>NC_134400.1:20944883-21279780 GCF_050003625.1 Haematobia irritans
ATATATATATATATATATATATATATATATATATATATATATATATATAAATATGTAGATATATATATATATATATATATATATATATATATATATATATATATATATATATATATATATATATATATATATATATATATAAACTTTTTTTGAGCAGCCTTGAATATTCGATCTATTGTCCTTAAATTTAGCACTGATATGGTTTTTGGGGGCCAGCACACTGAACAAACATATTGTCGTGAGTACAAATAATACTTATCCTTACACTGAAAAAAAAATTAGACATAATATGAAAGATTATACAACGTAAATTTTAGGACACGTAATTTACACAATATTAAGGACAAATTTCTTTAAGATAATGAAATTTTAATTAAAAAAAAAGTTTATAATATTTGCTTGAAAAGTTTTTTTTCATTAAATTTAGAACAAGAATTCCGGAAATCTGTATTCCACCAGTAACGACGTATGTCTTTGGAGTAAGGAAAAATTCCCCTAAATTTAAAAAAAATTTTAATTCAAAGAAATCGTCTTTAAATTAACTAACATATTGAATCTTTAGATTTAAGATAAAAATGCTTCAAATATACACTAAGACTTATTTTGAGGATTTAGCATTTTGGATTTATTTATTTTTTTTTGAATTTATTAATTTATTTATTTATTACAAGATTTACAATCATAATAAATTATGCAAATAAATATAAAAAGGTAGGAGCTAAGAACAAAGGTTTTTGACCAATTTATTAATATATCGCAAAAAAACTAATAAAAATTCGATAAATATCATAATATTAATTTCATTGTTCCTAACAGTTAAAGCCAGAAAGGTCGCTAAAAATGTCTTAATTTTAAAGACGCCGCACCTTTGGCTCAGAATCATTGCCAAAATCCTTAAGGGAAGGCCAAAATCAAAGTAAACTTTTTTGTTTGAATGTAAAATACGGAATTGCTTAGCAACAAAGACTCGCCGAATCACACATCGGACATTTTTTTACTATTGCAGTTTTTTTATATAATTTTCTTTTCATTTGTTAGATCCTTAAACACTAAAAATGTGAAAACATATTTTTAAACATTTTTAAGTCTTTCACAGTAACATTGTTATTAATACCAATTGTTATTAATACGTTTTCATTTTTACATTAAATTTACATTACAAATTGATCTATTTATAAATCTAAAAATTTCCCCGCTACCGTGACTATTCACTGTAGCTCTTATATTCATCAACACCATTAGCACACAAGTAACGCATATACATACGCAATCTATTTATAGATCATGGCGTAATGCACATATAAGCACATTTAAAGAAACTTAGTTTAAAGAAAAACATTTGATTCTCCGTTTGCTATGAACGATACAACTATTTGTTAGAAAAACAAAAATAGAAATGGATTTGTTTTATACCGAGAGAGAAGAGCATCTCTTAATATAAACCAAATCGACTGTGGTTTTAGAATAAAAATTTTTTATTTAGAGCAAAAAAAAAAAAAAATTATTTGAACATTTCGGACAGACAACAAAATGTATTAAAGGAACAACGTTTGCTTCACCCTGGTTTCCAAACGTTTTATTTTTATTTGGCGTGTGTAGCTTTTGCCACTTCTAACGTTGACTTTTCACTACTTTCTCTGATGTGTGTGCTCTTTTATTGTCCCAATTTATAAGCCAACGAATTGCATATCCCTTGTGTCGAATTAACAAGAAGTTGGGCTCATTTTGTTACTGTTAATATATGGCCATAAAAATGGCATATGCCATCCCAACTCCAGTCCCCTTTCCAATAATTTGCGTTACAATGCAGTCAAACAGAACTTTAACTTTGACTTATGTCCTTTGCTTTGCTTAAGAGATATCTTCACATTATTCCATTCTATATGGTTGTCATGGCGGGCCTTCTTGAAATGCGGTCTGTGAAATGAATAAAATTCATTCCATTTTACAAAGAAGCTTATTAATAAATACATAATGAAAAAGAAATGCAAATGCATAGAACTGTAACTGCGTATATCATTATGCAAGGGTCTACACTCAAAAAAAAAAACAAGTTTCATAGGATTTTTTTTAAATTTTATTTCTATAGGAAAATTGTCTAAATTTTCTCCAATTTTCAAATTTAACGAAAAATTAAAAAAATTTTAAATTTTATTTCTATAGAAAATATGATCAAAATTTCATTTCTATAGGAAATTTTTTCAACATTTAATTTCTATAGGAAATTTTTGTAAAATTTCATTTTTATGGGAAATTTTGTAAAATTTCATTTCTATAGGAAATTTTGTCAAAAATTCATATCTATAGGAAATTTTGTCAAAACTTCATTTTTATAGGAAATTTTGTCTAAATATCATTTCTATAGGAAGTTTTGTCAAATTTTCGTATCTATAGGGAATTTTGTTAAAATGTCATTTCTATAGGAAATTTTGTTAAAATTTCATTTCTATAGACAATTTTGTCAAAATTTCATTTCTAAGGAAATTTTGTCAAAATTTAATTTCTATAGGAAATTTTGTCAAATTTTCATATCTATAGGAAATTTTATTAAAATTTCATTTCTATAGACAATTTTCTCAAAATTTTATTTCTATTAAAATTTATATAAGAAATTTTGTTAAAATTTTATTTATATAGGAAATTTTGTAAAATTCTATTTCTATAGAAAATATTATCAAAATTTCATTTCTATAGGAAATTTTGGTAAAATTTCATTTCTATAGACAATTTTGTCAAAATTTAATTTCTATAGGAAATTTTGTCAAAATTTAATTTCTATAGGAAATTTTGTCAAATTTTCATATCTATAGGAAATTTTATTAAAATTTAATTTCTATAAACAATTTTCTCAAAATTTTATTTCTATTAAAATTTATATAAGAAATTTTGTTAAAATTTTATTTATATAGGAAATTTTGTAAAATTCTATTTCTATAGAAAATATGATCAAAATTTCATTTCTATAGGAAATTTTGTTAAATTTTCATTTCTATAGACAATTTTGTCAAAATTTCATTTCTAAGGAAATTTTGTCAAAATTTAATTTCTATAGGAAATTTTGTCAAATTTTCATATCTATAGGAAATTTTATTAAAATTTCATTTCTATAGACAATTTTCTCAAAATTTTATTTCTATTAAAATTTATATAATAAATTTTGTTAAAATTTTATTTATATAGGAAATTTTGTAAAACTCTATTTCTATAGAAAATATGGTCAAAATTTCATTTCTATAGGAAATTTTGGTAAAATTTCATTTCTATAGGAAATTTTGTCAAAATTTAATTTCTATAGGAAATTTTGTCAAATTTTCATATCTATAGGAAATTTTATTAAAATTTCATTTCTATAGACAATTTTCTCAAAATTTTATTAATATTAAAATTTATATAAGAAATTTTGTTAAAATTTTATTTATATAGGAAATTTTGTAAAATTCTATTTCTATAGAAAATATGATCAAAATTTCATTTCTATAGGAAATTTTGTAAAATTCTATTTCTATAGAAAATATGATCAAAATTTCATTTCTATAGGAAATTTTTGGTAAAATTTCATTTCTATAGGAAATTTTGTCACAATTTCATTTCTATAGGAAATTTTGTCAAAATTTCATTTCTATAGGAAATTTTGTCAAAATTTCATTTCTATAGGAAATTTTGTCATTTTTTTTAAATTTTATTTTTATTGGAAAATTTTCTAAATTTTCTCAAATTTTCAAATTTAAAGAAATTTTCTCAAAATTTTATTTCTATTAAAATTTATATAAGAAATTTTGTTAAAATTTTATTTATATAGGAAATTTTGTAAAATTCTATAGAAAATATGATCAAAATTTCATTTCTATAGGAAATTTTAGTAAAATTTCATTTATATGGAAAATTTTGTAAAATTTCATTTCTATAGAAAATTTTGTCAAAATTTCATGTCTATAGGAAATTTTTTCAAAATTTAATTTCTATAGGAAATTTTGGTAAAATTTCATTTCTATGGGAAATTTTGTAAAATTTCATTTCTATAGGAAATTTTGTCAAAATTTCATGTCTATAGGAAATTTTTTCAAAATTTAATTTCTATAGGAAATTTTGTCAAAATTTCATGTCTATAGGAAATTTTATCAAAATTTTATTTCTATAGGAAATTTTGCCAAAAATTCATATCTATAGGAAATTTTGTCAAAATTTCATTTTTATAGACAATTTTGTCAAAATTTAATTTCTGTAGGAAATTTTGTCAAATTTTCATATCTACAGGAAATTTTGTTAAAATGTCATATCTATAGGAAATTTTGTTAAAATTTCATTTCTATAGACAATTTTGTCAAAATTTTATTTCTATAGGAAATTTTGTCAAAATTTAATTTCTATAGAAAATTTTGTCAAAATTTAATTTCTATAGAAAATTTTGTCAAATTTTCATATCTATAGAAAACTTTGTTAAAATTTCATTTCTATAGGAAATTTTGTTAAAATTTCATTTCTATAGACAATTTTGTCAAAATTCTTTTTCTATAGGAAATTTTGTCAAAATTTAATTTCTATAGGAAATTTTGTCAAATTTTCATATCTATAGGAAATTTTGTTAAAATTTCATTTCTATAGACAATTTTCTCAAAATTTTATTTCTATTAAAACGTATATAAGTAATTTTGTTAAAATTTTATTTATATAGGAAATTTTGTAAAATTCTATTTCTCAAAATCAAAATTTCATTTCTATAGGAAATTTTGTCAAAATTTCATTTCTATAGGAAATTTTGTCAAAATTTCATTTCTATAGGAAAATTTGAAATTTTTTTTAAATTTTATTTCTATAGGAAAATTGTCTAAATTTTCTCAAATTTTCAAATTTAACGAAATTTTCTCAAAATTTTATTTCTATTAAAATATATACAAGAAATTTTATCAATTTTTTTTTTATACAGGAAACTTTGTAAAATTTTATTTCTATAGAAAATATGATCAAAATTTCATTTTCATTCATGTCTATAGGCAATTTTTTCAAAATTTAATTTCTATAGGAAATTTTGTCAAAATTTCATTTCTATGTGAAATTTTGTAAAATTTTATTTCTATAGGAAATTTTTTCAAAATTTAATTTCTATAGGAAATTTTGTCAAAATTTCATGTCTATAGGCAATTTTTTCAAAATTTCCTGTCTATAGGAAATTTTGTAAAATTTTCATATCTATAGGAAATTTTGTTAAAATTTCATTTCTATAGAAAATTTTGTCAAAATTTTATTTCTATATGAAATTTTTTCAAAAATTTATTTCTATAGGAATTTTTTCAAAAATTTATTTATATAAAAACTTTGGTCAAAATTTTATATTTTTTAATTATTTATGTTTTTATACCATCCACCATAGGATGGGGGGTATATTAGGTTAGGTTAGATTAGGTGGCAGCCCGATGTATCAGGCTCACTTAGACTATTCAGTCCATTGTGATACCACATTGGTGAACTTCTCTCTTATCACTGAATTTCTCCAAAATTTTGTGAAAATTTTATTGCTTGAATAATTATTTTCTATTGAATAAAAAAAAGATCGAATAACATCAAAATTTCTAATATAGAAGATTTTGTAAAAATTTAATTTCTATAGGAATTTTTATAAAGATTTCATTCTGCGGCAAATTTTGTAAACATTTCTTTCCTATAAGAAATTTCTATAGGAAATTTATAAAAAATTTATTTCTATATATATATTTTTTTTTTTGATATTGTTGACCTTTTATTTTAATTTTTATGATTTTTATCTCATAATCTCGGCTGTAGGTCTATAAATTAAACTCGAAATTGTTGGTTTCTAGTTTTTTATTTTCCGATATTTCGGTTGACTTTGTCAGACCGTTTTCAAGGCTACAAATTACAAAATTAAACAAAAGTTAATTACAAAATTCACAAATTAATGTCAATCTATTGTCATTTGCATTTTCTTTTTTCAAAATTTTATTTCTGTAAGAAATTTTCTCAAAATTTCATTTCTATACGAGTTTTGTCAAAATTTTATTTTTAAGAAAATTTTGTCAAAATTTCATTTCTATAGAAAATTTAATCAGAATTTCTTTTCTATAGAAATTTTATCAAAATTTAATTTCTAGAGGATTTTTTTTTTATTTTTTTTTTCAATTTCATTTTCATTTCTATAGAAAATTTTGTCAAAATTTCATTTTTATTAGAAATTTAGCCAAAATTTCATGACTATAGAAAATTTTGTCAAAATTCCGTAATTTGGTCAAAATGTTATATCTATGGAGATTTTCTCAAAATGTTATTTTTTCATAATTTCCTTTCTCTACATATTATGCCCTGGCCACAGTTCCACGACGAGGAGCCTCGCCAATTTAATAGGCCCACCTATTTTTGTATGAAGCTGTCATCTACATCAAGTAAAATATTCCAAGCACGTACAATAAGTCCCATATTACTCAAAATACGATTTTCAATCTGAATCAGCAGTAACAACAAATATTGAATTTCAATATCATTGCAAGTTATCGCTTTAACGTTGTCCTTGCTCTAACGTAGACTACAATAATAAATGCCACAGTCACATAAATCGTTAAGGATAGAATCGAAATTTAAGTAGAGTAGCCAGTCAAATATCTCAATCATACAAAAAAAAAAAAAAAAATCTTTATTCATAGTGGAAACTACTACCGTGGACAAAAAGTATGATAAAAGGTAAATTTTTAAAATACTGGCCCTATATATATGAATACATTGCATATTCATATATATAGGGTCAGTATTCTCTGCATTTCAAAAACGAGAATAAAAATTCGATAAATTTTTCAACTTTTGTGAGTGTACTTTCTTTCCAGATGCCTAAATCGCACGCGTTCATATAAAATTGTCCTAAATAGAAAATGCGACCATTTGATTTTGATCTCAACTCAAAAGGCCGAATTTTCGATTTGATTTTTTTTTTTGTTTTTAAATTTGAAAAAAAAATGTTTTCTTATATTGAATTTTCAAAAAATCGAATAGTTATCAAAATATATTTAGGTTTTGTGATTTAACTTTAAAAACAACAACAAAGTTGGTTTTTCAGTTTTTTCGCAATTACCAAAATTCAAATATTTCATATTTAAAAATTTTGTAATAATCGCATTGTCAAAATGTAAAAAAAAAAAAACTAATTTATGGTTTTCTCTTCGAGAAAATATCAAATTTTCGATATTTGCAAAATTTGTTACAAATCGAATCAAAATCCGAAATGAATTTTACAATTTCACAAGCATCATGAAAAATCAATTAGTTGATTATGCCTAAAATCGAAAGTCGAAAGTCCTCTAAATGAAAGTCGATTATCGATTTTTACACATATCAAACGTTGATTAATCGAATTTTGACACATATCAAACAAACGATCGAATTTGAATTTTACAAAACGTTGTCTTTGGTTGTTATTCTATCGATTAATCGATTTTCTCCACAATCGATTAATCGATTTGGGTCAAAACCGAAAGTCGATTAATTAACTTCGCTCAACATTAAAAATCGAGTGTCGATTTTGAGGCATCGATTAGCCCAATGAGTCAAAGATTATAAAACGTCAATTGGAAAATGTCCACTTCGATTATTATTACGAAATTCATCGATTAGTCGATTTTCAACTTTTGCCAAGTTTACGAAGAGTTAGTAAACATAGAAAGTCCTTTAGTTGAATATTGAAGTTGAATATTGATTACAAAAACTCAACAGGGACTTTTATCAAGTTTATTAGTGGATTTGAAGGAGGCAGGAGCTCGATTAAAAACCCTGAAGACTTCAAAAAACCATCAAAAATCGATTAACCGAATACGAAGACAACAAAAAGACGTCTTCATATCGATTAAATGATTTGAGCTGATTTTGAAGAACATTCAATTTCCATTAGTAAAATTTGTAAACTGTGAAATCTAGATCCGCTTATTTTTTTATACCCTCCACCATAGGATGGATATTAACTTTGTCATTCCATTTGTAACATATCGAAATATTGCTCTAAGACCCCATAAAGTATATATAGTCTGGGTCGTGGTGAAATTCTGAGTCGATCTAAGCATGTCCGTCCGTCCGTGCGTCCGTCCGTCTGTCTGTTGAAATCACGCTAACTTCCGAACGAAACAAGCTATCGACTTAAAACTTGGCACAAGTAGTTGCATATGATCCCTAACAATCATGCCAAAATTGGTCCATATCGGTCCATAACTATATATAACCCCCATATAAACCGATCCCCAGATTTGGTTTGCGGACCCTCTAAGAGAAGCAAATTTCATCCGACCCGGCTGAAATTTGACACATGCTATTAGTATATGGCCTCTAACAACCATGCAAAAATTGGTCCATATCGGTCCATAACTATATATAGCCCCCATATAAACCGATCCCCAGATTTGGTTTGCGGACCCTCTAAGAGAAGCAAATTTCATCCGATCCGGCTGAAATTTGACACATGCTATTAGTATATGGTCTCTAACAACCATGCAAAAATATTCTGGGTCGTGGTGAAATTCTGAGTCGATCTAAGCATATCGGTCCGTCCGTGCGTCCGTCCGTTCGTCCGTCCGTTGAAATCACGCTAACTTCCGAACGAAACAAGCTATCGACTTCAAACTTGGCACAAGTAGTTGTTATTGATGTAGGTCGGATGGTATTGTAAATGGGCCATATCGGTCCACTTTTACGTATAGCCCCATATAAACCGATTCCCAGATTTGGCTTGCGAACCCTCTAAGAGAAGCAAATTGCATTCGATCCGGCTGAAATTTGACACATGCTATTAGTATATGGCCTCTAACAACCATGCAAAAATTGGTCCACATCGGTCCATAACTATATATAGCCCCCATATAAACCGATCCCCAGATTTGACCTCCGGAGCCTCTTAGAGGAGCAAAATTCATCCGATCCGGTTTAAATTTGCCACGTGGTGTTAGTATGGGTTTCTAACAAACACGATATGGACACGAATTGGTCTATATCGGTCCATAATTATATATAGCCCCCATATAAACCGATCCCCAGATTTGATCTCCGGAGTCTCTTGGAGAAGCAAAATTCATCCGATCCGGTTGAAATTTGCAACGTGGTGTTAGTAAAAAATTGGTCCATATCGGTTCATAATCGTGGTTGCCACTCGAGCCAAAAATAATCTAGCAAAATTTTATTTCTATAGAAAATTTTGTCAAAATTTGATTTAATTCTATAGAGAATGTTGTCAAAATTTTATTTCTACAGAAAATTTTGTCAAAATGTTATTTCTATAGAAAATTTTGACAAAATTTTATTTCTATAGAAAATTTTGTCAAAATTTTATTTCTATAGAAAATTTTGTCCAAATTTTACTTCTACAGAAAATATTGCCAAAATTTTATTTTGTCAAAATTTTAATTCTACAAAAATTTTTATCAAAATTTCATTTCTATACAAAATTTTGTCAAACTTAATTATATACGTATTTAATCGGTCTTTTTATACCCTCCACCATAGGAGGGGGGTATATTAACTTTGTCATTCCGTTTGTAACACATCGAAATATTGCTCTAAGACCCCATAAAGTATATATATTCTGGGTCGTGGTGAAATTCTGAGTCGATCTGAGCATGTCCGTCCGTCCGTCCGTCTGTCTGTTGAAATCACGCTAACTTCCGAACGAAACAAGCTATCGACTTGAAACTTGGCACAAGTAGTTTTTATTGAAGTAGGTCGGATGGTATTGCAAATGGGCCATATCGGTCCACTTTTACGTATAGCCCCCATATAAACGGACCCCCAAATTTGGCTTGCGAGGCCTCTAAGGGAAGGAAATTTCATCCGATCCGGCTGAAATTTGGTACAGGGTGTTAGTATATGGTCTCTAACAACCATGCAAAAATTGATTCACATCGGTCCATAATTATATATAGCCCCCATATAAACCGATCCCCCGATTTGGCTTGCGGAGCCTCTTAGAGGAGCAAAATTCATCCGATCCGGCTGAAATTTGACACATGGTATTAGTATATGGTCTCTAACAACCATGCAAAAATTGGTCCATATCGGTCCATAATTATATATAGCCCCCATATAAACCGATCCCCAGATTTGACCTCCGGAGCCTCTTAGAGGAGCAAAATTCATCCGATCCGGTTTAAATTTGGAACGGTGTGTTAGTATGGGTTTTTAACAAATACGATATGGACACGAATTGGTCTATATCGGTCCATAATTATATATAGCCCCCATATAAACCGATCCCCAGGTTTGATCTCCGGAGTCTCTTGGAGAAGCAAAATTCATCCGATCCGGTTGAAATTTGCAACGTGGTGTTAGTATGTGGCCGCTAATAACCATGCCAAATTTGGTCCATATATATATATATATATATATATATATATATATATATATATATATATATATATATATATATATATATATATATATATATATATATATATATATATATATATATATATATATATATATATATATATATATATATATATATATATATATATATATATATATATATATATATATATATATATATATATATATATATATATATATGTATATATCCGATCCCCAATCGCACAAAAATTGGTCCATATCGGTCCATAATCACTCTAGCCAAAAATAATCTACCAAAATTTTATTTCTATAGAAAATTTTGTCAAAATGTTATTTCTATAGAAAATTTTGTCAAAATTTTATTTCTATAGAAAATTTTGTCAAAATGTTATTTCTATAGAAAATTTTGTCAAAATTTTATTTCTATAGAAAATGTTGTCAAAATTTTATTTTTATGGAAAATTTTGTCAATTTTTATTTCTATAGAAAATTTTATTCTATATTTCTATAGAAAATGTTGTCAAAATTTTCATACTATTGAAGATTTTTTCAGAATGTTATTTCTATAGAAAATTTTGTCAAAATGTTATTTCTATAGAAATTTTTGACAAAATTTTATTTCTATAGAAAATTTTGACAAAATTTTATTTCTATAGAAAATTTTGACAAAATTTTATTTCTATAGAGAATGTTGTCAAAATTTGAATTCTATTGAAAATTTTGTCAAAATTTTATTTCTATTGAAAATTTTGTCAACATGTTATTTCTATAGAAAATTTTGTCAAAATGTTATTTCTATAGAAAATTTTGTTAAAATTTTATTTCTATAGAAATTTTTGTCAAATTTGTATTTCTATAGAAAATTTGACAAAATATTATTTCTATAGAAAATTTTGACAAAATTTTATTTCTATAGAAAATTTTGTTAAAATGTTATTTCTATACAAAATTTTTTCCAAATTTTACTTCTATATAAAATGTTGCCAAAATTTTATTTTGTCAAAATTTTAATTCTATACAAAATTTTGTCAAACTTAATTATATAGGTATTTAATCGGCCTTTTTTTATTTTAGTTTAATATATACTACGTATGGACTACCTTGTAATTTAGAAGACGGCGTTAGGAAGTTTTAAGATACCTTGCAATCGGAAAGCGTTATCGCAACCCAAGTAATTCAATTGTGGATGACAGTCTTCAGTAGAAGTTTCTACGCACCCCATGGTGGAGGGTACATAAGCTTCGGCCTGGCCGAACTTACGGCCGTATATACTTGTTTTTTTTTTTTGAGAAGTCAATATAGGCAATATTTTGTATTCCTAGTCCTGAATTGCAATCCCCTACGTAAAATGGTTATCGTAGTGGGTTGGATAGGGGTAATAGAAAAATGGGCTATGGGAAAAAGACAACTTAATTCAAATACAAATAGAAAGCTTCATAAAAAACAAAATGGTGGCTGATAAGGATTCCCCAACGATTACTCCTTATCAACAGACCCATTCATAGTTGATAACCAAGTATCACAAACAAATACACCCACACACAAATTAATTGAAAACATATTGAAGATATATATTTTTTTTTATAAAAATGATTAATATTTCACTTCACACCAAAAAAATACACTTACCAAAATTCTTGGGTTAATAAAAATCCTACTGTGTTGGATTTTGTACACTTGGGTAGTAATAATTAAATAGTTTTATATATTCTTGATTTTTCACTAAAAATTCATATTTGTTTTTTTTATTATTAATCAATGCTTACTACTTATTTCACTTTCAAATCTTATTATTCATTTAATAAATATTTATATGAAATTCTTTAAAAAATTGTTTTTTAATAAGTTTTATTTTATTTATTTTTTAATTTTATATATTTTATTTCAAAGTATTTAATTTTAAAATTTTATTTTTTTTTAATTTGCTTTGCATTCTAAACTTTTGAAAGTTTATTTAAAAAATGTCGATTTTCCGATAGTTTTTCTTTTTTTTAATAAGTTTCTGCAATATTATTTTCAAACAATAAACCGCTTTGAGTTATTACCGTTATAGCCTTGTATACCGTAGCACGTCAGGATATGAAATGTTTATTTGAATTTAACCGCTAGCCATATGTTTGACAAAGGAAGCCATCCTAGCCACAACAACAAATGCCCAACACATCACTCAAATACTTCTTCGGCTCTCTCTCTCTCTCATTTGGCTTTCGGTCAATTTTAACTACGCATTCGGTTTGGTGTTTTTTATACATATGCCGCCAATGCAAGGAGAGCTTTTTGCAAACTTCCGATTTCCATTGGAGCTTTCTCTCTCATCTCATTTGTTTGTTTTTGTTGCATGAGACATCAGCCCCATATACTACTCTAGCTTCCCTATGTGTAAATGAAATGGATAACAAGTGGTCCTAATATGAGCACTCTATCATCAATGGACACACAACCACAACAAAAAGACCTGTTGATTAGTGAAATGATTTTAAATATTAACCCATTTAGGGACGGAAAAATACGCATTAAGTAAATATAAGAATATAAGAAAATCAATACAGCAGGAAACGATAATAATTTATCATATAAGAAAAAACGCATATAAAGAAATATAGCAAAGCACATTGTCTTTGTGGTGTTTTTTTTTTTTTTTTTTTGGTAGGATAAAAACAAGTAAAGGGTGATTCTTTTGAGGTTAGGATTTTCATGCATTAGTATTTGACAGATCACGTGGGATTTCAGACATGGTGTCAAAGAGAAAGATGCTCAGTATGCTTTGACATTTCATCATGAATAGACTTACTAACGAGCCACAACGTCGAATTTTCAGTGAATGGGCCCTAGAAAAGTTGGCAGAAAATCCGCTTTTTTATCGACAAATTTTGTTCAGCGATGAGGCTCATTTCTGGTTGAATGGCTACGTAAATAAGCAAAATTGCCGCATTTGGAGTGAAGAGCAACCAGAAGCCGTTCAAGAACTGCCCATGCATCCCGAAAAATGCACTGTTTGGTGTGGTTTGTACGCTGGTGGAATCATTGGACCGTATTTTTTCAAAGATGCTGTTGGACGCAACGTTACGGTGAATGGCGATCGCTATCGTTCGATGCTAACAAACTTTTTGTTGCCAAAAATGGAAGAACTGAACTTGGTTGACATGTGGTTTCAACAAGATGGCGCTACATGCCACACAGCTCGCGATTCTATGGCCATTTTGAGGGAAAACTTCGGAGAACAATTCATCTCAAGAAATGGACCGGTAAGTTGGCCACCAAGATCATGCGATTTGACGCCTTTAGACTATTTTTTGTGGGGCTACGTCAAGTCTAAAGTCTACAGAAATAAGCCAGCAACTATTCCAGCTTTGGAAGACAACATTTCCGAAGAAATTCGGGCTATTCCGGCCGAAATGCTCGAAAAAGTTGCCCAAAATTGGACTTTCCGAATGGACCACCTAAGACGCAGCCGCGGTCAACATTTAAATGAAATTATCTTCAAAAAGTAAATGTCATGGACCAATCTAACGTTTCAAATAAAGAACCGATGAGATTTTGCAAATTTTATGCGTTTTTTAAAAAAAAAAAGTTATCAAGCTCTTAACAAATCACCCTTTATATACAGCAGTAAATTCGGCCAGGCCGAATCTTAAATACCCACCACCATGAACCAAATATTAGGGTTTCCTTTGAAATTTCAGGAGGGCTTGAAGACTTGAGGACACTTCCCGAAGATAAATTTAAAGATTTCACCTATGAGGACTATGTCGGATTCTGGATTTATAAAAACCATTTTTGTTTCAGTTTTAGAGGAATCATTTCTTGTAAGTGTGCAAGAAAATTATAAAATAACGTCTTGATTTGAAATCTTAAATCTGTAGAAGTAAAATCTGGAAATTTTACATTGAGTTTCAAGCAATTTTCATGATCAGTGCGCCTTCTATACCCTCAAGAAGTGAAGTCGGTCTATATGGAGGCATTACCAAATGGACCGATAAAAACTTAATCCGATACACGTTTTTGTGAGCCTAAAATACCAGAATTTTTACAATTTCAGGCAAATCGGATAAAAACTACAGTTTCTAGAAACCCATGGAGTTAAATCGGGAGATCGTTCTTATAGGTGCTATACTAAAATATGGACCGATACTCACCGTTTTCGGCACACCTCTTTATGGCCCTAAAATACCTCTAAATTTCCAATTTCGGATTCTAGAAGCCCAAGAAGTAAAATCAGGATATCGGTCTATATGGGGGCTATACCAAAACATGGACCCATACTCACCATTTGTGGCACACCTCTTTATGGTCCTAAAATACCTAAAAATTTCCAATTTCAGGCAAATTGTATATAAACTACGGATTCTATAAACCCAAGGTGTAAAATCGGGAGATCGGTCTATATGGGGGCTATACCAAAACATGAAACGATACGGACCATTTTCGGCACACCTTTTGATGGTCCTCAAGTACCTCTAGATTTTCAATTTCAAGCAAATTGGATAAAAACTACGGTTTCTATAAGCCCAAGACCCCAAATCGGGAGGTCGGTTTATATGGGGACCATACCAAAACATGGACCGATATTCACCATTTTTGGCACACCTCTTTACGGTTCCAAAGTACCTCACGATTTCCAATTTCAGGTAAATTAGATAAAAACTGCGGTTTCTATAAGCCCAAGAAGTAAAATCGGGAGATCGGTCTATATGGGGGCTATACCAAAATATGGACCGATACTCAAAATTTTTGGCACACGTATTTGTGGTCCTACAATACCTCTAGATTTCCAAGTTCAGGTAAATTGAATAAGAACTGCGGTTTCTATAAGACCAAGAAGTAAAATCGGGAGATCGGTCTATATGGGGGATATACCATTTTTGGCACACCTCTTTATGGTCATAAAATACCTCTAGATTTCAAATTTCAGGCAAATTGGATAAAAACTACGATTTCTATAAGCCCAAGACCCCAAATCTGGAGGTCGGTTTATATGGGGACTATATCAAAACCTGGACCGATATAGCCCATCTTCGAACTTGACCTGCCTGCAGACAAAAGACGAGTTTGTGCAAAATTTCAGCACGATTGCTTCATTATTGAAGACTGTAGCGTGATAGACAGACAGACAGACAGACGGACAGACGGACGGACATCGTTATATCGTCTTAGAATTTCTCCCTGATCAAGAATATATATACTTTATATAGTCGGAAATCGATATTTCGATGTGTTACAAACGGAATGACAAACTTATTATACCCCCGTCACCATTCTATGGTGGTGGGTATAAAAAAAACAAGATCGTTGATAACAAAAAAATGATAACAAATAAATTTGGGCTTTTTGAGGGTTATGACTAGAGTGGCCAATAAACCGCGTTTTTGATAGTCGGTTTTCTCGGTTTTGAAAAACCGGACCAAATCTGGTGGACGGTGCTTTTGAAACAAATAACCGGTTCAGCCGGTTTTCATGAAAGTACGTAAGTTTAACAGGAAATCCAAATTTTATTTTCACAAAAAATTAACGGGGAAAATAATTCGATAATTTATTAAAAGTTAGGGTATATTAACTTTGTCATTCCGTTTGTAACACATCGAAATATTGCCCTAAGGCCCCATAAAGTATATATATTCTGGGTCGTGGTGAAATTCTGAGTCGATTTGAGCATGTCCGTCCGTCCGTCGGAACGAAACAAGCTATCGACTTGAAACTTGGCATAAGTAGTTGTTATTGATGTAGGTCGGATGCTGTTGCAAATGGGCCATATCGGACCAGTTTTACGTATAGCCCCCATATAAACCGATCCCCAGATTTGATCTCCGGAGCCTCTTGGAGGAGCAAAATTCATCCGATCCGCTTGAAATTTGGTATGTGGTGTTAGTATGTGGTCTTCAACAACCATGCAAAAATTGGTCCATATCGGTTCATAATTATATATAGCCCCCATATAAACCGATCCCCAGATTAGACCTCCGGAGCCTCTTGGAGGAGCAAAATTCATCCGATCCGGCTGAAATTTGGTATGTAGTGTTAGTATATGGCCTATAACAACCATGCAAAAATTGGTCCATATCGGTTCATAATTATATATAGCCCCCATATAAACCGATCCCGAGATTTGACCTCCGGAGCCTCTTAGAGGAGCAAAATTCATCCGATTTAGTTGAAATTTGGTAGGTGGTGTCAGTATGTGGTTTGTAACAACCAAGCAAACATTGGTCCATATAGGTCCATTATTATATATAGCCCCCATATAAAGCGATCTCCAGATTTGACCTCCGGAGCCTCTTGGAGAAGCAAAATTCATCCGATCCGGTTGAATTTTAGTACGTGATGTTAGTATATGGTCTCTAACAATCATGCAAAAATTGGTCCATATCGGTCCATAATTATATATAGCCCCCGTATAAACCGATCCCCACATTTGAACTCTGGAGCCTCTTGGAAGAGCAAATTTAATCCGATCCGGTTGAAATTTGGTACGTGGCGTTAGTATATGGTATCTAAAAACCATGCGAAAATTGGTCCATATCGGTCGATAATTATATATAGCGCCTATATAAATTGATCCCCAGATTTGGATTGCGGAGCCTCTAAGAGAAGCAAATTTCATCCGATCCGGTTGAAATTTGGAATATGATATATCGTATCTAACAATCGTGCGAGAATTGGTCCATATCAGTCCATAACTATATATAGACCCCATACACGCAAAAAAATAATTCTTTCCTCCCAAACGAAATTTTAGACAAACAAAGTTCGTTTCTCATTTGCTTTTCGCTGTAAGGAAGTGTATTTGAAAGAAAAGTATATACTTTTTGTGATAAACGTTTATTCTTTTCCAGGATGTAAAAACAATTTCATAAAGACAAACTCAAAAAGAACATTGTTTTCTTGCTAATTGCATTTTCCCTCACATATTTCTCACATCCACGAGGATTTTTAGTTCTTAACACCTTTTCCTGTAATACAACAATGTAGAAGAAATTGTACGATTTTATAAATTTTTAAAATTTTTTTACCTTTCGCCTGGACGGAGAATCGAACATTACATTGTAGTATATTAAATTTTGAACTGTAAAATGTGTCTTATTAAAGATCTAAAGTCAGAAAAGAACAGTGTTTGATATAAACGAAATGGACTGTGTTGTTGTTTCAAAAATAACTTTTTTTATTGAAAAAATAAAAATTTTGTAACAAACGCATTTTTTTGGTGATAAAAGTTTAAAATTTTCAAAGCAATTCAAAAAACTCTGACAAAAGAAAAACGTTTTCGGTACACGTTTTCCAAACGTTTTTTTTCTTTGCGTGTATAAACCGATCCCCAGATTTGGCTTGCGGAGCCTCTAAGAGATGCAAATTTCATCCGATCCAGTTGAAATTTGGAACATGGTGTTAGTATGTGGTCTCTAACAACCGTGCCAGAATTGGTCCATATCGGTCCATAATTATATATAGCCCCCATATAAACCGTTCTCCAGACTTGACCTCCGGAGCCTCTTGGAGGAGCAAAATTCATCCGATCCGGTTCACATTTGGAACGTGGTGTTAGTATATGGCCGTTAACAACCATACCAAATTTGGTCCATATCGGTCTATAGCTATATATAGCCGATCCCCAATCACACAAAAATTGGTCCATATCGGTTCATAATCATGGTTGCCACTCGAGCAAAGAATAATCTACCAAAATTTTATTTCTATAGAAAATTTTGTCAAAATTTTCTTTCTATAGAAAATTTTTTCAAAATGTTATTCCTATAGAAAATTATGTCAAACTTTATTTCTATAGAAAATTTTGGCAAAATTTTATTTCTATAGAAAATTTTGTCCAAATTTTACTTCTATAGAAAATGTTGTCAAAATTGTATTTTGTCAAAATTTTATTTCTATAGAAACTTTTATCAAAATTTTATTTCTATAGAAACTTTTATCAAAATTTTATTTCTATACAAAATTTTTTCAAACTTAATTATATACGTATTTAATCGGCCTTTTTATACCCACCACCATAGAATGGTGACGGGGGTATAATAAGTTTGTCATTCCGTTTGTAACACATCGAAATATCGATTTCCGACTATATAAAGTATATATATTCTTGATCAGGGAGAAATTCTAAGACGATATAACGATGTCCGTCTGTCCGTCTGTTGTAATCACGCTACAGTCTTCAATAATGAAGCAATCGTGCTGAAATTTTGCACAAACTCGTCTTTTGTCTGCAGGCAGGTCAAGTTCGAAGATGGGCTATATCGGTCCAGGTTTTGATATAGTCCCCACATAAACCGACCTCCCGATTTGGGGCCTTGGGCTTATAGAAATCGTAGTTTTTTTTATCCAATTCGCCTGAAATTTTAAATCTAGAGGTATTTTATGACTATAAAGAGGTGCGCCAAAAAATGGTGAGTATAGGTCCATGTTTTGGTATAGCCCCCATATACACCGATCTTCCGATTTTACTTCTTGGGCTTATAGAAACCGCAGTTTTTATTCAATTTACCTGAAATTGGAAATCTAGAGGTATTGTAGGACCACAAATACGTGTGCCAAAAATTGTGAGTATCGGTCCATGTTTTAGTATGGTCCCCATATAAAACGACCTCCCGATTTGGGGTCTTGGGCTTATAGAAATCGTAGTTTTTATCCACTTCGCCTAAAATTTGAAATCTAGAGGTATTTTAGGACCATAAAGAGGTGTGCCGAAAATTGTGAGTATCGGTCCATATTTTGGTATAGCCCCCATATAGACCGATTTCCCGATTTTACTTCTTGGGCTTCTAGAATCCGAAGTTTTTATCCTATTTGCTTGAAATTGGAAATCTAGAGGTATTTTCGGGTCCATATTTTGGTATAGCCCCCATAAGAACCATCTCCCGATTTAACTCCTTGGGTTTCTAGAAACCATAGTTTTTATCTGATTTGCCTGAAATTGTAAATATTCTGGTAAAACATGTATCGGATTAAGTTTTTATCGGTCCATTTGGTAATGCCTCCATATAGACCGACTTCACTTCTTGAGGGTGTAGAAGGCGCACTGATCATGAAATTTGCTTGAAACTCAATGTAAAATTTCCAGATTTTACTTCTACAGATTTAAGATTTCAAATCAAGACGTTATTTTATAATTTTCTTGCACACTTACAAGAGATGTTAAAGATTCCTCTAAAACTCAAACAAAAATGGTTTTTATAAATCCAGAATGTGATATAGTCCTCATAGGTGAAATCTTTAAATATATCTTCGGGAAGTGTCCTCAAGCCCTCTTGAAATTTCAAAGGAAACCCTAATATTTGGTTCATGGTGGTGGGTATTTAAGATTCGGCCCGGCCGAACTTAGTGCTGTACATACTTGTTTAGTTTAATATATACTACGTATGGACTACCTTGCAATTTAGTAGACGGTGTTAGGGAGTTTTAAGATACCTTGCCATCGACAAGTGTTACCGCAGCCCAAGTAATTCGATTGTGGATGACAGTCTTTAGTAGAAGTTTCTACACAATCCATGGTGGAGGGTACATAAGCTTCGGCCTGGCCGAACTTACGGCCGTATATACTAGTTTTCTTCACACCTATTTGTGGTCCTAAAATACCTCTGTATTTTAAGTTTAAGGCAAATCGGATAGAAAATACGGTTTCTAGAACCCCATGAAGTAAAATCGGGATATCGGTCTATATGGGGCCTATATAAATACATGAACCTATAGGCAACATTTGCGGCACTCCTATTTGTGGTCATGATATCCCCCGGGATTTCCAATTTCAGGGAAATCGGATAGAAACTATGGTTTATAGAAGCCCAATAAGTAAAATTGGGAAATCGGTGTAAAGTGTGGTTAAATTTTAAGGGCCGATGTTGAATGTGAACCACACCTAAACGCCAAGTTTTTTTTTTCGAATTTTATTTGACATTTCTCTATTTCAGACTTACTCAATTCGGACCATGGAGAGATACCAGACTTATTATGAAAATGGGCATTCAAATCAAAATGCATATCGTGCACCTTCATCTTCAGTGATGAGGCACATTTTCATCTCAGTGGATTCTTCAATAAACAGAATTGCCGCATTTGGGCGAATGAGAATCCAAGAGTGATTGTCGAAAAACCAATGCACCCACAAAGAGTGACTGTTTGGTGCGGTTTATGGGCTGGCGGCATCATCGGGCCGTATTTTTTCCAAAATGAGGCCGGTCAGGCAGTTACTGCGAATGGTGTTCGCTATCGTGAGATGATAACGAACTTTTTATGGTCCGAATTGGAAGATATGGATGTGGACGATATGTGGTTTCAGCAGGAGGGTGCCACTTGCCACACAGCTAACGAAACAATGGCTCTTTTGCGCAACAAATTCAATGGCCGTGTTATCTCAATTGGCCGCCAAGATCATGTGATTTGACACCGTTGGACTTTTTTCTTTGGGGTTATTTGAAAAAAAAAAAGGTGTACGTCGATAAGCCAGCAACAATTCAAGAGCTAAAGGATGAGATAATTCGGCACATTAACGGCATAGAACCTCCATTATGCCTCAGCGTCATCGAAAATTTGAACCATCGGATGAAGGTGTGCCACCGAGGTTGCGGCGCCCATTTGGCCGATATTTTGCTCCATACATAATTGAGTAATATATCATAATAAAATAAAATTACAATAATTTCCTAAATAGTTTGTGTTTTATTCAAAATCAACATCGGCCCTTGAAATTTTAACCACCCTTTATATGGGGGATATACACCATTTTCAGCACACCTAGTTTTGGTCCTAAAATACCTTTAGATTTCAATTTTCAGCCAAATCGTATAGAAAGTACAGTTTCTAGAAGCCCGCGAAGTAAAATCGGGAGATCGGTCTATATAGGGGGCTATACCAAAACGTCATCAATCAATTCCAGTTTATCATTAAATAGTTCTGACATAATTATAAAGCTGTGGCCGAAGTTTCACAATGATACCTATACTGGAAGTATTTTTGGCTGCTAACACCATACAGCACCGATCACTTTGCGTTGGTTCAAAAATATCGTTTAATGCAGCCTGGTGCATTTGTTTTGCCATTTGAAAAGCTTGCTCTAAAATATCCCACCCTTAAGATATTGACTAACTTTTGTCCACAAACTTTAATAACATTTTTCTCTATTTCAAATATTCTTTATTGTAAAATCTATGAAAGATGATTTTAAATATATGAACTCTTTTATATTAACTTGTTCAATGTAAAAAGGCACTTTTTTGTGAAATCTGGGTGCAATGGAGTAAATTATAAAATAAAAAAACTATGAATTTTACAATTGAAAATCAAACAAAATCATTTTAGTTAAAATCCATAAATGAAACAAGATAAGACAAAAAATAAGTTTTAAAAGCATTTTATTGTTAAAAAAATATGCCACTTTTTGGGGATTTCATTCGTTTTTTTCTTTTTGTTCATTAACATAAAACCAAAATAAATAATAAAAATTTAACTTTAAATGGAAAAAAGAAAAAAAAAATACACACAATACAAATTAAAAATAAAAATTGTACAAAATATATTGTAGAGCACAGGTAAGGGCAGTCATCATGAGTGTTATAGATATATTAAAGTAACTTATTCTATTTGTAATAGTTATGACAGGGAAAGGACTTTACACATAAGAAATCATTAAATATAAAACTAAGTAAAAGGCCCTTCCAGTGGGGGCTTTACTAGCATTAAAAACAAAATACTTGGCTTAACATTACAAGAAACATCATTCAAGATGAAAACCATTACAATTAAACAAACACAGTATAATTTACAGGTAACACTATGCAACAATTTTCAATCAAAAAAATATCTAATACAAAATTCTTGATAACCAAAAAATAGAAATAAACATAACATAAAATAATTTTATATTATATTACTTTACAATTACATGTTTAATTTATTTTCAATTTAATTTAATTTAGATTTATGTAATTTTATTTATTTTTTTTTTTCGATTCAATTTATTTTAATTTTATTTTATTTTATGTAATTCAGTTTAATGCAATTTGACTTATTTTTATTTAATATAATTTATTTCATTTAAATTTAGACGAAATATATTTATGTGCAATTTGTTTAATTTAGATTAACTTAGTTTTAATTTATTGTATTTTATTTTATGTAATTTAATTGAATAAAATTAATTTGTTATTTAATATAATTTATTTAATTTAAATTTGGACGAAATATATTTAAGTTAAATTTGTTCAGTTTAAATTAGTTTTATTTTAAATCATTTTAATTTTATTGAATGTTATTTAGTTTAATGTAATTTAATATAAAATATACAATCCAAAATTCTTGATAACCAAAAAATAGAAATAAACATAACATAAAATAATTTTATATTATAGTACTTTACAATAAAATTTTTAATTTAATTTATTTTCAATTTAATTTAATTTAATTTAGATTTATGTAATGTTATTTAATTTTTTTTTCTATTCAATTTATTTTAATTTTAGTTTATTTAATGTTTTTTTAGTTTAATGTAATTTATTTTTATTTAATATAATCTATTTAATTCTAATTTAGACGAAATATATTTATGTTAGATTTGTTTAGTTTAACTTAATTTAAATTAATTTAATTTAGATTTATGTAATTTTATTTATTTTTTTTTTTCGATTCATTTTATTTTAATTTTATTTTATTTTAAGTAATTTAGTTTAATGCAATTTAACTTATTTTTATTTAATATAATTTATTTCATTTAAATTTAGACGAAATATATTTATGTGCAATTTGTTTAATTTAGATTAACTTAGTTTTAATTTATTGTATTTTATTTTATGTAATTTAATTGAAAAAAAATTAATTTTTTATTTAATATAATTTATTTAATTTAAATTTGGACGAAATATATTTAAGTTAAATTTGTTCAGTTTAAATTAGTTTTATTTTAAATCACTTTAATTTTATTGAATGTTATTTAGTTTAATGTAATTTAATATAAAATATATAATCCAAAATTCTTGATAACCAAAAAGTAGAAATAAACATAACATAAAATAATTTTATATTATAGTACTTTACAATAAAATTTTTAATTTAATTTATTTTCAATTTAATTTAATTTAATTTAGATTTATGTAATGTTATTTAATTTTTTTTCTATTCAATTTATTTTAATTTTAGTTTATTTAATGTTTTTTTAGTTTAATGTAATTTATTTTTATTTAATATAATTTATTTAATTCTAATTTAGACGAAATATATTTATGTTAGATTTGTTTAGTTTAACTTAATTTAATTTTATTTTATATAACTTGATTTAATTAAATTTTATTTTATTTTATGTAATTTAGTTTAATGCAATTTAACTTATTTTTATTTAATATAATTTATTTCATTTAAATTTAGACGAAATATATTTATGTGAAATTTGTTTAGTTTAGATTAACTTAGTTTTAATTTATTGTATTTTATTTTATGTAATTTAATTTAATTTAATAAAATTAATTTTTTATTTAATATAATTTATTTAATTTAAATTTGGACGAAATATATTTAGGTTAAATTTGTTTTAAATTAATTTGATTTAATTTAGTTTAAATTAATTTAATTTTTTTTAAATGTCATTTAGTTTTATTTTATTTTATTCAATTCAATTTATTTTAATTTTATTTTATTTTATGTAATTTAGTTTAATGCCATTTAATTTATTTTTATTTAATGTAATTTATTTCATTTAAATTTAGACGAAATATATTTTTGCTAAATTTGTTTAGTTTAGATTAACTTAATTTTATTTTATTGTGTTTTATTTTATTACATTACATTAATTAATTTAATTAAATTAGTGTTTTATTTAATATAATTTATTTAATTTAAATTTGGACGAAATATATTTAGGTTAAATTTGTTTAGTTTAAATTAATTTTATTTTAAATCATTTTAATTTTATTGAATGTTATTTAGTTTAATTTAATTTAATATATTTAATATAATTTATTTAATTTAAATTTAGACGAAATATACTTAGGTTAAATTTGTTTAATTTAATGTTATTTTATTTAATTCAGTTTAATTTATCGTATTTAAAGTAATGTAATGTAATGTATTTTATTTATTTTTTTATTTATTGTTTATTTTAATGTATTTTTATTTTATGTAATTTAGTTTAATGTAATTTAATTTATTTGTTTAATTTTTTTTATTTAATTTATTTATTTAAATTTATTTACTTTCATTTAATTTAAATAAATTTTATTTTATTTAATTCAGATTATTTTAATTTTATTTAATGTAATATAATTTAATTTATTTTCATTTAATATAATTTATTTAGATTAAATTTAGTCGAAATATATTTATGTTAAATTTATTTAATTTAATTTCATTAAATTTAAGCGGTGTATTATTTATATATTTATCTGTTATCTTTTTTGAACAAGCGATATCTGCGAGAATAAGTGTTGCATAGTGTAATCATACAATTAAAATCAAATCAGTACATTATATATTAAAATATTTATGGCTTATACATAAGGAGATTTGTGGGGGGGGGGGGGGGGTTACATTTTTCTTAACTATTCACTAAAACTTAACAAAACGTAAAACGTTAAGACTACACTTAATACGATATGGGTAAAAAAAGCTATGATAAATTTCTTATAGGGGGTTCATCAATATGTTGAGCATTTTCTTATTTGTTCTTCGGTTTCATTTGTTCTGTGGTTTTTTTTTTATTTGTATTTTTATGTATAATAACTCTACAATTTCTTTTTACAACTATTTTTTCTTATTTGTTACTTTGGGCCATTCAAAGGCTGTTGTGGTCCCAGTGGCTCCTGGCGAAATTGTTGAAGCTGCCGATAAAGGTGTCTTGCTACCACCATTTAATAATGTTGGTGTCTTCAGTGGAGCCAAAGGTCTATCCATAGTCCTCAATGGATTGTAGATATGCGGTGATAGCCTACCATTTACTAAGGTTGGTGTTTGCTGCGATGATGACGATATCACAGCACTACTTACCGATGGAGCTTGGCTACGTCTGTTGTAAGAAAATAAAAAAATATTAAAAATCAGACAAAATAGTTAAAGAAAAAATATATATATTTTTTTACAATATGCAAAATGTTTATTCGATATTAAAGTTGAATAACACTCGGCATACAAAACCAATAAGAAAGTGGTGAAGTTGGGTGGAACCGTCTACGTGACAATCTATACTGATCCACTTAATTGGCGGTATTTAATAGGACGATCTAATATATCTGCAATCTTGGATCAACATTTTAATGTGTGAAGTGTGAATATGAAAAACAATACTCTCAGAAAAAAAGTGTGCGAATTTTTATAGCCTTTTTACGAGTATACCTTACACCATATGGGGGGGTATATTAACTTTGTCATTCCGTTTGTAACACATCGAAATATTGCTCAGAGACCCCCTGGGTCGTGGTGAAATTCTGAGTCGATCTAACCATGTCCGTCCGTCCGTCTGTTGAAATCACGCTAACTTCCGAAAGAAACAAGCTATCGACTTCAAACTTGGCACAAGTAGTTGTTATTGATGTAGGTCGTATGGTATTGCAAATGGGCCATATCGGACCACTTTAACGTATAGCCCCCATATAAACCGACGCTCAGATTTGGCTTGCGGAACCCATTGGAGGAGCAACATTCATCCGATTCGGTTGAAATTTGGTAAATGGTGTTACTGTATGTTCTCTAACAACCATGCCAAAATTGGTCCATATTGGTTCATAATTATATATAGCCCCCATATAAACCGATTCCCAGATTTGGCTTGCAGAGCCTGTAAGAGAAGCAAATTTCATCCGATCCGGCTAAAATTTGGTACATTGCGCTAGTATATGACCCCTAACAACCATGCCACAATTGGTCCATATCGGTCAATAATTATATATAGCCGATCCCCAAAAATAATCTACCAAAATTTTATTTCTATAGAAAATTTTGTCAAAATTTTATTACTATAGAAAAAATTTTTATTACTATAAAAAATTTTTGTCAAAATTTTATTTCTATAGAAAATTTTGTCAAACTGAATTATATACGTACTTAATCGTCCTTTTTATACCCTTCACCACTACTGTAGTACAGGGTATAATAAGTTTGTGCATTTGTGTGTAACGCCAAGAAGGAGTAATCATAGACCAACCTTTTAGTATACGGATCGGTTTAGAATTAAATTCTGAGTCGATTTAGCGATGTCCGTCTGTCTGTCTGTCTGTTAATGTATTTTTGTGTGCAAAGTACAGCTCGCAGTTTTAGTCCGATGGTCCTAAAATTTGGTATAGGGTCCTGTTTCGGCTCAAAGACGATCCCTATTGATTTTGGAAAATATATATATTTTTCACCGATCTGGTCATAATTGGCGTGTATATCAACCGATCTTCCTCAAATTCCGTGCATCCGAATATTTTATGAGTCTCGAAAAACTTGCAAAATATCAGCCAAATCGGTTCAGATATATAGCTTTCGTCCGATTTACACTCATTTGCCCACAGAGGCCAATTTTTTGCTCCGATTTAGTTGAAATTTTGCACAGGGAGTAGAATTAGCATTGTAGCTATGCGTGCCAATTTTGGTTGACATCGGTTCAGATTTGGATATATCTCCCATATATAGCTTTCGCCCGATTTACACTCATTTGCCCACAGAGGCCAATTTTTTGCTCCGATTTAGTTGAAATTTTGCATAGGGAGTAGAATTAGCATTGTAGCTATGCGTGCCAATTTTGGTTGACATCGGTTCAGATTTGGATATATCTCCCATATATAGCTTTCGCCCGATTTACACTCATATGACCACAGAGGCCAATTTTTAACTCCGATTTAGTTGAAATTTTGCACAGGGAGTAGAATTAGCATTGTAGCTATGCGTGCCAAATTTGGTTGACATCGGTTCAGATATGGATATATCTCCCATATATAGCTTTCGCCCGATTTACACTCATATGAGCACAGAGGCCAATTTTTAACTCCGATTTAGTTGAAATTTTGCACAGGGAGTAGAATTAGCATTGTAGCTATGCGTGCCAAATTTGGTTAACATCGGTTCAGATTTAGATATAGCTCCCATATATATGTTTTTCTGATTTCGACAAAATACCAACATTTTCCTTGTAAAATCGCCACTGCTTAGTCGAAAAGTTATAAAAATGACTCTAATTTTCTTAAACTTCTAATACATATATATCGAGCGATAAATCATAAATAAACTTTTGCGAAGTTTCCTTAAAATTGCTTTAGATTTAAATGTTTCCCATATTTATACCCTTCACCACTACTGTGGTACAGGGTATAATAAGTTTGTGCATTTGTATGTAACGCCAAGAAATAATTGTCATAGACCCATCTTTTAGTATACCGATCGACTTAGAATTAAATTCTGAGTTGATTTAGCGATGTCCGTCTGTCTGTTTGTCTGTCTGTCTGTCTGTCTGTCTGTCCGTCCGTCTGTCTGTATATGTAATTTTGTGCACAAAGTACAGGTCGCAGTTTAAGTCCGATCGTCCTCAAATTTGACACAACGTATTTCTTCGGGTAGAAGGCAATCGCTATTGATTTTGGAAAAAATCGGTTCAGATTTAGATATAGCTGCCATATATAGTTATCACCGATTTGATCATAATTCACGTATTTATGAACCGACGTTCTTCAAATTTTGTACATTTGAATGTTTTGTCAGTCCCGTAAAAACTGCCAAATATCAGCTAAATCGGTTCAGATTTATATATAGCTCCCATATATATCTTTCGTCCGATTTGGACTTATATGGCCCCAAAAGCGAGAGTTTTGCCCTAATTTGCTTCAAATTTTGCACAACGAGTACGTTTAATAGTATCGTTAATTGTGCCAAATTTAGTTGAAATCGGTTCAGATTTAGATATAGCTCCCCTATATATCTTTCGTCCGATTTTGACTTATATGGCTTCAAAAGCCAGAGTTTTGCCCTGATTTGATTACAATTTTGTACAAGGAGTACGTTTAATAGTATCGTTAATTGTGCCAAATTTAGTTGAAATCGATTCAGATTTAGATATAGCTTCCATATATATCTTTCGACCGATTTGGACTTATATGGCCCCAAAAGCCAGAGTTTTGCCCTGATTTGCTTCAAATTTTGCACAACAAGTACGTTTAATAGTATCGTTAAGTGTGCTTAATTTGGTTAAAATCGGTTCCGATTTAGATATAGCTCCCATATATATCTTTCGTCCGATTTGGATTTATATGACCTCAAAAGCCAGTGTTTTGCCCTGAGTTGCTTGAAATTTTGCACAAGGAGTACATTTTCCTTATCAAACCGCCACTGCTAAGTCGAAAACTTATCAAAATGACTCAAATTTTCCTATTACTCTAATACACATCTATCGACCGATAAATCATAAATACACTTTTGCGAAGTTGCTTCAAAATTGGTTCATATTTAAATGTTTCCTATATTTTTGACTAACATTGTGTTCCACCTCAGCGCATTGGCCGACTTAAATATAAAATCTATAAGTATTGCAGAACTCTGTACAGATCTGCTCAGATATACAGAATATATGTGTATGGATTCATATAGCATCCAACACATTGGACGGATTTGATATGGTATCGAAAATGTGGACTTACAAAGTGGTGAAGGGTATAATATAGTCGGCCCCGCCCGACTTTAGACTTTCCTTACTTGTTTTGTTTAAGAAGACGGTGTTAAGAAGTTTTAAGATACCTTGCCATCGGCAAGTGTTACCGCGACCCAAGTAATTCGATTGTGGATGACAGTCTGCAGTAGAAGTTTCTACGCAATCCATGGCGGAGGGTACTTAAGATTCGGCCTGGCCGAACTTACGGCCGTATATACTTGTTAACTTTATTTTAGTTCATGAAAATTAGTTGATTTTAGCTAAATCTTTACACAATTTTACTAAATTTAAAAATAGTTCATATTTTGCTAATATGGGTGAAGCTCATTGACTTCATACGATTCTGAAATGAGTAAATTTTCCTTTGTCTTGAACTTTATATAGCTTTAGACATTTGAACAATTCCAATTATAAAATTTTCTTGAATAGAAAAAAATTATTATTATTAAAAATAAAATTTCTTCAATTTGACAAAAATTATAAACTTATTTGTATCATGTTGTAATTACTAAAATATTTTAGTTAATTTTTCTTTCATGGTGGCTTCAATTTTTTCTGGGTGTAACAAAATGATAGATTCATATTTGGTTTAGTTTCGGTTTTTTTTTTAATTTTGGAGAGGCTTTTGCGATACTTGAAGATGACTTTTCCAAAATTTAAATATGTCTATCTTTTTTCTCGATGGTTCTAACCTCAAAATAAGAAAACTCCGCAAACTTTATACACAATTATTTTTTTGAAAATTTGGAAGTACTTCTAAAGGCACAACTTCAAAAGCACTTCCAAAAATGTCCTTCCAGAGATGTTCATTATTTTAACTACTCAGGAAATTCTTTTAATTCAATTTTTTTATAACTCGCTTTCTTCATAACTTTAAAGGGCAATTTTAACATTTTTTGTTTCATATATATTGTTTCAAATATAAAAAAAAAATTTGTCGAAAAAATTGCTAAATTCATTCTAGAAAAATGGCAAAATTTTGAAAATATTTGAGGTCAAGGGTTTCAAACAAGCGTTAGATTGCATTAAAAATCATAAAAAATTTATAATAATTAATTATTTGTCTAAATACCACAACATTTTTTAATTCATATCCAAAACACTGAATTCGGATCACACCTAAAGAAGTGATGCCTATTCAGTGCAACGGCTGTTGCAATGGTGGACATCCGTCCTATTTCCCATGTTAAATTCATTGCTTCTGCGGCAATTTTGCAACACTTCCGGATCCAAAAAAAAAACATTTTCACTTATTTGGTGACGGGGTACTTTAGCAAATAACATCTGCATGTTATTTTTATATCAATAATTTTCTAAATTTCTAAATAAACTTTTGAAAAACAATATATGTCTTACTTTCAAAATTTTCAGGAGAGTATTACTGTTTAATACATGGAAATAGCTATGCTATATGCTACTATTAAAACAACTAATTTTTTTTTTTTAGAAAAATATAAAATATGTAAAACGTTTCGTCATATAAAATTTTAAACTTTTTTAAATAAAAAAATAAAACATAAAAGAAAATGCATTATATACTAATTTCGCTCTCCTAAAAATTTTGAATATACGACAGGTATTTATATTAAAATATACTCTTAAAAACTTGTGTTCGATTTTTTAACAATGTGTATTCGAAATACTTGAATAGCGTGCTCGTGTATTCTCAAAAAATTAACTCTAATTGAATAAAATTACTCTACAATCTACTAAAATATAATTATTATTTGTACTAACATTATTCTGTCCTATTGGTTTTTAGTATTCTTTTTCAATTTTACTTGTAAATTTAAGGTCATCAGTGGCTTTTTATCATTTGTAGATCTTAAAATAGTGAAATATGGTATAAATAATAAAAAAATAGATGGGTTAGTACGGTAAAAGGACACACCAATAACAAGAACAAGTAAACTAGCCTCTAGTGGTATAGTAAAATACATTTAAATTAAACAAAATAAAATGAAATAAAATAAAAATATATAAATAAAAAAATTTAAATGATTTAATTACATTTAAAATAAAATAAAAATAAAATAAAAAAAAATAAATAGAATAAAATAAAATAAAGTAAAAAAAATGAATGTTTACGATTTTAATTTAAAATAAAAAATAATAGTACTATTAAAAACTGAAATTCAATGTTTGATTTTATAAAAAAAATTGATTTAATTTAATTTACAATTAATTTTGATTAATTTAATAAACAAAACATATACGGCCAAAAATTCGCCTCGGCGAGTCTTATATACCCTCCATCATGGATTATGAACCGATATAGACCAATTTATGCTGGTTTCTTAGACGGCATAAAGGGTGATACGGTCAAAATTTGGTCAATATAAACTTGACGTATTTCTTTCAATTTTGCATTTAAAAAACCTGAACACCCCTCATTTTGAAGGTGTGTGTGTGTGTGTAGAATGTTGCTCCTATTTTGATTTTGGAATTCACTCTTCAGTTGTCAAAATGCCGTCCAAGCAAGAAGAGCAGCGTATCAAAATTTTGCTCGCGCATCGCGAAAATCCGAGCTACTCGCACGCAAAGCTGGCAAAATAGCTAAAAGTTGCCAAATCAACCGTTACAAATGTAATTAAAGTGTTTGGGGAACGTTTGTCGACAGCCAGGAAGTCTGGATCGGGGGGAAATCGAAAACCGCAAGCCGCTGAGACGACAAAGGGAATTGCCGGTAGTTTCAAGCGAAATCCTAACCTCTCTCTCCGAGATGCCGCACATAAGCTGGGTGTATCGTCTACAACCGTGCATCGAGCCAAAAAACGAGCCTGGCTATCGACTTACAAGAAGGTAGTGACTCCAAATCGCGATGATAAACAAAATACGACGGCCAAAGCGCGATCCCGGAGGCTGTACACGACGATGCTGACGAAGTTTGACTGCGTGGTAATGGACGATGAAACCTACGTCAAAGCCGACTACAAGCAGCTTCCGGGACAGGAGTTTTATACGGCAAAAGGAAGGGGAAAGGTAGCAGATATTTTCAAGCACATAAAACTGTCAAAGTTCGCAAAGAAATATCTGGTTTGGCAAGCCATCTGTACCTGTGGCTTGAAAAGCAGCATTTTCATAGCTTCCGGGACTGTCAACCAAGAAATTTACGTGAAAGAGTGTTTGAATAAACGTCTGCTGCCTTTCCTGAAGAAACACGGTTGTTCCGTACTGTTTTGGCCGGATTTGGCATCTTGCCATTACGGTAAAAAGGCCATGGAGTGGTACGCCGCCAACAACGTGCAGGTGGTTCCCAAGGACAAGAACCCTCCCAACACGCCAGAGCTCCGCCCAATTGAGAAATACTCGGCTATTGTCAAGCGGAACCTAAAGAAGACCAAAAAAACTGCTAAGGACGAGCAGGAGTTCAAGGCAAACTGGCTTTCTGCGGCGAAGAAGGTGGACAAGGTGGCTGTACAAAATCTGATGGCAGGTGTCAAGCGTGAGGCTCGGCAATTCGGATTTGGAAAAGCGAAAGCCTAACTGAATATTTCTCCTGAATTTTATACTAATTGAACTTGAAAAAGAAATTTAATTTGATTTTTTAAATAAACAATTTCACCGATTTACACGCGTTTTCCCTTGACCAAATTTTGATCGTATCACCCTTTATACTAACATCATGTACAAAATGTTAAATGGATCGGATGCAATTTGCTCCACCTGGTTAGCTAGTTTAGGTATAGTGGCAGCCCAATATTTCAGTTTCCGTATGATACCACAGTGGTGAATTTCTCTCTTATCACTGAGTGCTATCCGATTCTACGCATCGATACTGGGCATCGGTTTGTATGGGAGCTACATATAATTATGGACCGATATGGATCAATTTTTGAATTGGTTGAGGTGGCTGTAGAAAATCTGATGGCAGGTGTCAAGCGTGAGGCCCGGCAATTCGGATTTGGAAAAGCGAAAGCCTAACTGAATATTTTTCCTGAATTTTATACTAATTGAACTTGAAAAAGAAATTTAATTTGATTTTTTAAATAAACGATTTCACCGATTTACACGCGTTTTCCCTTGACCAAATTTTGATCGTATCACCCTTTATACTAACATCATGTACAAAATGTTAAATGGATCGGATGCAATTTGCTCCACCTGGTTAGCTAGTGTATGTATAGTGGCAGCCCGATATTTTAGTTTCCGTATGATACCACAGTGGTGAATTTCTCTCTTATCACTGAGTGCTATCCGATTCTACGCATCGACACTGGGCATCGGTTTGTATGGGAGCTACATATAATTATGGATCGATATGGATCAATTTTTGAATTGGTTGTTAGATGGCATATACTAACATCGCGTACCAAATGTCAATAAGTTGGGATGAAATTTGCCCTTCCAAGTGGCTCCGGAAGTCAAATCTGAGGATAGGTTTATATGGGGGCTATATATAATTATGGACCACAATGGGTCAATTTATGCAGAGGGCATATATTAATATCACGTACTAAATTTTAACTGGATCGGATGAAATTTGCTTCTCCAAGAGGCTCCGGTTTATATGGAGGCTATATATAATTATGGACCGATAAGGGTCATTTTTTGAGGATCGGTTTATATGGGGGCTATATATAATTATGGGCCAATTTTGGGCGTGCTTGTTAGTGGGCTTATATTCACAGTTTCGACCAAACATCAAAAAGTTTTTCAGCGATGGATTATTCCCTCTCAGTGATGCTTGTGACATTTCTGGGTATTCCAAATTCAATGTGGAACACCGTTCCGAATCGGCTTTTCATTGAGCTTAACATAGAATTGGGCAGCCCTCTGTTAAAATGGACTGAATAATTTAAGTGAGCCTGAAATATCGGACTGCCGCTAATCTAACCTTTGCAGTGTTTCTACAGTGTCAACAAACAAATTTCTTTGGGTGTTAATGTCTACAACCCAAAAAAAAAAAAATAATATATAGAGAGATCTCCAATTTGAATTTGTGAACTAAAAACCTTCACCAAACTACCCCTTGGGGTCGTTCATTTGCCAACTTACTTTTGTTGAGTGATGGTGAAAACCGATTTGGAAACAATTCGTTTTCCTGTATGCCAAATACGTCCAATGTATTTCATGCGTTGAATGGCAATGATCGCCAAGGCCACAGTCCTAATAAAGAGAGTGAAACATTTTTAAACCTTACATCGATTTGTTTACTCAACAAGACTTACTTGAATAATTTCTTCTTGGGTTTCGGTGGTTGCAACAAATGACCTCCATTAAAGGCAGCCAATGCCCTCTGTTCACTGTCCTGATAGTTTTGCAAGGTAATCTTTAGATAACGCTTTTGATAGACCAAAGCTTTACGATGGGACTCTACACGCAAATAGCGTCCCAACAAATGATTACAGCGTTCTTCCAATTCGGCCACATTGGCACTACCATTCACTTGAGATTCCAATTCTTCGCATTTCCTTTGCAATTGACGTCGTTCCTCTACCAGATATTGGACAGTTTCAGCCATTTGCTTATTTTCCTGGGTATTCTCTGCCAGCAGAGTATTGATTTCACGCATTTTCTCTAGAAATTGTTCAGGCACTGAGGTGGTACCTTCACGTGCCGCCAATTGGGCATTGGCATTGGCTAAGGCCTCTGCCAGTTTGCCTTCACGATGGGCTGAGCGCTCAATGTCACAACGCAACTGGGTTATGGTGTGGTTGAGCGATTCCCTTTCGGCTTCCATGAGCTGTAGTTGAGCTTTTAATTCTTGCATTTCGGCCATCAATTGAGCATTTTCCTTTTGATGCTGATCTTTGCGAGTGAAACGACGAGTCTCAGCTGCTTGGAGACTGCCTATGCGGGCCTCTAGGCTTTCAATTTCTTGCGTTTGCAGAGTAAGTCTTTCCTGTAGATGATCGATTTCTAGCTCGGCATTATCCTTGTCACGGGCCACCTTATCCATTTCCCTTTTGAGTTTGTCACAGTATTCGATTCTTTCACTCAATTCCTTTTCATAGCGACAGCGTTCGCGTTCGCTATTTCTCTGCAAGTCAGCAGAACGTTCCCGTTCCCTTTCGTTTTGGGCTGTGAGTAATTTGATTTCACTTCTCAAACGCTCAGCCAATTCCGACTCGAAATCTGTGAGCGATCTCGGAGATTTGCGGGGAGATTCTGTGGGAGATTTAAGAAGAGAGGAATTGCGGCGACTTTCGGTGCGTTGTAGAGTAGTCAACTGAGTTTGCAAACGCTCACATTTCTCACGCTCAATGTCTAAATGTTTGTGCAACTCATCCTCTTGGGCCAGAGCTGATTCGAGCCGCTTACGCATGGCTTCAATGATCACCACATCTTGTTCCTGAACTTCCTGCGAATGTTGCTTCTCCTCCATTAGTTCTTTGCGTAGCTCATCAGCATGATCTCTTTCCACGGCTATTTGGGTTTTTAAAGCCTCCAATTGATTGAGGAGATCACGTTCTCCTGTGAAATTTTCATCGTCTGTTGTTCCCGGCGCCTCAATGACCACATTCTTCTCAACATGTGAACGATCCAGGTTATTTTCCTCCTCACTTTCAATGGCCTTTAGGATGTTCGAGTCCAATTGGGCTGAATAATTCAATTCCTTCTCCACTTGTTGGGCTATTTCATCTACGGAAAACTGGCGCGAACTATTGTCACTGCTTTGTTGTTTCAATTTTTCCACTTCCCTTTCTAGATTAAGAACTTGCCGTTGCAGATCGGTGATTTTCTCTTCAGCAATTGATAGTTTTGAGGAGAGAGTGAGTAAACGTTCATCTTTGGCTTTGATTTCCTTATTGAAATTTTCGATTTCCTTCTTACGATTCTCATTGTCTTTGGCCATATATTGGCATTGTTCATGGACTTCACTGATAGCCCTCAATTCCTTGCGGAGGCTTTCCTTTTCGTTAACCTCCTTTTCGGTATTCTTCAACATAGCTTCCTCCAGCTCATTGATGCGTTGCTTATAGCTCTCCTCGCTCTCTTGCAGATTCTTGAGATTTTTCTCATGTTTACTAAGCAATTCGGTTTTCTCTTTTTGCCATTTTTCTTGAGCCCTTAGCAGTTGATCCAGTTCCATGGATTTTTCCAATAGCTTTTGTTCAAGGTCACGAATCTTTTGGGCATTTTCTTTGAACTTCAGCAGTTCTTGTTGGCAACGTTGAAGTTCATCCTGCAAACCATTTAGCCTTAATTGTGAGGAAATTAAATCTTCCGAATTTTGTTCTTTCTCTTTGAGCAATGCATCAATCTTTCGTTGCAGCTCTTGACCATGATTTTGCAAAATCTCAATCGCAGACTTATCCTCAGTAGATTTTTGGTCTTGCGGCGGGGGGGTTTGCAGTTGACCAGGGGTCTTAAGTTTAGAATCATCGGAAAATTCGGAAAAATTAATTTGTCTTGGCACTAGAGTAGGTGTTGCTGTTGCCCCGGACTGAGCTGAACCCAACAATATGTTGGGATCTTGGAAGTAGTAGGGATGATCAAAGGTATTGGCTTGATGCAAAGTGGTAGCAAAGCCTGTTAAGTCTTCGGTCCGTTTATGCGTTAGATTTGCCACAGCTCCTTTGGACGTGTCCATGGTATTTTGCAGGAAGCCATCACTAGCGGCTGGCAATAGTAAAGGTGAACTTGTATTAGCTACTGCGGCTCGTCTCACCACATCAGGCTCATCAAATTCCGATATCGATACTATGTCACTTAATGTCCTGGCACTTAGTTTACCAACCATATCATCGGGTTTCTTATCCATAACCCCCATGGATGAGCTATGAGTGCAATCCCTTAGGGCATTTTGTAATTCATTCTCTTTGCATTCGAGCTGTTCCTTCAAATGATCGATCTCTTCATTTTTATCGGCCAACATGGTTTCCATAAGATCTGGCAGAGCTAATTTGTTAATCATTTCATTTTTGATTTTATCCTTTAGCTTTTGATTTTCGCCCTGCTTTAGTTTCAATTCGTTTTCCAAACGTTCTATGGTACTCCGATCCGGTTGATGTTCCACCGCCAATTCAGCTTCCAAACGATCGATGGCCACTTTACTTTTCTCCAATTGTTGTTTCATGGTGGAAATCTGTTTGTCACGATTGCTAAGAGTTTCCTTTGCCGTCTGCAATTCATTTTGAAGATCATGAATGCGTATATTCAAATCGGATGTATTAGCCCTCTGTAATTCTTCGGCCCGCTGACGTTGCTCTTCGAGACGTGATTGCAGAGCCGATATGCGTTGAGTTTGTTCGGACATACGCTCTTGCAGCGATTCACGCTCATACTGAAGTTCCTAATTAGAGAGAAGAAAAAGAAGAGAATGCTAGAAGTTAATATCTATTTCATGGAATGGATAAAATTAAAATAAATTATTAGGGCTTAGCTTAGGCTACTATAGGGGACAGCCTCTAAGGGCAGCTGTGAAAAATAAGCTGCCCCCAATCGTGAGCGGCGAAATTGATTGTTATAAAAAGGCTAGTGTATCCAAAGACGCCTTTGCGACATGGCGATCGGATGCCACCAGTTAAGTAGGCAACCTCCCAAAAGCGTACCTTATAGATATGCGAAGTAAGGGGAGTGATGCCCCGTGAACCCCCTAATTAAACACGGAAAATATAAGAATGGTTTTGACACGCAATTACGAATATGGACTATAATTAGAACTATGCATCGGAATAGATGCAACGAGTCGACGCCTGTGGCATTCTGTTACCTGGAGTTCCATCTCTGAGAAATGCCTTTGAGGCTAATGTCACAACTTCCACCATTCCCCTAAACCTAGAGGCAGGGCCTGGAGAAATCTCTGTGTCACGTTGCCATTAAGTTGACAATGTAGGTTCTGTTAATAAACGACATCCAAGTTAGTGTGCGATCCCGCTCTGAGCACAAGTGTCCACACAAGGTCTTGAGTCAACCCTCGTAAGGACCCTAGGTGTTTGTTCAAAGTACAACTACATTATCAAACATAAATACCGGCTCCAAGTTGGAACCCATACCGAATGAATACTCCGATAAACAATTCAACTGAAGGGAGAGTAGGAGATAGGGAGCTAGCATCAAACTTTAGAATCATCTCTAGCATAATGCATTCTCCGGTAAAAACGACGCATTCCATCGGCCCGATACCTGCTAATGAAAGAGAGGTTGGTATATTTGCACAAACCGAAAAAATATGTTATGATAACGTAGCGACTGAGCAGACTGAAGGCAAATATAGGAGGTGCTCTCCCAAACAGATCCCACATCCTCTATGGATGTAATATCTTGGCGTCGACCCTACAGAGACGAACTAGAGCAAAAAAGCTGATTTCAGTACAGAGAACGGCAGCTCAGAGAATAACTTCATCATACCGCACAGTATCAGGCGAAATCGCGTTAGTAATAGCAGGAAAAATCCCAATAAATCTCCACGCGATTGGTCAGCAAAAGGTTTTCGAAGCTAAACAACAAGGCGCCACAGACTTGATACCGAACATCCGACAAGAGATCAGTAAATAGCAGGAACGATGGAGTAACAAGAGAAAAGGCAGATGGGAACACAATATTATAGGGATCACACAGACTTTTGAAGCCGTAAGCTACGCGGTAGAAACAAGATCCTCAAGTCGTTTGCCGACAGAACTAGGAGTTTAATACCCATACGGCACCTGGCCGGTCAGTGGTAAACTATGCTTTGCTAGTGTGGACACCTCAAATAAGTAAGACGCTGTGGATTATCATACAGTCCTGCCAGAACGCTGCCCTTATATCTGGAACAAGATGTCTCCGCAGTACACCCCTGTATCACCTTTATATGGGGACCAAGGTCCTCCCACTACCCGGGAATGTAAGGGTTCATCTACATTATCTACAGAGCGAGATCCAGCGCTACAAAAGAGAGCCCCTAGATCAGGTAGGTCTGAAAAGGATTCATGAGGATACTGTAGCTGAAGCGGTAAGAAGCTCCAAAGATAACCCTGTTCTCCGAGTTCGACCACAGCCTATAGCACAGGAGGAAAGAGACCTCCCACGGCTGACTACGATATTGTTTTGGCCTTGCTAAGATCAGACAAATGCATCCACCTCAATTCCTACCTATCAGTGATTCATAGCAGTGTAGCTGACGTGTATTTTATCTGTAATCAAGGGTCACATGGTAGGCGTCAAATATTCGCTTGCTCATTTAAACCTTCTCGTCTCACCACCATATCTGGACGCATCCCATCTTAGTCACCGATTTCCTCGATCTGGATATAACAACAACACTGTAGATCCAAATACCAAGTGACGCGAAACCCTGAGCAATTCAAATCACAATGAAGAAGATCTTCAGTTGGCAAGAACTTTCCAAATTATAGCTCGCCAAACAGGAGTTTATTATGAAAATCAGAACATCAGAAGAGGAAGCGCTAGCTAAGTAGCAGCTAACATTCCGCAAGATGAAGGAAGTAATTTGTAGACAAAAGAACATTAGTATGATTTTGAATAAGAAGTCTCCGAGATTTCACTCGATTACTCGATCGGTAATCGGCAACTACCATACAAACTGGAAAATAACAGAGCAAAGTTAGGGAAGCCGATATACCGAGAAAGATGCATCAGGATCTTGAGACAGATACACACACCAACACTTCAGACCCCCAAGAACAAACGAAGTGCACCATACGAAGCAGAAAAAAAACCAAGAAAAAAGCTCAAAATTATATGTTGTCGAAGCAGTATCTCCTGGGTTGATATTGCAGCAATCATTCACACTACCATTGTATGACAAGACAACCACGGCCCAGGAATGTTATGGTTCATCTACATTATATAGAGCACACTAAAAAAGAAAGTCTCTAAATTAGACAACATATCAGGTAGGTCTGAACAGAATTCATGAGGATAGCGGTAAGAAGCTACAAGGATAATCCTGTTCTCGGAGTCCGACCGCCATCGAAACTCCAAACACCTGAAAGCACAACGAAAAAGATCAACAGTTGGCAAGAAATCATTATGAAAATCAGTACAAGAGGAAGGCCTAGTTAACTATCAGCTAACTCACCGCAAGATGAAGGAAACAATAAGTAGACAAAAGAACATTAGTATGGATATTCAAAATGGAGTTTCCGTGATAGACGAATCACTCGATTGGTAATCGATAACTATCAGAAAAACTGGAAGATAACAGAGAAATAGAGGGGAGCCGGTATACCGAGAAGTATCAATCAGGATCTTGCAACACATTCTCCAACATTTCAGATCCCCTCAAAAAAATCGCTTATGTAACATACCCCAAATACATTTTGCTTCAAGCATATATATTTTCAGGATTGATGCAAAAGAGTTTTTTTTTCGTCCGTGCAAGAACAAACGAAGTGCACCAAACCCAGCAGAAAAAATCAGGAAAGAAACTCAAAAAACCTAATGGCACTAAACTAATTAGAACTAACATAAATGTAAATTTAAAATTTAAAATCAAATTAAATTAAAATTCTCCACTATTTCCGTTATTTGTTTTCAATCATTTTCGCTGCCTTTTTCAGTAAATGTCTGTCTTCTATAATTTTTTTTTTATTTTATCACACCAATATCGCTGTAGAGCAAAAGCATAAGACAACAATTGCCGTCTGTTTTTTTAAATTTACAAATGGAGATCTCGGTGGGTATTTTATTACTTACTAAACCCCCACCAAACATAATCCAAATGAAGACCTCTATAAGCTGCAACCACTGTTGTATAGAAATGAAAACATTTCAATCAGAGGAAAGTATCATGGTGTTCCATGCGACAATGGCAACGAAATAGAATGTAATGGTAGAGAGATCATGAGGCTGATGGTACTACAACAAAACAATGAATCCAATGAGATTTCGCACATAAAGTGTTGAAGAGGCATGTAATATCACTTCAATGGACAGACAGATAAAATTCGTGTGTCTGTGTCAAGGGACCGTTGATAACATAACCATCTAAATCGTAGTTTACAAAATCATATAACCTCAATCTCATTATAGATAAAATATTGATTATTGATTGATTAAGTAAAAAAAATATTTCATATTTGTATCCTACTTTTCGATGGTGATTTCCATCTTCCTAAGGGTTATACTTTATCAAATTTTTTAATTGAATATTTTTTTATACCCTCCACCATAGGATGGGGGTATATTAACTTTGTCATTCCGTTTGTAAAACATCGAAATATTGCTCTAAGACCCCATAAAGTATATATATTCTGGGTCGTGGTGAAATTCTGAGTCATTTTTGAGCATGTATTGATGTAGGTCGGGTGGTATTGCAAATGGGCCATATCGGTCCACTTTTACGTATAGCCCACATATAAACGGACCCCCAAATTTGGCTTGCAGACCCTCTAAGAGAAGCAAATTTCATCCAATCCGGCTGAAATTTGGTACATGGTGTTAGTATATGGTCCTTAACAATATGCAAAAATGGGTCCACATCGGTCCATAATTATATATAGCCCCCATATAAACCGATACCTAGATTTGGCTTGCGGAGTCTCTAAGAGAAGAAAATTTCATCCGATCTGGCTGAAATTTTGTACATGGTGTTAGTATATGGTCTCTAACAACTATGCAAAAATTGGTCCACATCGGTCAATAATTATATCTAGCCCCATATAAACCGATCCCCCGATTTGGCTTGCGGAGCCTCTAAGAGAAGCAAATTTCATCCGATCCGGCTGAAATTTGGTACATGGTCTTAGTATATGGTCTCTAATGACAATGCAAACATTGGTCCACATCGGTCCACAATTATATATAGCCCTCATATAAACCGATCCCCAGATTTGACTTGCGGAGCCCCTAAGAGAAGAAAATTTCATTCGATCCGGCTAAAATTTGGTACATGGTGTTAGTATATGATCTCTAACAACTATGCTAAAATTGGTCCACATCGGTGCATAATTATATATACCCCCCATATAAACCGATCACCAGATTTGACTTCCGGAGCCTCTTGGAAGACCAAAATGCATCTGATTCAGTTGAAATTTGGTACGTGATGTTAATATATGGTATCCAACAACCATGCGGGAATTGGTTCATATCAGTCCATAATTATATATAGCCCCCATATAAACCGATCCCCAGATTTGGCCTCCGGTGCCTTTTGGAGAAGTAAAATTCATCCGATCTGGTTGAAATTTGGTACGTGGTGGTAGTATATGATATATAACAACCATGCCAAAAGTGGTCCATATCAGTCCATAATCATATATAGCCCCCATATAATCCCGATATTTGGTTTTGGAGCCACTTGGAGGAGCAAATTTCATCCGAGTCAGTTGAAATTTGGTACAGTGTGCTAGTATATGTCCGTTAACAACCACGCCTAGCTAGGTCCATATCGGTCTATAGTTATATATATATATATATATATAGCCCTCAGATAAATCGATCCCCAATCACACAAAAATTGGTCCATATCAAGTTCATAATTGTATACAGTCCCCATACAAGCGACCACCCATATTTATTTATTTATTCAGTAATTAGTAACACGTAAGCCTACAAGGCCAATATATGCATTACATGGTAATAAACATAGCCCAAGATCTAACTTATATATAATGATAAAAATATAAAACTAAAAATTATATTATATTTAATATAGTCTTTTGATTTTTCTTTGGTTCCCCAACATAATTACCTCGAATAGTAAGTTTCATATTATTAATAGTACGTCCAGATTAGCAACATGTCATTATCCCTATGTACATGCGATCAATCTTGCAAAAAGTAATTATAAACCTTCAAACGAAACGCGTTGTTGGTATGTGAAAATATTCTGAGCTCCACAGGTAACTGATTCCATAAACGAGCAACACGTACCAAGAATGACCTCTCAAACTTAGAGTTAAAAATTCTGGGTATTACTATCTGCGTATTACGACTAGACATCGAGAAATTAAACATCGTACGAACAAGAATAGGAACTCCACTCTTAACTACTTTATAAAAAAAGAGTAAATTTCTTAATCGAACGTAGTCATCAAAAGAAGTGCAATTCTGGTTCCCTACGTAGCGTGCAAAAGTCCATATCGATTCGTAATTATTTGTAGACTTACCTATACATACCTTTTTTGTCTAATATATACCACGTATGGACTAACAATGTAGAAAACGATATTAAGAAGTTCTAAGATTCCACAACCCAAGTAATTCGATTGTGGATGACAGTCTTTCGTAGAAGTTTCTACGCAATCCATGGTGGAGGGTACATAAGATTCGGCCTGACCGAACTTACGACCGTATATACTTGTTAAAATTTAATTATTTAGTTTTTTTATATTTTGGTAATATTTTCTTTTATTAAAATTTTATATCTGTGAATTTACCTTCAAAACTCGTTGGCAACAAACGTCAAAATGGTTCCAATAAGTTTAGATTTATTTTGCATAAAATAAATAATTTTAACTATAAAAATCAATTCTAACGAATTAAATAGTTTGATACTTATTTCCATCAATTCAGAAAATTTCTACCACTGAAAACTTAATCACAGTCGACTTAACTTCCTATGAACATTAAAGCTATACAACTGCATGTATTTATTGTTATTGTACTCCAAGTGAAAATGTCACGAACCCCATGACGTTTATATGGGATGTTTGAGTCCATAGTTTACAACATGAGGCCACCTACCTATTAAACAATGAGACAAAAAATGTCTCGCATTTTTATTCATATGTATTTAAGTACGAATGTCCTTTTATGTATAGGTAAGATTAAATGGTTGGGTTTTGATAGATAGAAGAGAGATTTTACTCTTCCCTGGATAGTTTAGATTAAGTCAGTAGTAGAAATAAGAGAAAATATACTAACTTATCAAATTAAAATTGTTAGATTACATCAAATTAAATTAAATTAAATTAAATTAAATTAAATTAAATTAAATTAAATTAAATTAAATTAAATTAAATTAAATTAAATTAAATTAAATTAAATTAAATTAAATTAAATTAAATTAAATTAAATTAAATTAAATTAAATTAAATTAAATTAAATTAAATTAAATTAAATTAAATTAAATTAAATTAAATTAAATTAAATTAAATTAAATTAAATTAAATTAAATTAAATTAAATTAAATTAAATTAAATTAAATTAAATTAAATTAAATTAAATTAAATTAAATTAAATTAAATTAAATTAAATTAAATTAAATTAAATTAAATTAAATTAAATTAAATTAAATTAAATTAAATTAAATTAAATTAAATTAAATTAAATTAAATTAAATTAAATTAAATTAAATTAAATTAAATTAAATTAAATTAAATTAAATTAAATTAAATTAAATTAAATTAAATTAAATTAAATTAAATTAAATTAAATTAAATTAATTAAATTAAATTAAATTAAATTAAATTAAATTAAATTAAATTAAATTAAATTAAATTAAATTAAATTAAATTAAATTAAATTAAATTAAATTAAATTAAATTAAATTAAATTAAATTAAATTAAATTAAATTAAATTAAATTAAATTAAATTAAATTAAATTAAATTAAATTAAATTAAATTAAATTAAATTAAATTAAATTAAATTAAATTAAATTAAATTAAATTAAATTAAATTAAATTAAATTAAATTAAATTAAATTAAATTAAATTAAATTAAATTAAATTAAATTAAATTAAATTAAATTAATTAAATTAAATTAAATTAAATTAAATTAAATTAAATTAAATTAAATTAAATTAAATTAAATTAAATTAAATTAAATTAAATTAAATTAAATTAAATTAAATTAAATTAAATTAAATTAAATTAAATTAAATTAAATTAAATTAAATTAAATTAAATTAAATTAAATTAAATTAAATTAAATTAAATTAAATTAAATTAAATTAAATTAAATTAAATTAAATTAAATTAAATTAAATTAAATTAAATTAAATTAAATTAAATTAAATTAAATTAAATTAAATTAAATTAAATTAAATTAAATTAAATTAAATTAAATTAAATTAAATTAAATTAAATTAAATTAAATTAAATTAAATTAAATTAAATTAAATTAAATTAAATTAAATTAAATTAAATTAAATTAAATTAAATTAAATTAAATTAAATTAAATTAAATTAAATTAAATTAAATTAAATTAAATTAAATTAAATTAAATTAAATTAAATTAAATTAAATTAAATTAAATTAAATTAAATTAAATTAAATTAAATTAAATTAAATTAAATTAAATTAAATTAAATTAAATTAAATTAAATTAAATTAAATTAAATTAAATTAAATTAAATTAAATTAAATTAAATTAAATTAAATTAAATTAAATTAAATTAAATTAAATTAAATTAAATTAAATTAAATTAAATTAAATTAAATTAAATTAAATTAAATTAAATTAAATTAAATTAAATTAAATTAAATTAAATTAAATTAAATTAAATTAAATTAAATTAAATTAAATTAAATTAAATTAAAATTAAATTAAATTAAATTAAATTAAATTAAATTAAATTAAATTAAATTAAATTAAATTAAATTAAATTAAATTAAATTAAATTAAATTAAATTAAATTAAATTAAATTAAATTAAATTAAATTAAATTAAATTAAATTAAATTAAATTAAATTAAATTAAATTAAATTAAATTAAATTAAATTAAATTAAATTAAATTAAATAAATTAAATTAAATTAAATTAAATTAAATTAAATTAAATTAAATTAAATTAAAATTAAATTAAATTAAATTAAATTAAATTAAAATAAATTAAATTAAATTAAATTAAATTAAATTAAATTAAATTAAATTAATTATTAAATTAAATTAAATTAAATTAAATTAAATTAAATTAAATTAAATTAAATTAAATTAAATTAAATTAAATTAAATTAAATTAAATTAAATTAAATTAAATTAAATTAAATTAAATTAAATTAAATTAAATTAAATTAAATTAAATTAAATTAAATTAAATTAAATTAAATTAATTAAATTAAATTAAATTAAATTAAATTAAATTAAATTAAATTAAATTAAATTAAATTAAATTAAATTAAATTAAATTAAATTAAATTAAATTAAATTAAATTAAATTAAATTAAATTAAATTAAATTAAATTAAATTAAATTAAATTAAATTAAATTAAATTAAATTAAATTAAATTAAATTAAATTAAATTAAATTAAATTAAATTAATTAAATTAAATTAAATTAAATTAAATTAAATTAAATTAAATTAAATTAAATTAAATTAAATTTAAATTAAATTAAATTAAATTAAATAAATTAAATTAAATTAAATTAAATTAAATTAAATTAAATTAAATTAAATTAAATTAAATTAAATTAAATTAAATTAAATTAAATTAAATTAAATTAAATTAAATTAAATTAAATTAAATTAAATTAAATTAAATTAAATTAAATTAAATTAAATTAATTAAATTAAATTAAATTAAATTAAATTAAATTAAATTAAATTAAATTAAATTAAATTAAATTAAATTAAATTAAATTAAATTAAATTAAATTAAATTAAATTAAATTAAATTAAATTAAATTAAATTAAATTAAATTAAATTAAATTAAATTAAATTAAATTAAATTAAATTAAATTAAATTAAATTAAATTAAAATTAAATTAAATTAAATTAAATTAAATTAAATTAAATTAAATTAAATTAAATTAAATTAAATTAAATTAAATTAAATTAAATTAAATTAAATTAAATTAAATTAAATTAAATTAAATTAAATTAAATTAAATTAAATTAAATTAATTAAATTAAATTAAATTAAATTAAATTAATTAAATTAAAATTAAATTAAATTAAATTAAATTAAATTAAATTAAATTAAATTAAATTAAATTAAATTAAATTAAATTAAATTAAATTAAATTAAATTAAATTAAATTAAATTAAATTAAATTAAATTAAATTAAATTAAATTAAATTAAATTAAATTAAATTAAATTAAATTAAATTAAATTAAATTAAATTAAATTAAATTAAATTAAATTAAATTAAATTAAATTAAAATTAAATTAAATTAAATTAAATTAAATTAAATTAAATTAAATTAAATTAAATTAAATTAAATTAAATTAAAATTAAATTAAATTAAATTAAATTAAATTAAATTAAATTAAATTAAATTAAATTAAATTAAATTAAATTAAATTAAATTAAATTAAATTAAATTAAATTAAATTAAATTAAATTAAATTAAATAAATTAAATTAAATTTAATTTAATTTAATTTAATTTAATTAAATTAAATTAAATTTAATTTAATTTAATTTAATTTAATTTAATTTAATTAAATTAAATTAAATTAAATTAAATTAAATTAAATTAAATTAAATTAAATTAAATTAAATTAAATTAAATTAAATTAAATAAATTAAATTAAATTAAATTAAATTAAATTAAATTAAATTAAATTAAATTAAATTAAATTAAATTAAATTAAATTAAATTAAATTAAATTAAATTAAATTAAATTAAATTAAAATTAAATTAAATTAAATTAAATTAAATTAAATTAAATTAAATTAAATTAAATTAAAATTAAATTAAATTAAATTAAATTAAATTAAATTAAATTAAATTAAATTAAATTAAATTAAATTAAATTAAATTAAATTAAATTAAATTAAATTAAATTAAATTAAATTAAATTAAATTAAATAAATTAAATTAAATTAAATTTAATTTAATTTAATTTAATTTAATTAAATTAAATTAAATTTAATTTAATTTAATTTAATTAAATTAAATTAAATTAAATTAAATTAAATTAAATTAAATTAAATTAAATTAAAATTAAATTAAATTAAATTAAATTAAATTAAATTAAATTAAATTAAATTAAATTAAATTAAATTAAATTAAATTAAATTAAATTAAATTAAATTAAATTAAATTAAATTAAATTAAATTAAATTAAATTAAATTAAATTAAATTAAATTAAATTAAATTAAATTAAATTAAATTAAATTAAATTAAATTAAATTAAATTAAATTAAATTAAATTAAATTAAATTAAATTAAATTAAATTAAATTAAATTAAATTAAATTAAATTAAATTAAATTAAATTAAATTAAATTAAATTAAATTAAATTAAATTAAATTAAATTAAGTTAAATTAAATTAAATTAAATTAAATTAAATTAAATTAAATTAAATTAAATTAAATTAAATTAAATTAAATTAAATTAAATTAAATTAAATTAAATTAAATTAAATTAAATTAAATTAAATTAAATTAAATTAAATTAAATTAAATTAAATTAAATTAAATTAAATTAAATTAAATTAAATTAATTAAATTAAATTAAATTAAATTAAATTAAATTAAATTAAATTAAATTAAATTAAATTAAATTAAATTAAATTAAATTAAATTAAATTAAATTAAATTAAATAAATTAAATTAAATTAAATTAAATTAAATTAAATTAAATTAAATTAAATTAAATTAAATTAAATTAAATTAAATTAAATTAAATTAAATTAAATTAAATTAAATTAAATTAAATTAAATTAAATTAAATTAAATTAAATTAAATTAAATTAAATTAAATTAAATTAAATTAAATTAAATTAAATTAAATTAAATTAAATTAAATTAAATTAAATTAAATTAAATTAAATTAAATTAAATTAAATTAAATTAAATTAAATTAAATTAAATTAAATTAAATTAAATTAAATTAAATTAAATTAAATTAAATTAAATTAAATTAAATTAAATTAAATTAAATTAAATTAAATTAAATTAAATTAAATTAAATTAAATTAAATTAAATTAAATTAAATTAAATTAAATTAAATTAAATTAAATTAAATTAAATTAAATTAAATTAAATTAAATTAAATTAAAATTAAATTAAATTAAATTAAATTAAATTAATTAAATTAAATTAAATTAAATTAAATTAAATTAAATTAAATTAAATTAAATTAAATTAAATTAAATTAAATTAAATTAAATTAAATTAAATTAAATTAAATTAAATTAAATTAAATTAAATTAAATTAAATTAAAATTAAATTAAATTAAATTAAATTAAATTAAATTAAATTAAATTAAATTAAATTAATTAAATTAAATTAAATTAAATTAAATTAAATTAAATTAAATTAAATTAAATTAAATTAAATTAAATTAAATTAAATTAAATTAAATTAAATTAAATTAAATTAAATTAAATTAAATTAAATTAAATTAAATTAAATTAAATTAAATTAAATTAAATTAAATTAAATTAAATTAAATTAAATTAAATTAAATTAAATTAAATTAAATTAAATTAAATTAAATTAAATTAAATTAAATTAAATTAAATAAATTAAATTAAATTAAATTAAATTAAATTAAATTAAATTAAATTAAATTAAATTAAATTAAATTAAATTAATTAAATTAAATTAAATTAAATTAAATTAAATTAAATTAAATTAAATTAAATTAAATTAAATTAAATTAAATTAAAATTAAATTAAATTAAATTAAATTAAATTAAATTAATTAAATTAAATTAAATTAAACTACATTAAATTAAAAACATAAATAGATAACCATTGAAAACATATTGTAATTGAAATTAAATTAATTTCTTCCGCAAGAAAAAAAACAGATAAATTTTCCATTTCGGCTACATAAGAAAGCAACATTTTTGATTGTAAACTGTAATATGACACAAACCATATATACATATGATGTAATTACAAAACTGTTTTAAAAGAAAAAAAAACGTGAAAAACTCCTAGAAATTTTTCGAATGATCCCTAGGAGTAGGAACAGCCTGTTTCTTCCATAAACAAATAAAGTCATTGTTTACGATAAACATAAGAGTCGAATGCCACAAAATGTTTTAGATCTGTATATCGGTATTCTTGGGACCACGGAAGAAAGATACACTGAGTTGATTCAAAGATTATGTACAAATGGTTTGCAGCGCAGAGTAATTGCATCATCATTCTATCCCATGGAGACGATGTCAATCAAGGAAGATCTGAGGAAACAGATGTAAATGTACCATGAATGAATGGAAACAATCGCCCTGAAGTTAAATGACTTTTCTTTTTTAGTTTTTGCATTTCTAATAAGGAGTTTAAGAGATTGAATTGCAATATTTATACTACAATAAAGATTACTTTATTTGGTTTTAGGATATTTTAAAATTTAATAATTTGTCATACGACAAAAACGGCATCCGTGACGGCATTCTGATACAAAAAATAAAAACAGTCAACTTTTATAACTTTTGTTATTAAAACCATTAAAAACTTAGAACGTTATGTGGACTCACAAAATTAATTCAAAAATTTCCATGTAATTACAGCTGTATTTTTTGGCAATCATGTAATAGGTTTGTTTTCCTTAGATTTAATTACTTTGGGCGCGTTAACCTAGATATGCCCACAAAAAAAAAAAACAAGAGCCATGTTTATATATTTATGCGTTCCCATTACAAAAATAACAGCCAGCACTAGAATGGGGATAAATCGGGTACAAATAAAATTTGTAAAAATTATGTTGAAGAAAATCCCAAAATAATAAACACGCGAAAAAAACAAAAGATTTATTACAGACAGCAACAAGTATATTTGGGTGTGAGTCTCATTTCATTATCATTAATGAGATCGAATGGATTATTAAATAGAAGGGCAGATAGATTAATTGAATGGATTCTGTGAGAAGTTTTCACTTTTATCAGAAAACTCCTAGGAAAAAAGTTAGAATTTGTAAACAAATTAAAAAATTATCAATGAGATTGCAATTAAATATAAATATATATGAAAAGAATTTTGAGTCCGTCTGACGGATAGATTTGCGGACAGAGCAACGGATGCAGAAACTGATGTGTGAATAGAGGACAGGATGAAAAAGTGACTCCAAGGGATGGATATCATTAGACCTACCCATCATATGATGGAAATTATCAGAATTTAGAAAAACAAACTTTGCAAGGCTACGGACGGACAGATGGATGCATAGAGGATAGAGGGCCAAAAGGTGTATTGAAGTCTATATAAAAGCATAAGAAAATAATTTTGAGTTCGTCTGACGGACAGATGAACGGATGCCAGAACTGATGTGTGAATAGAGAATAGGATGAAAGAATAATGCCAATGGATGGACATCATTAGACCCACCCAGCATATGACGACCAGAATTTAGAAAGAAACTTTGTATAAGAATATAACTTTCGAATACGTCTGATAGTCGGACGGACCGAATTGCGGACAGAGGAATGGATGCAGGAACTGATGAGTAAAAAGAGGGACAATATGAAACAACAGGGTCACGGGATAGACATCAATATACCTGCCTAGGCCTATGATGATAATGATCAGAATTTAGAAAGAAACTTTGCCAATAGGCAAAATAAAATGTTGACAAATTTTTCTATAGAAATAAAATTTTGACAAAATTTTCTATAGAAATAAAATTTTGATAAAATTGTCTATGAAAAAAAACTGACAAAATTTTCTATAGAAATAAAATTTTCACACAAATTTCTATAGAAATAAAATTTTGACAAAATTTTCAATAGAGGTAATATTTGACAAGATTTTCTGTAGAAATAAAATTTTGACAAAATTTTCTACAGAAATTTCTAGAAAAATGTATATACAAATAAAATTTTGGCAAAATTTTCTATTGAAATTAAATTTTGACAAAATTTTCTGTAGAAATAATATTTTTATAAAATTTTTACAAAATTTTCTATAGAAATAAAATTTTGAAATTAAATTTTCACACAAATTTCTATAGAAATAAAATTTTCACACAAATTTTCTATAGAAATAAAATTTTGACAAAATTTTCTATAGATATAAAATTTTGACAAAATTTTCTATAGATATAAAATTTTGATAAAATTTTCTATAGATATAAAATTTTGATAAAATTTTCTATAGACATAATATTTGAGAAGATTTTCTGTAGAAATGAAATTTTTACAAAATTGTCTATAGAAATTTCTAGAAAAAGGTATATACAAATAAAATTTTGGCAAAATTTTCTATAGAAATTATATTTTGACAAAATTTTCTGTAGAAATAATATTTTTATAAATTTTGTACAAAATTTTCTATAGAAATAAAATTTTGACAAAATTTTCTATAGAAATAAAATTTTGACAAAATTTTCTATAGAAATAAAATTTTGACAAAATTTTCTATAGAAATAAAATTTTGACAAAATTTTCTATAGAAATAATATTTTATAAAATTTTCTGCAGAAATAAAATTTTCACACAAATTTCTATAGAAATAAAACTTTGACAAAATTTTCAATAGAAATAAGATTTTGACGAAATTTTCTATAGATATAACATTTTGACGAAATTTTCTATAGATATAAAATTTTGATAAAATTTTCTATAGAAATAATATTTTACAAAATTTTCTATAGAAATAAAGTTTGGACAAAATATTTAATTTTACAATTATTATTCGAGCTTTATGGACAAATTAGATTAAGGAACGTGATTAATAGAGTCATTGAAAAGAAAACGCCAGATACAATTCTATACACACCTAGACTGTATATGTTTCGGTTCGGGCGAATGTACCTTTCCACAGTCTTTACTATAGATCTGGCTGGGATAGATAACTCAATTTTGGGTCCTTTATGCTAACTCCTTATGGAGAAAACATCTAGGAATTTTCCTCTTACAAATTGAATCATCTCTACTCCCACTGAAACAATTTTGACAAAATTTTCTATAGAAAAAAATTTTGACAACATTTTCTATAGAAATAAAATTTTGACAAAATTTTCTATAGAAATAAAATTTTGACAAAATTTTCTATAGAAATAAAATTTAAATAAAATTTTGACAAAATTTTCTATAGAAATAAAATTTTTTCAAAATTGTCTATAGAAATAATTTTTTTTTTTAAATTTTCTATAGAAATATTTTTTTTTCAAAATTTTCTATAGAAATAAAATTTTGACAAAATTTCAAATAAAATTTTGACAAAATTTTCTATAGAAATAAAATTTTGACAAAATTTCAAATAAAATTTTGACAAAATTTTCTATAGAAATAAAATTTTGACAAAATTTATTATAGAAATAAAATATTGAGAAAGTCTTCGTTAGAAATAAAATGTTGACAACATTTTCTTTAGAAATAAAATTTGAAGAAGCAGCATCTGTAGCTGGGAATCAACACAAAAAGTCCCTTAAGGGAATGTCAAAAAAAACGTTTATATGGGACCTACACATAACTGCGGTCTGATATGGAAATTTGCAATACAATCCGATCTACCTCGATAACAACTAGTTGTACCAAGTTTCAAGTGAATATCTTAAAGTGGCAGCCCGATTGAGTTTCAGGTTCACTTAGACTATTCAGTCCATTGTGATAAAGTGGATAGCTTGTTTCGTTCGAAAGTTCACGTGAATTCAACAGACAGCCGGACAGACATCGCTAAATCCACTCAGAATTTCACCTCGACCCACAATATATATATACTCTATGGGGTTTAAGACCAATATTTCGATGCGTTACACACGGAATGACAAATTTAGTATACCCGCCATCCTATGGTGAGGTCATATAATAACCTGAACGTCAATTCGATGGACTAATCATGTATGGATTCCTACTGTCCCCATATATTATATAAATAGGGACAGTAGGAATCTCGTTAATATGCTACAAACTGTATGGCTATTACATATATGATTTAAAACAATGGCAAAAAACAAAAACATAGAAAAACATTTTAATGGCCATAGAAATATTATGTATGTTTATGTCTATACATATAATAAAACAAAACAAAATTTATTTTGAATAAACAATAACCTTCATTATATATAAATCATTAAAAAAAAAAAAAAAACAAAATATATATAAGGACAGGTGAAATATTTTGGCGGGCTAAGAAAAAAAATTATGGAAACTTACCCTAAACGGGCTCATTTTAAATGTTACATGTTTTTGCAACATTTGGACAGTAAATATGTTGGTCGTCTATCAGCCGTTAACACATAATTCACATGGCGTGTAAACATATTAATTCAAATATGTAATAATTTATACAATAAAAACTACATGTCGCTAATATGTAACTTTTTGTGATTTAAATTTTCAAAAATCAAGTCAATTAATATTTAATTGAATTTAGCTCGTTTTTTATTTTACACAAAAAGGTGAAAAGGAAAAGTTCTCTCTCCGGAGATCGAAAGTCGACTAAATTGAATTGAATTGAAAGAACACAGCTACAAGCAGAAAATCTACATGAGATCCAAAACACATACACAAACACACACGTTCATCCACTTATAAGCACAAAACGTATGTTCTTTTAACGATTTCACCACTACAAAGGAAAAAGTGAGAGATAGAGAGAAATAAAAGATAAATATGCCTTAATACTAGCCACGGAGATGCCAGATTTGCTGTTTTATCGTTCAAAACAAACTGGGAGCAATGAACTAGTTTTTTTGACATTCCCTTAAGGGATTTTGGTGTTGATTCCAAGCTAAAGATGCTGCTTCTTCAAATTTTATTTCTAAAGAAAATGTTGTCAAAATTTTATTTCTAACGAAAACTTTCTCAAAATTTTATTTCTATAATAAATTTTGTCAAAATTTTATTTCTATAGAAAATTTTGTTAAAATTTTATTTCTAACGAAAAATTTGTCAAAATTTTATTTCTATAGAAAATTTTTTCAAAATTTTATTTAAAATTTTGTTAAAATTTTAGTTCTATAGAAAATTTTGTTAAAATTTTATTTCTATAGAAAATTTTGTCAAAATTTTATTTCTTAGAAAACTTTGTCAAAATTTTATTTCTATAGAAAATTTTGTCAAAATTTTATTTCTGTAGAAAATTTTGTCAAAATTTTATTTCTATAGAAAATTTAAAACAAAAAAAATTATTTCTATAGAAAATTTTGAAAAAAATTTATTTCTATAGACAATCTTGAAAAATTTTATTTCTATAGAAAATTTTGTAAAAATTTTATTTCTATATAAAATTTTGTAAAAATTTTATTTCTATAGAAACTTTTGTCAAAGTTTTATTTCTATAGAAAAATTTGTCAAAATTTTATTTCTATAGAAAATTCTGTCAAAATTTTATTTCAATAGAAAATTTTGTCAAAATTTTATTTCTATAGAAAATTTTGTCAAAATTTTGTCAAAATTTTATTTCTATAGAAAATTTTGTCATAATTTTATTTCTATAGAAAACTTTGTCAAAATTTTATTTCTATAGAAAATTTTGTAAAAATTTTATTTCTATAGAAAAAAATTTTTTTTTTAAATTTTATTTTTATAGAAAATTTTGTTAACATTTTATTTCTATAGAATATTTTGTCAAAATTTTATTAAAATTGAAGTTCTGTGGAAAATTTTGTGAAAATTTTATTTCTATAGAGAAATTTGTCAAAATTTTATTTCTATAGAAAATTTTGTCAAAATTTTATTTCTTTAGAAAATTTTGTCAAAATGTTATTTCTATAGAAAATTTTGTCATAATTTTATTTCTATAGAAAACTTTGTCAAAATTTTATTTCTATAGAAAATTTTGTAAAAATTTTATTTCTATAGATTTTTTTTTTTAATTTTATTTTTATAGAAAATTTTGTTAAAATTTTATTTCTATAGAATATTTTGTCAAAATTTTATTAAAATTTTAGTTCTGTAGAAAATTTTGTGAAAATTATATTTCTATAGAGAAATTTGTCATAATTTTATTTCTATAGAAAATTTTGTCAAAATTTTATTTTTATAGAACATTTTGTCAAAATTTTATTTCTATAGAAAATTTTGTCAAAATTTTATTTCTATAAAAAATTTTGTCAAAATTTTATTTCTATAGAAAATTTTGTCAAAATTTTATTTCTATAGAAACTTTTGTCAAAATTTTATTTCTATAGAAAATTTTGAAAAAAAAAATTATTTCTATAGAAAATTTTGTCATAATTTTATTTCAATAGAAAATTTTGTCAAAATTTTATTTCTATAGAAAATTTTGTCAAAATATTATTTCTATAGAAAATTTTGTCAAAATTTTATTTCTATAGAAAATTTTGTCCAAATTTTATTTAATATTTTGTTAAAATTTTAGTTCTATAGAAAATTTTGTCAAAATTTTATTTCTAACGAAAATTTTCTCAAAATTTTATTTCTATAATAAATTTTGTCAAAATTTTATTTCTATAGAAAATTTTGTCACAATTTTATTTCTATAGAAAATGTTGTTAAAATTTTATTAAAATTTTAGTTCTATAGAAAATTTTGTCAAAATTTTATTTCTATAGAAAATTTTGTTAAAATTTTATTTCTATAGAAAATTTTGTCAGAATTTTATTTCTATAGAATATTTTGTCAAAATTTTATTAAAATTTTAGTTCTATAGAAAATTTTGTGAAAATTTTATTTCTATAGAGAAATTTGTCAAATTTTATTTCTATAGAACATTTTGTCAAAATTTTATTTCTATAGAAAATTTTGTCAAAATTTTATTTCTATAAAAAATTTTGTCAAAATTTTATTTCTATAGAAAATTTTGTCAAAATTTTATTTCTATAGAAACTTTTGTCAAAATTTTATTTCTATAGAAAATTTTGAAAAAAAATTATTTCTATAGAAAATTTTGAAAAAATTTTATTTCTATAGACAATTTTGAAAAAATTTTATTTCTATAGAAAATTTTGTCATAATTTTATTTCAATAGAAAATTTTGTCAAAATTTTATTAAAATTTTAGTTCTATAGAAAATTTTGTCAAAATTTTATTTCTATAGAAAATTTTTCAAAATTTTATTTCTATAGAAAATTTTGTCAAAATGTTATTTCTACAATAAATTTTGTCAAAATTTTATTTCTAACGAAAATTTTCTCAAAATTTTATTTCTACAATAAATTTTGTGAAAATTTTATTTCTATAGAAAATTTTGTCAAAATTTTATTTCTATAAAAAATTTTGTTAAAATTTTATTTCTATTGAAAATGTTGTCAAAATTTTATTTCTATAGAATATTTTGTCAAAATTTTATTAAAATTTTATTTCTATAGAAAATTTTGTCAAAATTTTATTTCTATAGAAAAATTTGTCAAAATTTTATTTCTATAGGAAATTTTGTTAAAATTTTATTTCTATAGAATTTTTTGTCAAAATTTTATTTCTATAGAAAATTTTGTTAAAATTTTATTTCTATAGAATTTTTTGCCAAAATTTTATTTCTATAGAAAATTTTGTCAACTACATTCAAATCGATTATTTGAGTTTGGCAAAGGAAAAGAGATGTGCTTGCAAATTTGTTTAGGCAGTAGCCAACTATCAAACCTTTTTTCGGAAGGTTCAAATGCAGTTCACTTTGGGTTGAGTGAATTACCCGAATTTATTCTGATAATTGGTTGATAGTTTTGCTGCAAGTAGAGGATGCTGATGAGGAATGTGGTAATTCCGAAACAGCTGTACATCCAACCATCTTGCAGTCTATAGGGCTTTGCCCAAATAAATTTGACAAGCATACTTTTCCTCTGTTGGTTAGGCTACACTTGTAGTTTAGTCAATGCATGGTTTTAAGCTAAAATCAAAAACAACAATAATTATTTTATTTCTATAGAAAATGTTGTGAAAATTATAATTTCTATAGAAAATTTTCTCAAAATTTAATTTCTATAGAAAGTTTTCTTAGAGAATATTCCTGAGTATCTCGATGCATAACCACATATTGGCTTATTGTATAAAAATTATGTTAATTTATTTAATCTACACGACTATATATCTCTCGATAATTCGTTTACTTGTTGTAAAAAGCTTTCATACAACGTAAATGTTAAATAGTAAAATGTTAAACTAATGAGCTTTACCACAAAATGCTATCTTTCTCACCACATAACTTTCGCTAAAGTATTTTTGTACGAAAAAAAATCTCAACGAATACTCACCACACATGCTGTCCGCATTTGATTCACTTGCATTTCCAAATCGCGTATACGTTTAATGGCAGCTTCTTCAACACGTGAATGTTTCGACAGTTTATCTACCACCCTTTGAACACCTTCCATAGTCCAAGAGTGTTGACGTGGTGATGGATGTACAGGCGAACCCTGTGGTGGTGTATCCACATTAGTAGGCAATGTCGTAGGACCTACACCACGAGCCGATATATCTTCGGGACAACTAAGGCTTGCTACACTACTCGCATTGGATTGATGAAGTGATTCGAGCACTTTGGTTTTCTGTTCCAAAGTGCTTTCTATATCCCTCAGCTGTTCCACCACCTGATCCATAATTAAACTTTGTTCAGCTGGCGGTCGTATATTTTGTAGTTTCTCTTCCAATTGATTGATACGAGCCTGGTAACCATGTTCTATTTCACCTTTTAGTGATTGAACTTCCATTTGAAGGGCTTCGGTTGAATGTGATTGGGAGTTGAGATATTCCTCTAGTTGCTAAAAAGAAGGAGAAAATAAAATAAAATAGCAGTATAATAAATTATTACATTAAAAAAAATGATGTATGATATTTTCTAATAGGGGCCTATATCTATGGTGCCCCCAAAAAAAAAGTCGCCGGTTTTGTACGGGCGAAAAAGTGTTGCCTCAGTGTTACACTACTTCTTCCCCCAATATCCCTTCGCCCAAATAATAGCGCCATTCGAAGTTTATTACTAATGCCTAGTGTTGAAGGGGCCCTGATACAAAAGCTACAACTACAACATTTATATTTTGGGAGTAAGGATACAAAAAGTTGAAAATCGGCCAATCGAATTTTTGTAAAAAAAAAAAGGTAGAAAAGTTAAAGTAATCGACTTTTCAGATTTTTGAAAGCCCAGTTCAATCGACTTCTATAATGACCAAAATCAACTAATCGAACTTTAACGCAAAAGTTGAATTTGTATTGAAAGAAATAATTGCCAAAATTGACTAATCGGCTTTTTATAGTGATCAAAAAAATCGAAATTTCATAAATGTCACGAAAAGTCGACTTTTCAATAATCGTAAAATCCAAAATATGAATTTTTCACAAATTTTTAAAAGTCGAAATCTTGATTGTTTCGATTTTCGAAATAGTCGAAAAGATGAAAATCGACTTTTGATTTAGGTCAAAATCGACTGATCGGCTTTTTATAGTGACAAAAAAAGAAAGATCTAGGTTTTGGTGAAAATTCATAAATGTCAAAACGACGTCGAAAGTCGACATTTTCAGATTTGGAAACTCCGGTAGTTGACTTTTTAAAAATTTTAAAAAGTTGAAAAGCCAATTTTTCCCCATTTTTGAAAAAAAAATCGGAATGTTAAAAATCGACATTTGATTTTCGAGTAACCGGTTTTTTATAGTGACAAAAATTTATTTTTAAATTTTTAAAAAGTCGAAAAGCCAATTTTTTCAATTCTTTGAAAAAATCGGAAAGTTGAAAATCCACATTTGATTTTGGCCAAAATCGAGTAATCGGCATTTTATAGTGACAAAAATCGACTGTTCGATTTTTGTGGTGAAAATTCATAAAATACACGACGTCAAAAAAAGCGATTTTTCCAATTCGAAAGTTTAAAATCGGCTTTTGATTGACCAATCGGCTTTTTTTATAGTAACCAAAATCGACTGCTTGACCTTTAACGAATTTTCGAAAAATTCAGATAGCCGGAAGGTCATATTTTGCAAAAGTCGTTGAAAGTTTTGAAAAAGTCAATTTTTCCAAATTTTGACTTTTCCAATTTTAACAACTTGTCTTTCGACTTTATGATGAGCTGCCAGCATAAAAGGAACTGTATTACGCTCTCACTCAACTCAAAGACGATGTGATGGCCGAATCTGTTTGGTAAAAGAGAGGCAAAGAATTGTTTTTGTAGAAAACTAAATTTATCCATTATTTTTTAACTCACAAATATATTCTGAAAGCCCGAAACTAATCCTAATTTATATAATTAGGATTTTTTTTTTAATTTCTTTTTATCTTAATATTTTTTTTTTTTTTTGTTTTTGAAAAACTTACCTTTACTTTTTCCCCCATAACATGCTCGTTAAGGGCTTTAGTTTCCACTTGAGTTTCTAAATCTGATATAATTTCACGTAATACAAAGATTTTATCTATGGAAGCCTTTAGTTCAACTTCAAATTTATCACGTTTGGCATTGGATTCGTGCAGATGTTGTGTCAAATCGCGTATTTGTGATTCTAAATGTTCCACCTAAATATGAAATAGAAAAGAACAATAAATATTTAAGAAAAAAAAAAACATCTCAAAATATTATGTAAAATTTTCAAATTTAGAAGAAAACAATAAATTAACGATCAACACAAAAATAATATAATAGTGGTTAGTTTGGAACTTTTCATAAAACTTACTTTTAATTGTAAAACTTGAATTTTCATTGAAGATTTTGTTTTTGTTATTGTTATTGAAGCGTGCAAAAACACAAATTATTATAAGAAATTGTTAATTTTTTCAGTGCTACAAATATGTATATATTCAAATTGAAATATTTAATATTTGTGAATTTACAAATTGGGATTTATGGTGAACAAATATTGAAAATCCTATATATACCCAGCAAAAACTCCTATTACCGGGTATGAGTACAAGTATGCCTGCGCCAAATTGGTAACAACTTCCTCGTACATATATCAGTAGTAATACTTTTACACGGGCATGACATTGGAGGAAAGGACTTCCGTGCAAGCATACCAGCAGTCGAAAAATAAGTACTCCTTCGCAAGCATACCAGCTCTCCAAAAATAATATCTGTACCATAAAGATACCCAAAAAGTGCGAACTCACCCCTGTTGTTTTGTTATCTAACACACTATACCACGCTCCACGACATGGATCTATTCAATGGTGTTATTTTGTAATATAAATTATGTACAATACAACTTTAGAAAAAAGGTATATTTTATTGGCAATTTTTTCTGAAATGTAATTTGGTATTACTTTTCGCTACTATTAACGGTGCCCACTGTAGAGCCGAACCCAGACCTCAAGATATGATTTTGATTACCGGTATTAATAGAAAGAATCACTTTTTGCCTACGCAGGTAAGTTATTATTTTTAAATCCCAGGTAATACTGCAGGTAGTAACTTTTTGATTACCGGTATTACTGAAAGAATCACTAGTGCTTACCCAGTTTTTGCTGGGTAATTGTGATTAGAAAAATTCTTTGGTGATTGATAGAATATGAATATCATTTTTATATATTGAAAAATTCAATCGGTTCAATAGATGAAAAAGAAACCTTCAGCAAGCTCCAAAAGGTAAGACGGAAGAATGAACTAATCATGCATTGACTAAACTACAAAGTAGCCTAACCAACAGAGGAAATGTATGTTTGTCAAATTTATCTGGGCAAAGATGGTTGGATGGACGGCCGTTTCGGACTTCCCTCATTCCTCAGCAGCATCCTCTACTTGCAGTGAAAATATCAACTTATTATCAGAATCAATTCGGGTAATTCACTAAACCCAAAGTGAATTACACTTGAATCTCTTGAAAAAAGGTTTTTGATAGTCGACTTTGCCTTAATAAATTTGCAAAAACATATCACTTTCCCTTTGTCAAAGTCAAATCATCGATTTGAGTGTAGTTGTTAATATTTTTCTCTGTGTATCGAACCTTAATTTTTTTTTTTGGTGAAACAGTTTCACGTAAATCAAAGTTACCCTGTAGTTCTGCAATGAAAACAAGTAATTACTGACCAATTGAAAATCATGTAATAAATTTCAGAGGGATCGGCTAAAATATAAAATTTCAGAACTGATCCGTCGATTGGTTTATTTGGCAGCTATATGTAATATGGCCCATACATTCTACGTCAATAATAATTAAAGGGCGATACGGTCGAAATTTGGTCAATATAAACTTGGCGTATTTCTTTCAATTTTGCATTTAAAAAACCTGAACACCCCTCATTTTGAAGGTGTGTGTGTGTGTGTGTAGAATGTTGCTCCTATTTTGATTTTGGAATTCACTCTTCAGTTGTCAAAATGCCGTCCAAGCAAGAAGAGCAGCGTATCAAAATTTTGCTCGCGCATCGCGAAAATCCGAGCTACTCGCACGCAAAGCTGGCAAAATCGCTAAAAGTTGCCAAATCAACCGTTACAAATGTAATTAAAGTGTTTGGGGAACGTTTGTCGACAGCCAGGAAGTCTGGATCGGGGGGAAATCGAGAACCGGAAGCCGCTGAGACGACAAAGAGAGTTACCGGTAGTTTCAAGCGAAACCCTAACCTCTCTCTCCGAGACGCCGCAAATAAGCTGGGTGTATCGTCTACAACCGTGCATCTAGCCAAAAAACGAGCCGGACTATCGACTTACAAGAAGGTAGTGACTCCAAATCGCGATGATAAACAAAATACGACGGCCAAAGCGCGATCCCCGACGATGCTGACGAAGTTTGACTGCGTGGTAATGAACGACGAAACCTACGTCAAAGCCGACTACAAGCAGCTTCCGGGACAGGAGTTTTATACGGCAAAAGGAAAGGGAAAGGTAGCAGATATTTTCAAGCACATAAAACTGTCAAAGTTCGCAAAGAAATATCTGGTTTGGCAAGCCATCTGTACCTGTGGCTTGAAAGGCAGCATTTTCATAGCTTCCGGGACTGTCAACCAAGAAATTTACGTGAAAGAGTGTTTGAATAAACGTCTGCTGCCTTTCCTGAAGAAACACGGTTGCTCCGTACTGTTTTGGCCGGATTTGGCATCTTGCCATTACGGTAAAAAGGCCATGGAGTGGCACGCCGCCAACAACGTGCATGTGGTTCCCAAGGACAAGAACCCTCCCAACACGCCAGAGCTCCGCCCAATTGAGAAATACTGGGCTATTGTCAAGCGGAGCCTCAAGAAGACCAAAAAACTGCTAAGGATGAGCAGCAGTTCAAAGCAAACTGGCTTTCTGCGGCGAAGAAGGTGGACAAGGTGGCTGTACAAAATCTGATGGCAGGTGTCAAGCGTGAGACCCGGCAATTCGGATTTGGAGAATCGAAAGCCTAACTGAATATTTTTCCTGAATTTTATACTAATTGAACTTGAAAAAGAAATTTAATTTGATTTTTTAAATAAACGATTTCACCGATTTACACGCGTTTTCCCTTGACCAAATTTTGACCGTATCACCCTTTACTTGTGCAAAGTCTGAAGGTGATTTCTTGTTTCGTTCGGAAGTTAAATTTCAACAGACGGACGGACGGTTATGATCGCCGATTTCATTCCCAGTATCATCAACTATCTATACTGACAGCCTGTTATTTCCGGCTCCGGTACCACAGTTGGTGAACTTCTCTCTTATCAATGAGTACTGCACGATTCTATGTTTAGTCAAAGACATGGCACCAGATTTTTAGCCGAATCCGAACGGCGTTTCACAAAACGATGGTGTTTGGTTGAAACATTGTACCACGGTTAGTCGAAAAAGTAAGAGAATTTTTACTAAGAATACTGAAATTGGAGGATTAAAAATATAAAGAACTAATGCGGAATCAATGCAGCGCAAGCTTAACAACATGACTTCCGCCATATGACAAGCCCATGTAAAATTCATTGCTTCTGGGTCAATTTTCACCACTTTCAGATCCAAAAAGAACATTAAAATGGGACAGAAAGGACCCCATGGTCCATTAGGGACCATATACAGGGGACTCCAAAGTCGAAGACACACAATAACAAATTCAATTGATCCAATTAATTATTTAATCGAAATGTATTGATTCAATCACGAAAATGATAGTTAATTTAATTTTAATTTTACATAAAAAACAAGTATATGCGGCCTTAAGTTCGGCCAGGCCGAAGCTTATGTACCTTCCACCAAGGATTGCGTAGAAACTTCTACTGAAGCCGATGGCAAGGTACCTTAAAACTTCCCAACGTCGTAATATATACCACATAGTCCATACATGGTATATATTAAACTAAAAAAAGGCCGATTAAATACGTATATAATTAAGTTTAAAGTTTCTATAGAATTAAAATTTTGACAAAATAAAATTTTGACAACATTTTCTATAGAAGTAAAATTTTGACAAAATTTTCTATAGAAATAAATTTTAACAAAATTTTCTATAGAAATAAAATTTGAAAAAATTTTCTATAGAAATAAAATGTTGATAAAATTTTCTATAGAAATAAAATTTTGACAAAATTTTCTGTAGAAATAAAATTTTGACAAAATTTTCTGTAGAAATAAAATTTTGACAAAATTTTCTATAGAAATAACATTTTGACAAAATTTTCTATAGAAATAACATTTTGACAATGTTTTCTATAAAAATAAAATTTTGGTAGATTATTTTTGGCTCGAGTGGCAACCATGATTATGAACCGATATGGACCAATTTTTGTGTGATTGGGGATCGGCTATATATAACTATAAACCGATATGGACCAATTTTGGCATGGTTATTAGCGGCCTTAAAGGGTGATACGGTCAAAATTTGGTCAAGGGATAACGCGTGTAAATCGGTGAAATCGTTTATTTAAAAAATCAAATTAAATTTCTTTTTCAAGTTCAATTAGTATAAAATTCAGGAGAAATATTCAGTTAGGCTTTCGCTTTTCCAAATCCGAATTGCCGGGCCTCACGCTTGACACCTGCCATCAGATTTTGTACAGCCACCTTGTCCACCTTCTTCGCCGCAGGAAGCCAGTTTGCCTTGAACTGCTGCTCGTCCTTAGCAGTTTTTTTGGTCTTCTTTAGGTTCCGCTTGACAATAGCCCAGTATTTCTCAATTGGGCGGAGCTCTGGCGTGTTGGGAGGGTTCTTGTCCTTGGGAACCACCTGCACGTTGTTGGCGGCGTACCACTCCATGGCCTTTTTACCGTAATGGCAAGATGTCAAATCCGGCCAAAACAGTACGGAACAACCGTGTTTCTTCAGGAAAGGCAGTAGACGTTTATTCAAACACTCTTTCACGTAAATTTCTTGGTTGACAGTTCCGGAAGCTATGAAAATGCTGCTTTTCAAGCCACAGGTACAGATGGCTTGCCAAACCAGATATTTCTTTGCGAACTTTGACAGTTTTATGTGTTTGAAAATATCTGCTACCTTTCCCCTTCCTTTTGCCGTATAAAACTCCTGTCCAGGAAGCTGCTTGTGGTCGGCTTTGACGTAGGTTTCGTCGTCCATTACCACGCAGTTAAACTTCGTCAGCATCGTCGTGTACAGCCTCCGGGATCGCGCTTTGGCCGTCGTATTTTGTTTATCATCGAGATTTGGAGTCACTACCTTCTTGTAAGTCGATAGTCCAGCTCGTTTTTTGGCTCGATGCACGGTTGTAGACGATACACCCAGCTTATTTGCGGCATCTCGGAGAGTCGTCTCAGCGGCTTCCGGTTTTCGATTTCCCCCCGATCCAGACTTCCTGGCTGTCGACAAACGTTCCCCAAACACTTTAATTACATTTGTAACGGTTGATTTGGCAACTTTTAGCGATTTTGCCAGCTTTGCGTGCGAGTAGCTCGGATTTTCGCGATGCGCGAGCAAAATTTTGATACGCTGCTCTTCTTGCTTGGACGGCATTTTGACAACTGAAGAGTGAATTCCAAAATCAAAATAGGAGCAACATTCTACACACACACACACACACCTTCAAAATGAGGGGTGTTCAGGTTTTTTAAATGCAAAATTGAAAGAAATACGTCAAGTTTATATTGAACAAATTTTGACCGTATCACCCTTTACAAATGCCCAAACTTATTATACCCTGTACCACAGTAGTGGCGAAGGGCATAAAAATCGTTTTAGATCGTTTAGAATTTTCAATTGTATTTTAGGTATGTGACGAAAATAGGAAAGTTTATGTCAGTATTTTATACAAGCAGATATGAACCAAATATAAACTCTGAACATTTGTTAGTTAATAATATAAAATGTAAACAAGTAATAAGAAACAAAAAAAAAAAAACAACCATGCATACTACAATAGGAAAATATATAGGAAACCCATTATAGTAATAATAATAAGAATATAAGAAATTAAGTATATAAGTGTAAGACATATAAACAATTTACAAAACGAATTAGTTTATTGCAAAATCCTCCCCCCAAAGACCAGGTACTGTATCCAATGTAATTTATTACTAAATAATTTCACAAAATATAAACAAAATGTTGAGAAGAATTTAAATGTAACAAAACATTTTGAGTTATGTGTGAAAATTCTAATGAAATGTATAAAAATTTAACCTCGAAACTGTATTAAATTACATTACATATGTAGTAAAGAACCCGACTTCCAACAAATTAATTGTAAATCATATAATAACCTTAATTAATATATAAGGTATGTGAATGTAGAAATAAAAGATTTGTATTGTTCTTATAAAAAAAATACAGAAAATAAAATAGACCATTTACCAAAAATTTATGCATAGAAACCAAAACTGTATCAATGCCAAAACCATAAAAGAACGAAACGTAAAAGATCAACCAACAACCAAAAAAAAAAACAAAAAGGAATAAGCAGAAGATAGTTAAAATGGTTGATAGCAATAATAGTGGATGTTTGTAGTAGAATAACTTTTGGTTGCAAAAAAACTCACCTCCTCAGAGGCATTGGCATATGATGAACGCTCCTTTTCTTTATCGCGTAATTGAGCATTGAGATTTTCAATCTCTTTTAGGAACTCATCGCGCTCCTGTTCCCTTTCAATGGCTTGTTCTTCCAGAAATTGCCGGGTGGCCTTCAGCTGCTTATCAGCGGTATCAATCTGAGTTGTATTGTCATATAGAATTTTTGTTAATACAAATGCAAAATTCATAAACCGGTTATATAATTAATCAAAACACATTATGGATGCTATTGATCAATAAATTCAATTTGAATTCTATGGTAATTTAAATAGAAATTATAACTAAATTATTAAATCTAAGGGTTTAGCCTCGTGGCTGACTTGATTTATCATTTTGCAGAAGAATTTAAATTACTATATAACGATTAATCTTTAAAGAAAATTTTCATATATTTTTTTTTCAAATTAATGGTTTTATTGAAAATACGCATGCAGGGGACTTCTAGATGATATTTGTTTATTACATAATTACTGCTACTTGTACAAGTATGTACTATATGGGACATTCCATCAAGTATTATCAAAGAGCTGGGTCTAGTCCACAACTGATCTAATAAATTTTTGTAAAAATAATCGCGATATTTCTGTGTATGGCAAAGTGGCGACCATTAGCGTAGCTAGACAATTTTCCTAGGGGGGGCTATAGCCCCCCTAGCTAAAACTTTATAGACTGAACTTATAGGTTAAACTAATGTTTTATTTCATAAAATTGAATAAAGAAATAGACATCAAAATAACTCGACAATCAATTTATAATAAAGCAACTAAAAGTACCCTACGGGAAATTGGTGCAAATTGCCACTGACGGACCTATCACAGAACTGGTACCTGTGCTCCAGTTAGTTGCAATTTTCACATTTACCCCCATTTTCATGAAACTCCGTTAGTGCTATGTTAGCTAACGAACTTTTAAACCGTGATATGTACATATCTGTCATCTTGCGTATATATTCCATATGCCAGTTAGAAACTTAACTGTCCAAAATTTTTCACTTAAAGTTAACCGGAGAAAAGATTTTTCCATTTTTCTTTCGGTTAACTGGAAGTTAAAGCCTAACGGAGCTACATGAAAATGGCCGTTAGTGAAATAAAATTATCAGAATAACCTTTTGTTTTTTTTTTCATTTCGGGTTCGATTAGGAGCCCAAATTGAAAGAGATTTCTAAGAGTTTGTCCGAGACTGGTTCCTGAGGATATGTTTATGGGTTGCTCCTGCTAAATTGTCCCAGAACGTGTCCTTTGGGATTAGTCCAAGACGCGTCCTAAAATGTAAGTTTACTCCGTCAATGACAAACCCATGTTAAAGTGGACGGTCCCTTCCATACGTTTTGATCAGAACTATGGACTGGTCCATACACACCAGGGACTAGTCCTGTACCAGTTCTGTGGTTGATCCATTTCCCGTAGGGTAGTTCCACACTTTTCCCAGCAAAAAATTGGGAGTTGTTCTAAAGTCACAACTTTAAAAGCACTTCCAAAAATGTCTTCACAAAGAAGTTAACTATTTTAACTACACTGTAAGTTTTTTTACTTCATTTTTTTATATTTTAATGCGTAATTTTTTGTTTTCTTTTTTCAAATAGTTTAAAAAAAGAGTATTATCAAGATATTAATTTATGAAAGAATAGTTTTAATATCAATTACTATTTTTTATTCAACTAAATCATAAGTTCAACCACAGCTTTATTTCATAAATATCAGACTTCTACCACAACCCACGTAATTCGATTGTGAATGAAAGTCTTAAGTGGAACTTTGTTTAATTTTTATAAAAATGTAAAATCGTAAATAGGTTTTCAAATTCTGGGGGGGGGGCTAAAATTTTTCTGGGGGGGTCTAAGCCCCCTCCCCAGAGGCCTTCCTACGCTTATGGTGGCGACTATCGTTTCGTCCTGATTATAAGAAAGTGGTCGCTTTTCATTAAGATGAAAATGGGATCCTGTTGCCCAATTTTTGTGTGATTGGGGATCGGTTTATCTGAGGGCTATATATAACTATAGACCGATATGGACCTAGTTAGGCATGGTTGTTAACGGCCATATACTACCACAATGTACCAAATTTCAACTAACTCGGATGAAATTTGCTCCTCCAAGAGGCTCCAAAACCAAATCTCGGGACCGGTTTATATGGGGCTATATATGATTATGGACTGATATGGACCACTTTTGGCATGGTTTTTAAATATCATATACTACCACCACGTACCAAATTTCAACTGAATCAGATGAATTTTGGTCTTCCAAGTGGCTCCGGAGGTCAAATCTGGGGATCGGCTTATATGGGGGCTATATATAATTATGGGTCTATGTGGACCAGTTTTTACATGGTCATTAGAGACCATATACTAACACCATGTACCAAATTTCAGCCGGATCGGATGAAATTTGCTTCTCTTAGAGGCTCCTCAAGCCAAATCGGGGGATCGGTTTATATGGGGGCTATATATAATTATGGACCGATGTGAACCAGTTTTTACATGGTCATTAGAGACCATATACCAACACCATGTACCAAATTTCAGCCGGATCGGATGAAATTTGCTTCTCTTAGAGGCTCCGCAAGCCAAATCGGGGGATCGGTTTATATGGGGGCTATATATAATTATAGACCGATGTGAACCAATTTTTGCATGGTTGTTAGAGACCATATACTAACACCATGTACCAAATTTCAGCCGGATCGGATGAAATTTGCTTCTCTTAGAGGCTCCGCAAGCCAAATCGGGGGATCGGTTTATATGGGGGCTATATATAGTTACGGAACGATGTGGACCAATTTTTGCATGGTTGTTAGAGACCATATACTAACACCATGTACCAAATTTCAGCCGGATCGCATGAAATTTGCTTCTCTTAGAGGCCTCGCAAGCCAAATTTGGGGGTCCGTTTATATGGGGGCTATATATAATTATGGACCGATATGGAACAATTTTTGCATGGTTGTTAGAGACCATATACTAACACCACGTACCAAATTTCAGCCGGATCGGATGAAATTTGCTTCTCTTAGAGGCCTCGCAAGCCAAATTTGGGGGTCCGTTTATATGGGGGCTATACGTAAAAGTGGGCCGATATGGCCCATTTGCAATACCATCCGACCTACATCAATAACAACTACTTGTGCCAAGTTTCAAGTCGATAGCTTGTTTCGTTCGGAAGTTAGCGTGATTTCAACAGACGGACGGACGGACATGCTCAGATCGACTCAGAATTTCACCACGACCCAGAATATATATACTTTATGGGGTCTTAGAGCAATATTTCGATGTGTTACAAACGGAATGACAAAGTTAATATATCCTATGGTGGAGGGTATAAAAAGTGATGAACATTTCTTAATCCAAAAAAAAACTCTAAGCCAATTCAGAAAGTAATTGAAAATAGTTACCTTTTAAAAAAAATTAATTGGGGTTTGCATTCAAAATCAATTAAATTTTAATTGAATCAATTAAAAAATTAATTGAAAATTAGCAATTAATTGTTTAATCAAGAATTTTTTCTATGTCCAATTAAAACTGTGATTGATATTATCATTGAAGACATTTCAATTAAAAAATTAATTGGATCCATTAATTTCGTGATTGAATCAGATTTTTTTTTTTGTGTGTGGAGACTACATTCGATTTTGGATTTATAAGAACCTTTTTTGTTTGAATTTTGGAGGGTTCATAATCATATTGTGCAAAGATTGCAAGAAAATTAAATGGACTAACACCTTTCATATGATTTGAAATTTTACTTCTACTTTAGTGCAATTCGGATGATCGATAAGCTTTCTATCGGCTCAAGAAGTTACTGATATAAACCAAATTTGACATATTTCTTTATTGACATAGGATGTTTCGAAATTTCGAAACAATTATATAGATATTCCAGTGTCTAGATGCCCAAGAATTCCAAGCGGAAATACCAAACCAATATTCGGCACACCTATTTATATACCTCTAATTTTCTAAAATACCTCTAATTTTCCAATCTCAAAAAAAAAAATAAAAACAAGTATATACGGCCGTAAGTTCGGCCAGGCCGAATCTTATGTACCCTCCACCATGGATTCCGTAGAAACTTCTACGAAAGACTATCATCATCGTCACAATCGAATTACTTGGGTTGTGGTATCTTAAAACTTCTTAACATCATTTTGTAAATTGTGTGTTAATCCATACGTGGTATATATTAGACAAAAAAGTTATGTATAGGTAAGTCTACAAATAATTACGAATCGACATGGACTTTTGCACGGTACGTAGAGAGCCAGAATTGAAAAATGTGAGTCGCTTATATGTGGGTTATATACAATTATGAACATGATATGGACCAATTTTTGTGTGATTGGGGATCGGTTTATCTGAGGGCTATATATAACTATAGACCGATATGGACCTAGTTAGGCATGGTTGTTAACGGCCATATACTACCACAATGTACCAAATTTCAACTGACTCGGATGAAATTTGCTCCTCCAAGAGGCTCCAAAACCAAATCTCGGGACCGGTTTATATGGGGCTATATATGATTATGGACTGATATGGACCACTTTTGGCATGGTTTTTAAATATCATATACTACCACCACGTACCAAATTTCAACTGACTCGGATGAAATTTGCTCCTCCAAGAGGCTCCGGAGGTCAAATCTGGGGATCGGCTTATATGGGGGCTATATATAATTATGGGTCTATGTGGACCAGTTTTTACATGGTCATTAGAGACCATATACCAACACCATGTACCAAATTTCAGCCGGATCGGATGAAATTTGCTTCTCTTAGAGGATCCGCAAGCCAAATCGGGGGATCGGTTTATATGGGGGCTATATATAATTATGGACCGATGTGAACCAATTTTTGCATGGTTGTTAGAGACCATATACTAACACCATGTACCAAATTTCAGCCGGATCGGATGAAATTTGCTTCTCTTAGAGGCTCCGCAAGCCAAATCGGGGGATCGGTTTATATGGGGGCTATATATAATTATGGACCGATATGGACAAATTTTTGCATGGTTGTTAGAGACCATATACTAACACCACGTACCAAATTTCAGCCGGATCGGATGAAATTTGCTTCTCTTAGGGGCCTCGCAAGCCAAATTTGGGGGTCCGTTTATATAGCCCGTAAAAGTGGGCCGATATGGCCCATTTGCAATACCATCCGACCTACATCAATAACAACTACTTGTGCCAAGTTTCAAGTCGATAGCTTGTTTCGTTCGGAAGTTAGCGTGATTTCAACAGACGGACGGACGGACGGACGGACGGACGGACATGCTCAGATCGACTCAGAATTTCACCACGACCCAGAATATATATACTTTATGGGGTCTTAGAGCAATATTTCGATGTGTTACAAACGGAATGACAAAGTTAATATACCCCCCATCCTATGGTGGAGGGTATAAAAATCTGATAAAATCGGGAAATGGGTATGTTTATTTGTGACCTAAAATAAGGCTATCAATTTGAGGAAAATAGGATAACAAATGCGGTGCGTAAAATATCGCAGACGAGCATGATGAACGTTGTCAGGTAATCTGAATCCATATATTAGTAAAATCAATTTCGAGACTATTAGGTCGAAATTTGAGTGTCTATATGCCCAAGCAGTATTGCCAATATTTTTCTAGCACTTGTCCCCAAAAATCTCCAATTTAAATTTAAATTCCTCACAAAAATCCGACAAAATTTTTCTATATAATAAAATTTTGACAAAACTTTCTATAGAAATAAAATTTTAACAAAATTTTCTATAGGAATACAATTTTGACAAAATTTTCTATAGAAATCCATAGTTTAGTAAAATCAATTTCGAGACAATTAGATCGAAATTTCAGTGTCTATATGCCCAAGCAGTATTTCCAATAGTTTTACTTGTCCCCAAAAATCTCCAATTTAAATTTAAATTCCTCACAAAAATCCGACAAAATTTTTTCTATAAAAATAAAATTTTGACAAAACTTTCTATAGGAATAAAATTTTAACAAAATTTTCTACAGGAATACAATTTTGACAAAATTTTCTATAGAAATAAAATTTTCTATAGAAATAAAATTTTGACAAAACTTTCTAACCTCCATTTTCATAAAGCTCTGTTAGTGTTCCGTTAACTAACCAACTTTTAAACCGTATTATGAACGAAGCTGTCATCTTGCATATATATTCCATATGCCAGTTAGGAACTTAACTGACGAAAATTTTTCAGTTAAAGTTAACTGGAGAGAAGATATTTGCAATTTACTTTCTGTTAACTGGCAGTTAAAGCCTAACGGAGCTACATGAAAATGGCCGTAAAGAAATAAAATTTTAACAAAATTTTTTATTCCTATAAATTTTGACAACATTCTCCATAGAAATAAATTTTTCTATAGGAATAAATTTTTGACAAAATTTTCTATAGAAATAAAATTTTGACAAAATTTTCTATAGGAATAAAATTTTGGCAAAATTGTCTATAGAAATAAAATTTTGACAAAATTTTCTTTAAAAAAAAATTTAAGAAAATTTTCTATAGAAATAAAATTTTAATTATTGTTGTTTTTGATTTTAGCTTAAAACCATGCGTTGACTAAACTACAAGTGTAGCCTAACCAACAGAGGAAAAGTATGCTTGTCAAATTTATTTGGACAAAGCCCTATAGACTGCAAGATGGTTGGATGTACAGCTGTTTCGGAATTACCATATTCGTCATCAGCATCCTCTACTTGCAGCAAAACTATCAACCAATTATCAGAATAAATTAAAATTTCAAAAACTCCGGCTCCGACTCCAGCAAAATGTTCAGACTCCGACTCCACAGCCCTGGTCTAAAGGCTTAATATATCTAATCGGGAAGAGGGTCTGTAAGGGGGTTATACCAACACTATGACCGACATACCGCATACTCGCCCCATATATTTGTGGACCTAAAATAATATTTCCAATTTCAGGACAATCGGATAAAAACTGCGGTGCGTAGAGAGATCGTCCCATATGGGGGCTATAGCAACCCGTTGGTCGAATTGCCCAAGTGAGGCCTAACTTTACCGCAGAAGCGGTGGAACTCTCATGAGGAACTATGCTGATCCAAGAATCAGGGAACTGAATCCAGAGATTAGTGAGATATTTGACGCGCTTAAGCAGAACACATGATTAGAGCACCTGAAGCAACATAAAAAAGTAGGTTATGTTAGGTTAGGTGGCAGCCCGATGTATCAGGCTCACTTAGACTATTCAGTCCATTGTGATACCACATTGGTGAACTTCTCTTTTATCACTGAGTGCTGCCCGATTCCATGTTGAGCTCAATGACAAGGGACGTCCTTTTTATAGCCGAGTCCGAACGGCGTTCCACATTGCAGTGAAACCACTTAGAGAAGTTTTGAAACCTTCAGAAATGTCACCAGCATTACTGAGGTGGGATAATCCACCGCTGAAAAACTTTTTGGTGTTCGGTCGGTAAAAAAGTAGGTTGTGGTCAACAGTGAGAACCCTCTCTACAAGGGATGAGGGGATCTCAGTAAACTTTAGCGACGCGACCGAGACTGATCCGAAGGGATGTTCAAGCGATTTCTTGCCCATTCCGAGAGGGATCGAGTGAAAAGGCAGTAGACAAGACACTTGAGGCCAACCAACGACATGAATTCCGCAAAGTACGTAGCACAATAATGGCTTTGGGTGTTATTTCAACATATGTTATATAGTCAATCAGACCAAGCTGTAATACAGGATGATCCTCGTGGCTCTTGACATATCGAAGGCTTTTGAAAGGGTTACCATTTGATAGTCATACCAGACTGTTCGAGGACATCGTAAACACGTCCTTATCGAGAGGAAGCAAACGTTGGATCACTACTTTTTGGTCGAGCCCCAGACATATGTGGAATTTAAGGATAGAAAGTCCGGAATTCCGGCACTGTTCCATCTCCATCTATCCTCTATTCCATCCCTCCTGACGGCGTTAAGATTGTATTATATGCGGATGACTGTACAACCATTGCATCCGGACCCATTCTTCATGACATTCGTCATCGACTAAACATCTATTTGGCTGATTTTACCATTTATTTCCTCAGCCACACTATTCACTACATTGATGGTAGTTGAATGTCAGAGTCGATGGTGAGATAATTCGGACTACAATCATCTGCCCATTCCACTGTAATTTGTAATAAGCTCCGCGAAATAAAGGCCTTCAAGTTGCTTTCCGGCAGCAATTGGGGTGCGGTCAAAGAAACCTCGTTGACTACATATAAGCGGTTAACTATGCAGCGCTAGTGTGAAGACCTCAGACAAGTGACACGCCAGTGGAATAACATACAGACCTGTCAGAACGCTGCCCTTAGAACAGAGAGGTCTGAGCACGATACTGTAGATGAAGCGGTGAGAAGCTACGGGTTAATCTCTTTCTAGGAGTTCGATTACTGTCCATAGCACCGAAGGAATGAAACCTCCTACGGTAGTTTTGACCTAACTAAGATCAGACAAGTGCAGATGCCTCAATTTCTACACCAACAAAAAAATGAAGTGAACCTGGAAATCGATATCGACATCCGTGGCCAGAGTATCCCCACATGCAAGAAACCCAAGGTTTTTTGTGTGACCTTTTTGGAAAGCATGCGGAAATGTTAGCTAAAACCGTTGGGAGCAGAAACAAGATCCTGAAGGCAGTGGCTGGTAGCACTGGGGGGAAGATAATGACCTACGAGTCAATTGTTCGTCCTCTTATCGAGTATTAGCAATACCCAATGGAGAAATCTTCAAAATTTGCAAAAATACTGCGTTACGTTTTGCCACTAGATGTCACTCTAACGCACCAGAACAGCATCTGAAAGATGAGTCTAAAAGGGCTGCATTGAGGGTGGAGCACACGGTAGCAGTTCAGAAGGCTCTAGATTCCTAGCAGTGCAGCGTTCTGCTGGGTGGAAGACTACCACCTGTCAGCAATGCCGAGGGACGGCTGCCTAGAGGGACTAGGTCGGTGCTACCCCAGCTAAGATCTGGCATCTCTAGGTACTTAAATAGTCGCCTTTCCTTTCTGAACCCGGCAATTCAAGATGTTTGTTCGAATTATGGACAATCGCTTCACATCACGAGGAATTTCTTCGCGTGTCCTGCAAAGCCAAAAGACCTGGCACCTACTTCACTCTGGACTCATCCAGTAGAGGCAGCCGGCTTCCTCGAACTGGATGTTGAAGTTTAAATGTCTAGTACTAATAATATAAATACTAATAATTTGTTTTGCATTTTATTCTCTCTATTTGTTTTAATACATTAAATTTCCAGGGGTTACAACTACTATAACGACATAAGGAAAAAATGGACCGATATTAAAAGTATTCGGCACATCTATCTATGAGCCCAAATTACTTTTAGATTTCGAAATTCAGGAAAATGGAATAAAAGTTGCTGTGCCTAAATGCTCAAGAAACCAAATCGAGGACCGGTTTATATGGGGGATACATCACAAGATGGACCGAACTTTTCCATTTTGCAGACTTCAAACGAATCTGTGCCAAATTTTAGAATGATAACGCCATTATTGAAGGTTAATTTCTCCATATTTTATTTATCCATATATTATATGCTACGCCGTATACACTCGGCTATAGCGAAGAGATCTTTTATTATTGAAATGAAAAATATTATGGAAATATTTTCACTGGGTATTCGAAAGATTTAGATATATGTTGAATCAGTCTTCAAAATAGCCCACGACTAAGGTAGCGATTGTGACGACTAGTGTACAATATATTTGATATTGCCAATAGTCGGATTTCTCGAAGAATGTCCCATATATAATGTCTATCTAATATTTACAAAATATTCTACCATTACATGATAATTATCTAGTGAATAGATTAAGCTCACCTGTGATTGCAAATCCTCTCGATCCTTTTTACTACACTCCACAACCTTATCACCTTCTCGACAAAAGTCTTCAATCATTTGTAATAACTGCACCGTCGAATCATTACTCTGTTGTTTCTGAGTTGGAGTCGATAGAATATTACGAGCCTTCTCCTGCAATTGGGCAAAGCCGGCCGATGATGAATTGTCCGAAGCAGATAGCCTGTGAGGCGATTTAATCGATGATCCCAGACCATAACCTTCATTGTATTCCACATTGTTAATGGAGGAGAGTTGTGATAGCTGATCTCTTAGATGTTGTAACTCTTGACCCAAATCTGAATTTCTCGATATGGTGAGATCAAGTTCCTGTTGCAATTGTAGCCGATCATTTTCCGATTTTATTAGGCGATTTTTCAATTCGGTTAATTGAAAATGTAATTCTGCAGCATTGACTCCACCTGCGGTCGAGGAATAATTATCCTCATACAAACGATTGAGATCTGGAGGCAGGGATATAAGATTTTGTTGCTGTTGGCCCAGCACCGAGGAACGATGTGTGGGTAATTGTTGCTCATTTAGAGAATTTACTCGTATGAATTTACGATTTTGTTGCAATTTCAAATCATCTTCTTGGTCAGTGTCATTTTTCTCTTTTTCACTTGTATACGAGTCCTTGCGGCTGTTATTACTTTCATTGTGTTTTTTAGCCAAATCCTCAGATAGATGCAAAAGATATGAAGCTTCCGAACGTAAACACTCTAGGCAATCTTTCAAATCGAAATCTTCTTCGATGAAATCATTATTCTGTTGTGATACATATTGCACCAGACTGGGATCTTCAATTACCCCCATTAATGTGTGCACATCTGGCATAAGACGCATACGTGTTGAATTTAATGTTTCATTCAATGTTTCATTCAATAGTGTTCTATTTAGATCACCCAAAGACGCATGCTCCTCTAGGGTACGATTGCAAGTCAACAGACGTTGAACTTCTTCGACTAAGGCATCGTTTAAGTCATTTTCACAGTTGGCCACACATTTCAACAATTCTGCCAACACTTGCCGGAAGGCATTGGACAAGTCTCGTAAATTATCACGTTCACTGAGGAGTTTATCGAAATCACGTATAGAATCAAACGTAGAGTGACGTTTGTTCTTGCGATTTAATTGTTTTTCGTAGTCTTGTTTTAGGCGCGACATCTATGGAAGATAAAGGCAGGAAAAACATGTATTAAATTATTTTAATATAATTTAAATTATATTAATTTAATCTACATTTATTTAATAGAATTATAAAATAAAATTTTAATTAAATTTACGTTAATTTAATTTAATTGAATCATTGTTTTTTCTTACCTCTTCAGCATGTTTAATTTGCAATTGGGCAATTTCCAGTTGACTCTTGGCTGTAAATTTCTCTCGTAATAATATCAACTCCTTGGGCCAGTGTTGATCGTCGGCAGTTGATTCCGATAGAAGAGTCTGCAAAAGAAAACAACAACAAAAACATATTGTAAACATTAATTAAAAAAAATAACAAATACAATCACATTAACATCCAACACAAGCAAAATTAAATAACCAATAAGTTTTGTTTAACAAAATGCAGCATTAAAATTAGTTTTTAATAACGCGTAATTGTTATTGGGGTTGAATTTTTATTACAAGTTACCATCCATTTTTTTTGTTTTCAGTGTATGTCTCGGTTCTATAACAATGAAATTTTTCATTACCATAAACCAACTTATGATTCCATAAACATGTGTTCGTCATATGCACATTTGTTTGTAACAAAAAATTAAAAAAAAAATCAACAAAAAAGCAACAAACTCTTTTTCAGTATATCCGTTGAAGGCTTGCATTAATGAATGAAGCTAAATATCCCAAGCACATTGTTCGCACGCCCTTAATATGGAATATAGATGTCTTTGTTTGTACTGAGTGAGGGTTAAACAATCGCTATATAATATAAATGTAAAGAAATAAATCTGATTATATTGGAAAGTGACCAAATATGATTTGGACAATTTTCGTCGAAATTAAGTTAAAATAAATTATTTTAAATTAAATTAAATTAAATTAAATTAAATTAAATTAAATTAAATTAAATTAAATTAAATTAAATTAAATTAAATTAAATTAAATTAAATTAAATTAAATTAAATTAAATTAAATTAAATTAAATTAAATTAAATTAAATTAAATTAAATTAAATTAAATTAAATTAAATTAAATTAAATTAAATTAAATTAAATTAAATTAAATTAAATTAAATTAAATTAAATTAAATTAAATTAAATTAAATTAAATTAAATTAAATTAAATTAAATTAAATTAAATTAAATTAAATTAAATTAAATTAAATTAAATTAAATTAAATTAAATTAAATTAAATTAAATTAAATTAAATTAAATTAAATTAAATTAAATTAAATTAAATTAAATTAAATTAAATTAAATTAAATTAAATTAAATTAAATTAAATTAAATTAAATTAAATTAAATTAAATTAAATTAAATTAAATTAAATTAAATTAAATTAAATTAAATTAAATTAAATTAAATTAAATTAAATTAAATTAAATTAAATTAAATTAAATTAAATTAAATTAAATTAAATTAAATTAAATTAAATTAAATTAAATTAAATTAAATTAAATTAAATTAAATTAAATTAAATTAAATTAAATTAAATTAAATTAAATTAAATTAAATTAAATTAAATTAAATTAAATTAAATTAAATTAAATTAAATTAAATTAAATTAAATTAAATTAAATTAAATTAAATTAAATTAAATTAAATTAAATTAAATTAAATTAAATTAAATTAAATTAAATTAAATTAAATTAAATTAAATTAAATTAAATTAAATTAAATTAAATTAAATTAAATTAAATTAAATTAAATTAAATTAAATTAAATTAAATTAAATTAAATTAAATTAAATTAAATTAAATTAAATTAAATTAAATTAAATTAAATTAAATTAAATTAAATTAAATTAAATTAAATTAAATTAAATTAAATTAAATTAAATTAAATTAAATTAAATTAAATTAAAATAAATTAAATTAAATTAAATTACTCAAGAAGTGCAAGGGTTCTGTCAAGATATCATGGGAAAAGTCGACTGAGATAAGCCAAAAGGAAAATTTTGAATTCAGAAAAATTTTGAGATCTTCATTGTTGCGATGGAAACTCGTGACACGTTACCATCGTTCCACGCGCTGAAAACGTAATTGGTGGAAGAAGGTGAGGAAAACTATAAAAAAAATATTCGGAAGAAGAAATTGATTGCTCAGTAGAAGCCTTCGACACTGCCGGCGAGGAAGATTCCGAAAATTATATAACTGATGGAGAAAAAAACTCTAGAGTTCGACGTTTCCGGCGAGGAAGATCGCGAGAATGATTTAGATGACGGAGAAAATACTCTAGCTAATGGCAATTGAATTGGACAATTGGAAGAAGTACACGAAGAGAGAAGAGCTCCTGGAAAATAATTCGAAGTGGCAATAGATATAGGCCAAAGAAACTATATAATATGGTGAATCGATTGTCAGCTGAAGTATTATTTGTACCGCGTATCCCAAAAAGAAGATATATATTGGAAGATAGCCACTATATTTAAGGTATCTTAAATGTACTTCGTACAACGGCATCATAGATAAAAATATTATTAAATAAATTAAATTAAATTAATTCAAATCAAATTTTTTTCCAATAAATCAATAAGATTGTATCCCCATTTTCCGATATTTGGAATAGCAAGAATTTAGTTGTCTTATAGAGAAAGAAATTGAGATACTATCGGAATTAAATTCAATTTGTACGAGGGCGGTTCGGAAAGGTCTTAGCCTATCAATGAAAGATAATAGTTAGTTTTTCAAAAATATTTTTATTTTTCAATATAATCTCCTGAAACTTCAATACACCTAGTCCAACGCTTTTCTAGCAATTCTATCCCTTGATTAAAATAGTTTTCCTCAAGGTCTTCAAAGTAGTGGTTTACAACTGTAATTGCATCTTCATTTGAGGTAAAACGCTTGCCAGCAAGGATTTTTTTTAGATTTGGGAACAAGTAAAAGTCACTGGGAGCTAAATCAGGAGAATAAGGTGGGTGGTCAAGCATCTCGTACTTTAATTCGTTGATTTTAGCCATTGTTAAAATTCTCTTGTGCGCTGGTGCGTTGTCTTGATGAAAAATTATTTTTTTGTGTTGTAAGCCAGGACGTTTTTCTCGAATTTGTACAATTATTTGATTCAAAAGTTTGCAATAGTACTCTGAGTTTATTGTTTTACCCTTTTGCAGATAGTCAATCAATAAAATACCTTTGAAGTCCCAAAAAACCGTTGCCATAACCTTACCAGCCGATTGATTTGTTTTTGGGGCCACCGTGATGCAATGGTTAGCATGCCCGCCTTGCATACACAAGATCGTGGGTTCGATTCCTGCTTCGACCGAACACCAAAAAGTTTTTCAGCGGTGGATTATCCCAGCTCTGTAATGCTGGTGACATTTCTGAGGGTTTCAAAGCTTCTCTAAATGGTTTCACTGGAATGTGGAACGCCGTTCGGACTCGGCTATAAAAAGGAGGTCCCTTGTCATTGAGCTTAACATGGAATCGGGCAGCACTCAGTGATAAGAGAGAAGTTCACCAGTGTGGTATCACAATGGACTGAATAGTCTAAGTGAGCCTGATACATCGGGCTGCCACCTAACCTAACCTAACCTAACCTTGCCTTCTTTGGGGCACTACCTCCAGTTTCAGTCCATTGTTTGGATTGTTCTTTTGTCTCTGGAGTATAGTGGTGGATCCATGTCTCATCAACAGTTATGAAACGAAGCTTAAAATGCATTTTATTTCGCTTAAAACGATCCAAACAAGCTTGAGAAATGCTCATTCTTATGCGTTTTTAATGCGGCATCCATCTTGCAGAAAGTTTTTTCATCTGTAGTTCTTCATGCAAAATAAAATGGACTCGATCATTTGAGATGCCCATGATAAAAGGTGATACGGTCAAAAATTGGTCAAGTGAAAACGCGTGTAAATCGGTGAAATCGTTTATTTAAAAAATCAAATTAAATTTCTTTTTCAAGTTCAATTAGTATAAAATTCAGGACAAATATTCAGTTAGGCTTTCGCTTTTCCAAATCCGAATTGCCGGGCCTCACGCTTGACACCTGCCATCAGATTTTGTACAGCCACCTTGTCCACCTTCTTCGCCGCAGAAAGCTAGTTTGCCTTGAACTGCTGCTCGTCCTTAGCAGTTTTTTGGTCTTCTTTAGGTTCCGCTTGACAATAGCCCAGTATTTCTCAATTGGGCGGAGCTCTGGCGTGTTGGGAGGGTTCTTGTCCTTGGGTACCACCTGCACGTTGTTGGCGGCGTACCACTCCATGGCCTTTTTACCGTAATGGCAAGATGCCAAATCCGGCCAAAACAGTACGGAACAACCGTGTTTCTTCAGGAAAGGCAGCAGACGTTTATTCAAACACTCTTTCACGTAAATTTCTTGGTTGACAGTCCCGGAAGCTATGAAAATGCTGCTTTTCAAGCCACAGGTACAGATGGCTTGCCAAACCAGATATTTCTTTGCGAACTTTGACAGTTTTATGTGCTTGAAAATATCTACTACCTTTCCCCTTCCTTTTGCCGTATAAAACTCCTGTCCCGGAAGCTGCATGTAGTCGGCTTTGACGTAGGTTTCGTCGTCCATTACCACGCAGTCAAACTTCGTCAGCATCGTCGTGTACAGCCTCCGGGATCGCGCTTTGGCCGTCGTATTTTGTTTATCATCGCGATTTGGAGTCACTACCTTCTTGTAAGTCGATAGTTTGGCTCGTTTTTTGGCTCGATGCACGGTTGTAGACGATACCCCCAGCTTATTTGCGGCATCTCGGAGAGAGAGGTTAAGGTTTCGCTTGAAACTACCGGCAACTCTCTTTATCGTCTCAGCGGCTTCCGGTTTTCGATTTCTCCCCGATCCAAACTTCCTGGCTGTCGACAAACGTTCCCCAAACACTTTAATTACATTTGTAACGGTTGATTTGACAACTTTTAGCGATTTTGTCAGCTTTGCGTGCGAGTAGCTCGGATTTTCGCGATGCGCGAGCAAAATTTTGATACGCTGCTCTTCTTGCTTGGACGGCATTTTGACAACTGAAGAGTGAATTCCAAAATCATAATAGGAGCAACATTATACACACACACACCTTCAAAATGAGGGGTGTTCAGGTTTTTTAAATGCAAAATTGAAAGAAATACTTCAAGTTTATATTGACCAAATTTTGACCGTATCACCCTTTATTAGCAATTTTACGATCATTTAATACCATTTCATGCACTTTGGCTACAATTTCTGTTGTTGTTGTTATTTTTGGACGCCCACTACGTGGTTCATCTTCAATGCTTGTACGACCACGTTTAAATTCAGCAACCCAATTTTTTACTGTTGCATATGAAGGGGCACTTTCACCATATCATTATGAATTTCTTGTCCCGATAAACCTTTTTTATGTAAATATTTAATGACAGCACGCATTTCTAATTTTTCCATTGCGGATGCGTCTTTTTTGAACACCTGTTTCTATATGAAGGCGTTGCCAGATCGATACTAAATTTAACATGTGTTCATAACAGAGATGGAAGTTTCCAAAACATTTAACTTTTTTCTGTTTATAACGCACTTTTTGTGCTAGGCTAAGAAGTTTCCGAAGTGCCCTCGTATTTGAACTTCTTATCAAAGAGAACTATGTTGGCAAAATTTAAATTTTTATATTTGTGGGTTAAATAAATATCGCCAAAAGAAATTTTGCATTTTGTGATTCCGAATATTGGAACATACCCCATAGAGGGTATATAAACCAAATAAGATCAAAGGACACGCGGGATTCCATCAAAATATTTTTATACCCTGCTCCACACTGTGGAACAGGGTATTATAAGTTAGTGCATATGTTTGCAACACCCAGAAGGAGACGAGATAGACACATGGTGTCTTTGGCAAAAATGCTCAGGGTGGGCTCTTGAGTCGATATAGCGATGTCCGTCTGTCCGTGAACACATTTTTGTAATCAAAGTCTAGGTCGCAGTTTTAGTCCAATCGACTTCAAATTTGGCACAAGTATGTGTTTTGGCTCAGAATAGATCCCTATTGATTTTGGAAGAAATCGGTTCAGATTTAGATATAGCTCCCATATATATATTTCGCCCGATATGGACTTATATGGCTCCAGAAGCCAGAGTTTTACCCTAATTTACTTGAAATTTTGCACAAGAAGAACAATTAGTACTATAGTCAAGTGTGCCAAATTTTATTGAAATCGGTTCAGATTTAGATATATCTCCCATATATATCTTTCGCCCGATATGGACTAATACGGTCCCAGAAGCCAGAGTTTTACCCCAATTTAGTTGAAATTTTGCACAGGGAGTAGAATTAGCATTATAGCTATGCGTGCCAAATTTGGTTGAAATCGGTTCAGATTTAGATATAGCTCCCATATATAGCTTTTGGCCGATTTACACTCATATGACCACAGAGACCAATTTTTTGGTCCGATTTAGTTGAAATTTTGCACAGGGAGTAGAATTAGCATTGTAGCTATGCGTGCCAAATTTGGTTGAAATCGGTGCAGATTTATATATATCTCCCATATATAGCTTTCGCCCGATTTACACTCATATGACCACAGAGGCCAATTTTTAACTCCGATTTAGTAGAAATTTTGCACAGGGAGTAGAATTTGCATTGTAGCTATGCGTGCCAAATTTGGTTGAAATCGGTTCAGATTTAGATATAACTCCCATATATATGTTTTTCTGATTTCGGCAAAAATGGTCAAAATACCAACATTTTCCTTGTAAAATCGCCACTGCTTAGTCGAAAAGTTGTAAAAATGACTCTAATTTTCCTAAACTTCTAATACATATATATCGGGCGATAAATCATAAATAAACTTTTGCGAAGTTTCCTTAAAATTGCTTCAGATTTAAATGTTTCCCATATTTTTTTTTACTAACATTGTGTTCCACCCTAGTGCATTAGCCGACTTAAATTTTGAGTCTATAGATTTTGTAGAAGTCTATCAAATTCTTCCAGATCGAGTGATATTTAAATGTATGTATTTGGGACAAACCTTTATATATAGCCCCCAACACATTTGACGGATGTGATATGGTATCGAAAATTTAGATCTACAAAGTGGTGCAGGGTATAATATAGTCGGCCCCGCCCGACTTTAGACTTTCCTTACTGGTTTTTTTATAATTTCTTATTAATTTATAATTAATTCATAATGTTTCCTTTTTCATTTGGATTGAATTGATTTACTAAATGTCTGCATTTACATTTCTTTTAAAATTTTTTCCAATAATTTTATTTATGTTGGCCGTTACTTTTTCAAAAAAAAAAAAAAATCAAAATCAATTAAAACAATTTTATGGAGGACTAAATGCCGCACACAAGTATTCTAAGAATTTGTTTAGAGTATCGCAAATATTTGTTTTCATTTTTCGTATGGGGATTGAATTGAATCTAACAAGCTTAAACAACAATAACTTTAGGAAAGAACAGCCGTTGAATGGAAAAAAGAAGAACAACAACCAAAAACCACTTCAATTTGAAGAAATAAACATTTTTATGTTGGGGCTGGTTTTCACTGAAAACGACAACCATTTAATTAAGAATTATGCTGATTGATGACCCACAAAACTCCACAATTTAAATAAATGTTGCAGATGATTGATGGTGATCTCGGAACAAATTGAAGAGAGTTTAGTATTATTGTCGCTTCTGTTGTCTACACAGTGGTCGAACATATGTTTACACTTCACCAAATGAAATTGCATGCCCATGCAGCATAGCAGCATTGTGTACTGAAATTTCATTCCTTATTTGGTTTGGACATCATGGTGTGATTAAATATAAGCCATACATACATACTTGAGGGATGGGGCGAAGAGGTTGTGCGTTTTGTTATTTTTATTTATTTTCTGATGGTTCCTAATTTATGAACATAGTTTTCTCAAATGATTTTCTTTCAGCTGAAGTTGGGAGGGCTACATCAACCTTAATATGTCAATGGTGGCGTAATATTTTCTCTCTTTTTATGTGAAAAATGCATTTCCTGTTTCAAAGGCTTGACATTTAGTAGAAAAATAAACACACCTTACTGAAATACGATAGTCAGGGAAATATTATAAATTTCAATTAGAGACTCAGGTCTAGCGAACCAATTTATGTGATCATGTCCTATACTTCGGGTTATGACCTTTAGTATATATTCAGTAAATTAGTTAAGCAAACAAATACAAACATGTTTAAATATAATTACAACAGTCATTTAATGATTATGCGGAACCTGGAAAAGGCAGCACTTAGTACTTACAACTAAAGGAAAAGAAGACCCACGCGAACCATCCTCATACCGGCCCTCTATAACATATATGATTAACACAGCTGATAAACTGCTGGAAAGCTTATCAAGCCAAGACTAGAACAAGCGATCCAAATAAGAGGAGGACTCTCGTGCCTACAACACGGGTTTTGCTCAGGAAACACCACGATGGAAGCACTTAGAGATGTAATGGACGTAGCTCTAGCTACCCAGCCCAGCAAACATACCGCTTCATTCTACACCTACTTAAAATATGTAAATTAGCGCATCTGAGTTGCAGTAGAGTAAGTGGGTGCTTCGCCTCTCGCTTACAAGGTTGCACTCCTGTAAAGAAGGTTTGTTTGTGTATTTTATCACGAATTCTTACGAACTATGTGGCAAGTTACGATTTCATGCTCTACACATCCATATTTTGTGCTTCTGAAAGTGTTGTAATTCATACATAGAAGAAGCCCATTTAAGAGGGACATTTCTTTTTAAATTCATCGATGAATTCCTTGCAAAGGTAAGTGCTGCTTGACTTTTCTTCCTTTACAAAGATGCTGAAAATTCAACAAGTTTTTTGCTGGGAGAGGGACAAGCATCATAGCAGACCTGTCGTTCTACTTGCAACCCTAGATGTGAAAAATGCTTTTAATAGTCTCAGATGGGCGGACGTCTTACAATCATGGACGCATAACTTTAAAATTCTGGGGTACCTCATGCGGACAATAAGAAGTTATCTGATAGTCAGGATAATAATATATAACACCATCGATTGTAATAAAAGGTTTGAAATCACATCAGACACTGCCCAGGGATCAAACCTGGACCCCGATCTATGGAATTTTAGCTACGAAGAGATCTTAAGGATTGAGATCTCAGTGGACACTTGTTTGGTCGGATACGCTGATGATATCGCAGCGGTGATACAAGCGCCATAGAGGCGCAGAGAAAACTTACACAGGTGAAGATACGGGCAAGGTCCTGGTTGGAGACACATGGACTAGAACTAGCAACACACAAGACAGAGTTGTTGCTAATTATGTGGCGACACGTACCAACGCAATAGACCTTCAAGCTGAAGAAAGGAAGAAGATTTTTGATCTAAAGATGCAGAACAGACTTAACAACTTAAAGAAAATGAAACAAGAGACTATCTAACAGTGGCAAAGATCGATGGAACTGCGATATATATGGCAGTTGGACAGCAAGACTTATACCCGATGATATAGAGAAGTGGACGAACAGGCGTCACGGGGACGTGAACTATTATATAACACAGATGCTATCTGGACATGGATACTTTCGAATGTATATGCATTAGATGGACAAATGTGTTAGTCCATATTGCCTCTACGAAGCGATGATGCACATCGCACGTTTTTCAGGTGCATACGATGAGGTACCGAGACATCGGAATTAGAGGAACAAGTAGGCGAAATAAATGAGCAGAACCTGATAAGAAAACTGACGGCAGACGAACGGCATTGTAACATAATCGCGATGTATTGCGACGTCATATTGAGGAAGAAGAAGATCGACCTTGACAACACAAGGGTTAGACACACTATGGAGTAAGACGGAATGACAACGATATGGACAGATATGGACACATAGAAAAGCTACGGTCTGGACGCAGACACGGAAAGGTCAAGTACCTACGTGGGGGTCCACCTAGGTGGAGCAAAACTGCAGGAGCGAATAGGGTTGGGTTTTTTAGTCGGTATTATCAATATATATCGAGCGAGTCCGAACACGGGAGACGTTCTTGTCCGATGCGTAAAGGCACATTTAAAACACCCTCTCCACCCCAAAAAAACAAAAAAAAAAACAAGTATATACGGCCGTAAGTTCGGCCAGGCCGAAGCTTATGTACCCTCCACCATGGATTGCGTAGAAACTTCTACTGAAGACTGCCATCCACAATCGAATTACTTGGGTTGCGGTAACACTTGGCGATGGCAAGGTATCTTAAAACTTCCTAACACCGTCTTCTAAATTACAAGGTAGCCCATACGTAGTATATATTAAACTAAAACAGGCCGATTTATATAATTAAGTTTGACAAAATTTTGTATAGAAATAAAATTTTGATAAAAGTTTCTATAGAAATAAAATTTTGACAACATTTTCTATAGAGGCAAACTTTTCACAAAATTTTCTATAGAAATAAAATTTTGACAAAATTTTCTATAGAAATAAAATTTTGACAAAATTTTCTATAGAAATAAAATTTTGACAAAATTTTCAATATAATTAAAATTTTGACAACATTCTCTATAGAATAAAAATTTTGACAACATTCTCTATAGAATTAAAATTTTGACAACATTTTCTATAGACATAAAATTTTACCAAAATTTTCTATAGAAATAAAGTTTGACAAAATTTTCTGTAGGAATACCATTTTGAAAAAATTTTCCATAGAACTAAAATTTTGACAAAATTTTCTATAGGAATAACATTTTGAAAAAAATTTCCATAGAAATAAAATTTTGACAAAATTTTCTATAGAAATAAAACTTTGGTAGATTATTTTTGGCTCGAGTGGCAACCATGATTATGAACCGATATGGACCAATTTTTGTGTGATTGGGGATCGGCTATATATAACTATAGACCGATATGGACCAAATTTGGCATGGTTATTAGCGGCCACATACTAACACCACGTTGCAAATTTCAACCGGGTCGGATGAATTTTGCTTCTCCAAGAGCCTCCGAAGATCAAATTATGGACCGATAAGGACCAATTCTTGCATGGTTATTAGCGGCCACATACTAACACCACGTTGCAAATTTCAACCGGATCGGATAAATTTTGCTTCTCCAAGAGACTCCGGAGATCAAATCTGGAGAACGGTTTATATGGGGGCTATATATAATTATGGACCGATAACGACCAATTTTTGCATGGTTGTTAGAGACCATATACTTACACCAAGTACCAAATTTCAACCGGATCGGATGAATTTTGCTCCTCTAAGAGGCTCCAGAGGTCAAATCTGGGGATCGGGTTATATGGGAGCTATATATAATTATGGACCGATATGGACCAATTTTTGCATGGTTGTTAGAGACTATATACTAACACCACGTACCACATTTCAAACGGATCGGATGAATTTTGCTTCTCCAAGAGACTCCGGAGATCAAATCTGGAGAACGGTTTATATGGGGGCTATATATAATTATGAACCGATAACGACCAATTTTTGCATGGTTGTTAGAGACCATATACTTACACCACGTACCAAATTTCAACCGGATCGGATGAATTTTGCTCCTCTAAGAGGCTCTGGAGGTCAAATCTGGGGATCGGTTTATATGGGGGCTATATATAATTGTGGACCGATATGGACCAATTTTTGCATGGTTGTTAGAGACCATATACTAATACCATGTACCAAATTTCAGCATGAGCGGATGAAATTTGCCTCTCTTAGAGGGTCCGAAAACCAAATCTGTGGATCGGTTTATATGGGGGCTATATATTATGGACCGATATGGACCAATTTTGGCATGGTTGTTAGAGACCATATACTAACACCACGTACCAAATTTCAACCCGATCGGATGAATTTTGCTCCTCTAAGAGGCTCCGGAGGTCAATTCTGGGGATCGGCTTATATGGGGGCTATATATAATTATGGACCGATATGAACCAATTTTTGCATGGTTGTTAGAGACCATATACTTACACCATGTACCAAATTTCAGCCAGATCGGATGAAATATGCTACTCTTATAAGCTCCGCAAGCCAAATCTGGGGGTCCGTTTATATGGGGGCTATACGTAAAAGTGGACCGATATGGCCCATTTGCAATATCATCCGACCTACATCAATAAGAACTACTTGTGCCAAGTTTGAAATTGATAGCTTGTTTCGTTCGGAAGTTAGCGTGATTTCAAAAGACGGACGGAAGGACGGACGGTCATGCTTAGATCGACTCAGAATTTCACCACGACCCAGAATATATATACTTTATGGGGCCTTAGAGCAATATTTCGATGTGTTACAAACGGAATGACAAAGTTAATATACACCCATCCTATGGTGGAGGGTATAAAAATTATCTTAATGTAATTTAATTTTAAAATATTTCCGTGATCGAATTTCAATCAATTAGTTTTTGGTGCATTCTTTTGAACATGTTTTTTTGTGTTTGTTTTGCTTGAAATCGATAATCACATAGCAAAACCCTTTTTTGGTATAAATCAGGCCAATTACTATTGAGCACGTTCATGCATCAAATACGATGCAAAACTGTACTCGCAGATTATTTCATTATGGAAATTTTCTAAAAATACTTGTTGCATTTGAAAAAAAATCGAAAAATAAACTAACAGGCGCATATAATGCATAACCATCAAGATTTGCAATATACCATGGATGTGTGTGTATGAGGGTAGATTGAAAGGAAATTTTTGTCAATTTCATTACCCAAATCATCTTTATGAAATATGCAAATAAAAAATTTTCATTGCAAAATATTTTTTTTTAAGTTTAAAATTTTTGATTATTAGTAAAATGTTCTCTTGGTGTAGAATTGCTGGCGTTATACCCTAATACAAAGCAGCATAAAAACATCTAAAATAGATATATTTTTGGAAATTTTATTTTTAAAACGAAGTGTTTACATATGTATGTGTGAATGCATGTGTGTTTGTCAAACAGACACCAATGACAGAAGAGCAGGAATAGTAAATTTCCACACAGCATAAATTCAAAATTTTCATTTGCTTAAATTTGGCGCAATTTGTTGAGTTTAGTATTTATTTTTCTCGATAGGAACAACAACCCCAAAATATGTATAGTGAAATTTTTTCTTTAAACAAGAATGAAGAATTTTATGATGAAGATTTTCCTTAATTTTTCGAGTTGCATGTTCGCTTCAAATATGGGAGAAGAGAATATTAAACAAACAGTGAAAGTATGTCATGTGGAAATTTTCTATACATTGTCCAAAAGGAAATCACATAAATATATTGTGTAAAATTGCTTATTTGTTATGCTTCATAGGCTTAGAGATTTTTTTTTTTTTGAATTCTTATGAGTTCCAAAAACATACCATTATGGACACTCATCACGCCAGATCAAGTATTTTCCATTTCAATGAATTGCAATCGGCATATTGATGCTGATGCTGACGTTCATTTCTTGTGAGTCTGCCTTTTGATAAGGCTTAACTTGTCTAATCACAATAATTATTGAACCCTCGTAGAGGCTTTAGTCGTTCACCCTCCCCGTCTGGCTTATTTATATTTATATAGTATTTCTGATAGGTTTTCATTGCAGTTCTTATTGTTTAATTATAAAAACATTCGATGATGATAGTGGTCATTACTTGCAAACGATTAAATGAAGAAGCCGCTTCAGGAGACTTGCATTGGTTATCTATGTAGTGGACATTAGAGTGGGTAGATTTAATATGAAAACAATATATATATAACAAGTATATACGGCCATAAGTTCGGCCAGGCCGAAGCTTATGTACCCTCCACCATGGATTGCTTAGAAACTTCTACTGAAGACTGTCATCCACAATCGAATTACTTGGGTTGCATAACACTAGCCGATGGCAAGGTATCTTAAAACTTCCTAACACCATCTTCTAAATTGCAAGGTAGTCTATACGTAGTATACATTAAAGTAAAAAAGGCCGATTAAATACGTATATAATTAAGTTTGACAAAATTTTGTATAAAAATAAAATTTTGATAAAAGTTTCTATCGAAATAATATTTTGACAACATTTTCTATAGAAGTAAAATTTTGACAACATTTTCTATAGAAATAAAATTTTGCCAAATTTTTCTATAGAAATAAAATTTTGCCAAATTTTTCTATAGAAATAAAATTATGTCAAAATTTTCTATAGAAATAAAATTTTGTCAAAATTTTCTATAGAAATAAAATTTTTTCAAAATTTTCGATAGAAATACAATTTTGACAAAAATTTTTATAGAAATAAAATTTTGACAAAATTTTCTATAGAAATAACATTTTGACAAAATTTTCTATAGAAATAAAATTTTGACAAAATTTTCTATAGAATTAAAATTTTAACAACATTTTCTATAGAAATAAAATTTTGCCAAAATTTTCTATAGAAATAAAGTTTGACAAAATTTTGTATAGAAATAAAATTTTGATAAAAGTTTCTATCGAAATAAAATTTTGACAACATTTACTATAGAAGTAAAATTTTGACAACATTTTCTATAGAAATAAAATTTTGGCAAATTTTTCTATAGAAATAAAATTATGTCAAAATTTTCTATAGAAATAAAATTATGTCAAAATTTTCTATAGAAATAAAATTTTGTCAAAATTTTCTATAGAAATAAAATTTTTTCAAAATTTTCGATAGAAATACAATTTTGACAAAAATTTTTATAGAAATAAAATTTTGACAAAATTTTCTATAGAAATAACATTTTGACAAAATTTTCTATAGAAATAAAATTTTGACAAAATTTTCTATAGAATTAAAATTTTAACAACATTTTCTATAGAAATAAAATTTTGCCAAAATTTTCTATAGAAATAAAGTTTGACAAAATTTTCTATAGGAATAACATTTTGAAAAAAAATTCTATAGTAATAAAATTTTGACAAAATTTTCTATAGAAATAAAATTAGATTTTTGGCTCGAGTGGCAACCATGATTATGAACCGATATGGAACAATTTTTGTGTGATTAGGGATCGGCTATATATAAATATTGACCGATATGGACCAAATTTGGCATGGTTATTTGCGGCCACATACTAACACCACGTTGCAAATTTCACAAACTTTATTACTATAGAAAATTTTGTCAAACTTTATTTCAATAGAAAATTTTGACAAAATTTTGTCAAACTTTACTTCTATAGAAAATTTTGTCAAACTTTATTTCTATAGAAAATTTTGACAAAATTTTATTTCTATAGAAAATGTTGTCAAAATTTTAATTCTATAGAGAATGTTGTCAAAATTTTAATTCTATTGAAAATTTTGTCAAAATTTTAATTCTATTGAAAATTTTGTCAAAATTTTAATTCTATTGAAAATTTTGTCAAAATTTTATTTCTATAGAAAATTTTGACAAAATCTTCTATAGAAATAAAATTTTGCGAAATTTTTCTATAGAAATAAAATTATGTCAAAATTTTCTATAGAAATAAAATTTTGTCAAAATTTTCTATAGAAATAAAATTTTGCCAAATTTTTCTATAGAAATAAAATTATGTCAAAATTTTCTATAGAAATAAAATTTTGTCAAAATTTTCTATAGAAATAAAATTTTGTCAAAATTTTCTATAGAAATAAAATTTTGACAAAATTTTCTATATAATTAAAATTTTAACAACATTTTCTATAGAAATAAAATTTTGCCAAAATTTTCTATAGAAATAAAGTTTGACAAAATTTTCTATAGGAATAACATTTTGAAAAAAATTTTCTATAGAAATAAAATTTTGACAAAATTTTCTAGAGAAATAAAATTTTTGGCTCGACTGGCAACCATGATTATGAACCGATATGGAACAATTTTTGTGTGATTAGGGATCGGCTATATATAACTATTGACCGATATGGACCAAATTTGGCATGGTTATTAGCGGCCACATACTAACACCACGTTGCAAATTTCACAAACTTTATTTCTATAGAAAATTTTGTCAAACTTTATTTCAATAGAAAATTTTGACAAAATTTTGTCAAACTTTACTTCTATAGAAAATTTTGTCAAACTTTATTTCTATAGAAAATTTTGACAAAATTTTATTTCTATAGAAAATGTTGTCAAAATTTTAATTCTATAGAGAATGTTGTCAAAATTTTAATTCTATTGAAAATTTTGTCAAAATTTTAATTCTATTGAAAATTTTGTCAAAATTTTATTTCTATAGAAAATGTTGACAAAATCTTCTATAGAAATAAAATTTTGCGAAATTTTTCTATAGAAATAAAATTATGTCAAAATTTTCTATAGAAATAAAATTTTGTCAAAATTTTCTATAGAAATAAAATTTTGCCAAATTTTTCTATAGAAATAAAATTATGTCAAAATTTTCTATAGAAATAAAATTTTGTCAAAATTTCCTATAGAAATAAAATTTTGTCAAAATTTTCTATAGAAATAAAATTTTGACAAAAATTTCTATATAATTAAAATTTTAACAACATTTTCTATAGAAATAAAATTTTGCCAAAATTTTCTATAGAAATAAAGTTTGACAAAATTTTCTATAGGAATAACTTTTTGAAAAAAATTTTCTATAGAAATAAAATTTTGACAAAATTTTCTGGAGAAATAAAATTTTTGGCTCGACTGGCAACCATGATTATGAGCCGATATGGACCAATTTTTGTGTGATTGGGGATCGGCTATATATAACTATAGACCGATATGGACCAAATTTGGCATGGTTATTAGGGGCCACATACTACCACCACGTTGCAAATTTCAACCGGATCGGATGAATTTTGCTTCTCCAAGAGACTCCGGAGATCAAATCTGGAGAACGTTTTATATGGGGGCTATATATGATTATGGACCGATATGAACCAATTCGTGTCCATATCGTGTTTATTAGAGGCCACATACTAACACCACGTTCCAAATTTCAACCGGATGAATTATGCTCCTCCAAGAGGTTCCGGAGGACAAATCTGGGGATCGGTTTATATGGGGGCTATATATAATTATGGACCGATATGGACCAATTCTTGCATGGTTGTTAGAAACCATATACTAACACCACGTACCAAATTTCAATCGGATCGGATAAATTTTGCCCCTGCAAGAGGCTCGGGAGGTCAAATCTGGGGATCGGTTTATATGGGGGCTATATATAATTATGGACCGATAAGGACCAATTTTTGCATGGATGTTAGAGATCATATACTTACACCATATACCAAATTTCAGCCATATCGGATGAAACGTGCTACTCTTATAGGCTCCGAAAGCCAAATTTGGGGGTCCGTTTATATGGGGGCTATACGTAAAAATGGACCAATATGGCCCATTTGCAATACCATCCGACCTACATCAATAACAACTACTTGTGCCAAGTTTCAAGTCGATAGCTTGTCTCGTTCGGTAGTTAGCGTGATTTCAACAGACCGATGGACGGATGGACGGATGGACGGACATGCTTAGATCGACTCAGAATTTCTCCCACGACCCAGAATATATACTTTATGGGGTCTTAGAGCAATATTTTGATGTGTTACAAACGGAATGACAAAGTTAATATATCCCCCATCCTATGGTGGAGGGTATAATAATTTGGATCAATTAATTTCATGATTGAAAACAAAAAATATTTTTTTTTCTGTGTTGTGTGATGCCGGTTGTCACGTTTGTTTCACTCGAACACACAAAAAAATGTTTTCTGGTTCAATGGCGAAATTAATTGATCCAATTAATTTTTTAATTGAAATTTCTTCAATCACAGAAATGATAGTATCAATTAAAAAATTAATTGACTGACAATTTGTTGATTCAATAAAATTTTTTATTGATTTTTTTTTTAACTTAACTAAGATTTTAATAAGAAACATTTTCGCGAAATTTTTTTTCTTTGAACTTAGTTTGGCATGAAAGCAACAAAAGAAAACATCGTTGGTCTATTTCCATGCACAGAATAAAAATTAATTTTTTATAGTTTTGATTTTTTTTTTCATAAAAAAAGTTCACATTTTTTCTGAGTAATAATCGTTTTAGGTATTTTTCAATATAAGCATGAATCGTTCTTACAAAACAAAGAGAAAAAAGAGAAAAAAAAAACAACTTACTTTTCACTTTAAGATCCAATATATCCAATTATAATGCCGTCTACTTTCTCATTATTTATTTCGGATATCTGATTCACTTAAATGTTTGTTTTCAATATCTCACGTTTTTGTAGGTTTTCTTTCATTTGCAAAAAAAAAAAACAAAAATTAAATTGTTTTGTTGATTTTGTTTTGACACATTTTTCCCATTCATATAATTTCTATTTCTTTTGTTTGGGTTGTTCTTTTTATATTAATTGACATTTAAATTTGAAAAAAAAAAACGGAAACCGTTTCACTTTAATTGAATGAAAAATCATTGAACCCCCGATACACGACGCTCAATTTACAGCTACAGTTCATTAATTTTTTTTTTTATATATTGGTCACTTCACTTGTTTACAATAATGCTTTTGGAAATTTATTATAAATTTTCCTATTTGTTATTGCTTATAGCATATGTATTTTTTTATTTATATTGTTTATAAAAATATAATTCTTATAAGAATATTTTATGTTTGAAATTTAAATACATTCACTTTAGTTTCTCCGATTATGCGCTGATAGGCATACGAACGCTTTAATGATTGACGTTGTACTGTTCAATTCTTAAAGAACTCGAGGCAATGTGACTATGGCCTATTCTCACTCTCTCTCTCTCTCTATCTCTCTGTATCTGTTGAGAGCATAAAGTAAATATAAACATACGCGGGCTAAAAACAGACAGCAGTAATGGAAAATGAGAGAGTGAATATCACTCTGGGTAAAGTTAGAATGTAAATTTTGAAGTAAACAAACCTCTTTCGAAATGTTGTTTGTCGCTTAATGGTAAATAACAACAGATGATGTTTTGCATACAGGTACTTGTGGCTTAATAAAACTCACTAACTGCCTGCCTGCCATCTATCTTTACTTTTTGTGCTAATCCTAATGTCATTACGTGAGTAAACAAGTTAGGTACTTTTACACAAAATAAATCTGCCTAGAATCTAGGGGTTAGTGAATTGATCAATTTTTTGAACTTGTATGTTAAACAACAAATAATTGCGGTATGTTGCCCTTTTATAAATACCCATGTGCTGTATAATAACAATCACATAATCATTATTTATTTATTTTGATAACATACACAGAAATAAATAATTTTTGTCTTCAATCACGAAATTACTTAGACCCATTAGTTTTTAATTGAAATTTCTTACTTACACAAAAAAAAAATAATTTTTGGAATCAATCACGAAATTAATTGATCCAATTAATTTTTAATTGAAATGTCTTCAATCATACACAGAAAACATTATCACCAACATTTTTATACCCTCCACCATAGTATGGCGGTTATATTAACTTTGTCATTCCGTTTGTAACACATCGAAATATTGCTCTAAGACCCCATATATACTTTATATATATTCTGGGTCGTGGAAAAATTCTGAGTCGATCTGAGCATGTCCGTCCGTCCGTCTGTTGAAATCACGCTAACTTCCGAACGAAACAAGCTATCGACTTGAAACTTGGCACAAGTAGTTGTTATTGGTCGGATGGTATTGCAAGTGGGCCATATCGTACCACTTTTACGTATAGCCCCCATGTAAACCGACGCTCAGATTTGACTTGCGGAGCCTTTTGGAGGAGCAGAATTCATCCGATTCGACTGAAATTTGGTACTTGGTGTTACTATATGGTCTCTAACACCCATGCAAAAATTGGTCCATATCGGTCAATAATTATATATAGCCCCCATATAAACCGATCCCCAGCTTTAGCTTGCTGAGCATGTAAGAGAAGCAAATTTCATCCGATCCGGCTGAAATTGTGTACATGGTGTAAGTATATGGTCTCTGACAAATGCACAAAAATTGCTTCACGTCCGTCAATAATTATATATAGCCCCCAATATAAACCGATCCCCAGATTTGGCTGCCGGAGCCTCTAAGAGAAGCAAATTTCATCCGATCCGTCTAAAATTTGGTACATGGTGTTAGTATATGGTCTCTAACAACCATGCAAAAATTGTCCACATCGGTCAATAATTATATATAGCCCCCAATATAAACCGATCCCCAGATTTGGCTGGCGGAGCCTCTAAGAGAAGCAAATTTCATCCGATCCGGCTAAAATTTGGTACATGGTGTTAGTATATGGTCTCTAACAATCATGCAAAAATTGGTCCACATCGGTGTATAATTATATATAGCTCCCATATAAACCGATTCCCAGATTTAGTGAAATTTGGTACATTGCGCTAGTATATTAAGTTTTCAATTAAAAAGTTGAATTTAACTATAACAATATTTCAATTAAAAATTTAATTTTTTTTCAAATTTTTTTTATTGAAACAAAAAAAATCACAATCCAATAATAAGTAAGTACACAGAAAACATTTTCACCAAAATATTTCCAATTAAAATTTTAATAGAATTTTCAAAAATATTCAATTGATTCAAAAAAGTTTTTGTTTAAAACAAAAATCAATCACAAAATTTTTTTAATTTTTTAATTAACTGCGGTGGGTGATATTATCATCTCTACACACAAAAATAAAATTTCTGATTCACTCACGAAAATAATTGATCCAATTAATTTTTTAATTGAAATGTCCTCAATCACAGAAATGATAGTTTTATTTCAAAAATTAATTGAAAGTCAATTAAAAATGTAATTGATCCAATTAAAAAATTAATTGATACTATTAATTTTTGTGATTAATTTTTGTTTCAATCAAAAAAATTGTTGAATCAATGAAATTTTTAATTGAATTGTTTTTCAAACTCCATTAAGACTTTAATTAGAACAAGTATATACGGCCGTAAGTTCGGTCAGGCCGAAACTTAAGTACCCTCCACCATGGATTGCGTAGAAACTTCTACTGAAGACTGTCATCCACAATCGAATTACTTTGGTCGCGGTAACACTTGCCGATGGCAAGGTATCTTAAAACTTCTTAACACCGTCTTCTCTATTGTAAGTTAGTCTATACGGGATATATATTAAACAAAAAAAGGCAGATTAAATACGTATATAATTAAGTTTGACAAAATTTTGTATAGAAATAAATGTTTAATAAAAATTTCTATAGAATAACATTTTAAAAAAAAATTTCTATACAAATACATTTTGAAAATTTTCTATAGAAATAAAATTTGGACAAAATTTTCAATAGAATTAAAATTTTTACAACATTCTCTATAGAATTAAAATTTTGACAACATTTTCTATAATAAAATTTTGACAAAATTTTCTATAGAAATAAAATTTTGACAAAATTTTCTATAGAAATAAAATTTTAACACAATTTTCTATAGAAATACAAATTTGTCAAAATTTTCTATAGAAATAAAATGTTGACAAAAATTTCCATAGAAATAAAATTATGACAAAATTTTCTATAGAAATAAAATTTTGACAAAATTTCCTATAGAAATAAAATTTTAACACAATTTTCTATAGAAAAAAAATTTTGTCAAAATTTTCTATAGAAATAAAATTTTGACAAAATTTTCTATAGAAATAAAATTTTAACAAAATTTTCTATAGAAATACATTTTGACAAAATTTGTTATAGAAATAAAATTTTGGCAAAAATTTTTATAGAAATAAAATTTTGACAAAATTTTCTATAGAAATAACATTTTGACAAAATTTTCTATAGAAATAAAGTTTGACAAAATTTTCTAAAGGAATAACATTTTCAAAAAATGCTCTATAGAAATAAAATTTTGCAAAATTTTCTATAGAAATAAAGTTTGACAAAATTTTCTATAGGAATAACATTTTCAAAAAATGTTCTATAGAAATAAAATTTTGCCAAGGTTAGGTTAGGTTAGGTTATGTGGCAGCCCGATGTATCAGGCTCACTTAGACTATTCAGTCCATTGTGATACCACAGTGGTGAACTTCTCTCTTATCACTGAGTGCTGCCCGATTCCATGTTAAGCTCAATGACAAGGGACCTCCTTTTTATAGCCGAGTCTGAACGGCGTTCCACATTCCAGTGAAACCACTTAGAGAAGCTTTGAAACCCTCAGAAATGTCACCAGCATTACTGAGGTGGGATAATCCACCGCTGAAAAACTTTTTGGTGTTCGGTCGTAGCAGGAATGCAAGGCGGGCATGCTAACCATTGCACCACGGTGGCTCCCGTGCCAAAATTTGCCAAAATTTTCTATAGAAATAAAGTTTGACAAAATTTTCTATAGGAATAACATTTTCAAAAAATTTTCTATAGAAATAAAATTTTGACAAAATTTTCTATAGAAATAAAATTTTGACAAAATTTTCTATAGAAATAAAATTTTAACACAATTTTCTATAGAAACAAAATTTTGTCAAAATTTTCTATAGAAATAAAATTTTGACAAAATTTTCTATAGAAATACATTTTGACAAAATTTTCTATAGAAATACAATTTTGACAAAATTTCCTATAGAAATAAAATTTTAACAAAATTTTCTATAGAAATAAAATTTTGTCAAAATTTGTTATAGAAATAAAATTTTGGCAAAAATTTTTATAGAAATAAAATTTTGACAAAATTTTCTACAGAAATAACATTTTGACAACATTTTCTATAGAAATAAAATTTTGACAAAATTTTCAATAGAATTAAAATTTCGACAATATTTTCTTTAGAAATAAAATTTTGCCAAAATTTTCTAAAGAAATAAAGTTTGACAAAATTTTCTATGGAAATAACATTTTGATAAAATTTTCTATAGAAATAAAATTTTAACATAATTTTCTATAGAAATAAAATTTTAACAAAATTTTGGTAGATTAATTGTGGCTCGAGTGAGTGGCAACCATGATTATGAGACCATATGGACCAATTTTTGTGTGATTGGGGATCGGCTATATATAACTATAGACCGATATGGACCAAATTTGGCATGGTTATTAGCGGCCACATACTAACACCACGTTGCAAATTTCAACCGGATCGGATGAATTTTGTTTCTCCAAGAGACTCCGAAGATCAAATCTGGAGAACGGTTTATATGGGGGCTATATATAATTATGGACCGATATGGACCAATTCGTGTCCATATCGTGTTTGTTAGAAACCACATACTAACACCACGTTCCAAATTTCAACCGGATCGGATGAATTTTGTTTCTCCAAGAGACTCCGGAGATCAAATGTGGAGAACGTTTTATATGGGGGCTATATATTAATATGGACCGATATGGACCGATATGGACCAATTTTGCATGGTTGTTAGAGACCATATACTAACACCACGTACCAAATTTACACCAGATCGGATGAAATATGCTACTCTTATAGGCTCCGCAAGCCAAATCTGGGGTTCCGTTTATATGGGGCTATACGTAAAAGTGGGCCCATTTGCAATACCATCAGACCTCCATCAATAACAACTACTTGTGCCAAGTTTGAAGTCGATAGCTTGTTTCTTTCGGAAGTTAGCGTGATTTCAACAGACGGACGGACGGACGGTCGGTCATGCGTAGATCGACTCAGAATTTCACCACGACCCAGAATATATATACTTTATGGGGTCTTAGAGTAATATTTCGATGTGTTACAAACGGAGTGACAAAGTTAATATACCCCCCATCCTATGGTGGAGGGTATAAAAAAGAATTGTGTCTTAAAAGTATCCTTACTTGTATTCTCCGAATCAATACCAAATTTTTTAAATTAAAACAAAATCTTTGGAACCGGGCATGCTTTTTTTTCAGTGTAATTAATTAAAATAAATTAATTTAATTTACAAATAAAAAAAACTATTTTTGCTAAAATGTAAATTTTTTCACATTGGCTTAAATCACACTCATAGTTGCCAATACACACAAAAAAGTTTTTTCTGATTCAATCACGAAATTAGTTGATCCAATTAATTTTTAATTGAAATGTCTTCAATCACAGAAATGATAGTATCAATTAAAAAATTAATTGAAGGCCAATTAAAAAGTTAATTGATCCAATTAAAAAATTAATTGATACTATTATTTTTGTGATTGATTTTTGTTTCAATTAAAAAAATTTGTTGAATCAATTAAATTTTTAATTGAATATTTTTTAAAACTCAATTAAAATTTTAATTGGAAAAATGTTTGTGAAATTTTTTTGTGTGTAGCAAAAAGAACTTAAGAAAATGTTACACTCATATTGTTCATGAATTTTATGTCGCCTTAACCTTTGTTGTTTACCTTAAAAAAAAAAAATTTACATATAAATTTATTTATAAAAAAAATAATAAATAAATAACTAATAAGTGCCCCCACAGAAGATGATGCCATAAAAACATTTATTTGTGGTTCTGTCTGACCTTCTATGTGTTCAAGTATCAGCGACATTTGGGAAATGATATTGAACTTTATCTTTTGAATTTCCACATAGCCAAGAAAAATCCGCATCATCCATTCGATTTTGAAGAAATTTACAAAAGCTTTTGTATTTCTTTTGTTTTTGTGTTTCCCTTTCACATTCATTCCAAAAATATTTTTTTATTTCTATTTATTTATGTGTATGCTGTAGTAGCCTGACAATTTCAGAATTGACTCATGTGTATATGTGCGTGAGTAGTTCGAATTAGAATTTGAATTCACCAGATTTGTTGTCAGTTGAATTGGTTGATATTTTCAAAATTTACGACGAAGCACGTGTCTCATATAGGAATAACGTCTGAGTATATATAGATTACATTTGACGGGGGCTTGTATTGGAAGGTGTGGAGAAGAAAGGCGCCTATTGTCACTTCATTTTGTTTTGTCTAAAACACTGAAGAAGACTTTTCACCAAAACTACGAAAATACCCCGACCAGTTTGAAAATTCATTGTGATCGAAGGAAATGAAGTGAAATGGAAAGTGTGAAAATTGTCTAGGTACATACATATATATTTAGACATGTATGTATTGATATTTATATTCATCTCTTTGACAGAAGAAACGTGTTCGTAGAGAGCCAGAATTGAAATATGGGGGTCGCTTATATCGGGGCTATATAGAATTGTGAACTTGATATGGACAAATTTTTGTGTGATTGGGGATCAATTTATCAGAGGGCTATATATATAACTATAGACCGATATGGACCTAGTTAGGCATGGTTGTTAACGGCCATATACTAGCACAATGTACCAAATTTCAACTGACTCGCCAAGAGGCTCCAAAACCAAATCTCGGGATCGGTTTCTATATATGATTATGGACTGATAAGGACCACTTTTGGCATGGTTTTTAAATATCATATACTACCACCACGTACCAAATTTCAACCAGATCGTATGAACTTTACTTCTCCAAAAGGCACGAGAGGTCAAATCTGGGGTTCGGTTTATATGGGGGCTGTATATAATTATGGACTGATATGAACCAATTCCTGCATGGTAGTTGGATAACATATACTAACATCACGTACCAAATTTCAACCGAATCGGATGAATTTTGCTCTTCCAAGGGGCTCCAGAGGTCAAATCTGGTGATCGGTTTATATGGGGCCTATATATAATTATGGACCGATGTGGACCAATTTTTGCATGGTTATTAGAGACCATTTACTAACACTATGTACCAAATTTCAATTGGATCGGATGAAATTTGCTTCTCTTAGAGGCTCCGCAAGCCAAATCGGGGGATCGGTTTATATGGGGGCTATATGTAATTATGGACCGATGTCGACCAATTTTTGCATGGTTATTAGAGACCATATACTAACACTATGTACCAAATTTCAACTGGATCGGATGAAATTTGCTTCTCTTAGAGGCTCCGCAAGCCAAATCGGGGGATCGGTTTATATGGGGGCTATATGTAATTATGGACCGATATGGCCCATTTGCAATACCATCCGACCTACATCAATAACAACTACTTGTGCCAAGTTTGAAGTCGATAGCTTGTTTCGTTCGGAAGATAGCGTGATTTCAACAGACGGACGGACGGACGGACATGCTCAGATCGACTCAGAATTTCACCACGACCCAGAATATATATACATTATGGGGTCTTAGAGTAATATTTCGATGTGTTACAAACGGAATGACAAAGTTAGTATACCCCCATCCTATGGTGGAGGGTATAAAAATTATAAATTTTAAACATTTATAATTTATTTTTATACCCTGCGGCATACTGTGGAACAGGGTATTATAAGTTAGTGCATATATTTGCAACACCCAGAAGGAGACGAGATAGACACATGGTGTCTTTGGCAAAACTGCTCAGGGTGGACTCCTGAGTCGATATAGCCATGTCCGTCTGTCCGTGAACACATTTTTGTAATCAAAGTCTAGGTCGCAGTTTTAGTCCAATCGACCTCAAATTTGCCACACGTATATGTTTTGGCTCAGTATAGTACCCTATTGATTTTGGAAGAAATCGGTTCAGATGTAGATATAGCTCCCATATATATATTTCGCCCGATATGGACTTTTATGGCCCCAGAAGCCAGAGTTTTACCCTAATTTGCTCAAAATTTTGCACAAGAAGAACAATTAGTACTATAGTCAAGTGTGCCAAATTTTATTGAAATCGGTTCAGATTTAGATATAGCTCCCATATATATCATTCGCCCGATATGGACTAATACGGTCCCAAAAGCCAAAGTTTTACCTCAATTTGGTTAAAATTTTGCACTAGGAGTACAACTAGTAGTCTAGTCAAGTGTGCCAAATTTTATTTAAATCGGTTCAGATTTAGATATAGCTGCCATATATATCGTTCGACCGATTTACACTCATATGACTACAGTGGCCAATCTTTTACTCCGATTTAATTGAAATTTTGCACAGGGAGTAGAATTAGCATTGTAGCTATGCGTGCCAAATTTGGTTGAAATCGGATCAGATTTAGATATAGCTCCCATATATATCTTTCGCCCGATATGGACTAATATGGTCCTAAAAGCCAGAGTTTTGGCCCAATTTGGTTGAAATTTTGCACAGGGAGTACAATTGGTGGTATAGACATGTGTGCCAAATTTTATTGAAATCGGTTCAGATTTAGATATAGCTGCCATATATATGTTTTTCTGATTTCGACAAAAATGGTAAAAATACCAACATTTTCCATGTAAAATCGCCACTGCTTAGTCAAAAAGTTGTAAAACTGTCTCTAATTTTCCTAAACTTCTAATACATATATATCGAGCGATAAATCATAAATAAACTTTTGCGAAGTTTCCTTAAAATTGCTTCAGATTTAAATGTTTCCCATATTTTTTTACTAAAATTGTGTTCCACCCTAGTGTATTAGCCAACTTAAATTTTGAGTCTATAGATTTTGTATAAGTCTATCAAATTCTGTCCAGATCGAGTGATATTTAAATGTATGTATTTGGGACAAACCTTTATATATAGCCCCCAACACATTTGACGGATGTGATATGGTATCGAAAATTTAGATCTACAAAGTGGTGCAGGGTATAATATAGTCGGCCCCGCCCGACTTTAGACTTTCCTTACTTGTTATACCCACCACCATAGAATGGTGACGGGGGTATAATAAGTTTGTCATTCCGTTTGTAACGCATCGAAATATCGATTTCCGACTATATAAAGTATATATATTCTTGATCAGGGAGAAATTCTAAGACGATATAACGATGTCCGTCTGTCCGTCTGTCTGTCTGTCTGTCTGTTGTAATCACGCTACAGTCTTCAATAATGAAGCAATCGCGCTGAAATTTTGCACAAACTCGTCTTTTGTCTGCAGGCAGGTCAAGTTCGAAGATGGGTTATATCGGTCCAGGTTTTGATATAGTCCCCATATAAACCGACCTCCCGATTTGGGGTCTTGGGCTTATAGAAATCGTAGTTTTTATCCAATTTGCCTGAAATTAGAAATGTAGAGGTATTTTATGACCATAAAGGGGTGTGCCAAAAATGGTGAGTATCGGCCCATGTTTTGGTATAGCCCCCATATAGACCGATCTCCCGATTTTACTCCTTGGGCTTATAGAAACCGCAGTTTTTATTCAATTTACCTGAAATTGGAAATCTAGAGGTATTGTAAGACCACAAATACGTGTGCCAAAAATTGTGAGTATCGGACAATATTTTGGTATAGCCCCCATATAGACCGATCTCCCGATTTTACTTCTTGGGCTTATAGAAACCGCCGTTTTTATTCAATTTACCTGAAATTGGAAATCTAGAAGTATTGTAGGACCACAAATACGTATGCCAAAAATTGTGAGTATCGGTCCATGTTTTGGTATGGTCCCCATATAAAAGGACCTCCCGATTTGGGGTCTTGGGCTTATAGAAACCATAGTTTTTATCCAATTTGTCTGAAATTGGAAATCTAGTGGTATTTTAGGACCATAAAGAGGTGTGCCGAAAATGGTGAGTATCGGTCCATATTTTGGTATAGCCCCCATTTAGACCGATCTCCCGATTTTACTTCTTGGGCTTATAGAAACCGCAGTTTTTATTCAATTTACCTGAAATTGGAAATCTAGAGGTATTGTAGGACCACCAATACGTGTGCCAAAAATTGTGAGTATCGGTCCATGTTTTGGTATGGTCCCCATATAAAACGACCTCCCGATTTGGGGTCTTCGGCTTATAGAATCCGTAGTTTAAATACAATTTGTCTGAAATTGGAAATTTATAGGTATTTGAGGACCATAAAGAGGTGTGCCACAAATGGTGAGTATCGGTCCATGTTTTGGTATAGCCCCCATATAGACCGATATCCCGATTTTATTTCTTGGGTTTCTAGAATCCGTAGTTTTTATGCGATTTGCCTGAAATTGTAAATATTATTTTAGGCTCCCAAAAACGTGTATCGGATTAAGTTTTTATCGGTCCTTTTGGTAATGCCTCCATATAGACCGACTTCATTTCTTGAGGGTATAGTAGGCGCACTGATCATGAAAATTGCTTGAAACTCAATGTAAAATTTTCAGATTTCAGATACTTCTCGGGTGAAAATCTACAGATTTAAGATTTCAAAGCAAGACGTTATTTTACAATTTTCTTGCACACTTACAAGAGATGTTAATGATTCCTCTAAAACTCAAACAAAAAAGGTTCTTATTAATCCAGAATCTAATATAGTCCTCATAGGTGAAATCTTTAAATTTATCTTCGGGAAGTGTCCTCAATCCCTCCTGAAATTTCAAAGGAAACCCTAATATTTGGTTCATGGTGGTGGGTATTTAAGATTCGGCCCGGCCGAACTTAGTGCTGTATATACTTGTTTTTTACTAAAATTGTGTTCCACCCTAGTGCATTAGCCAACTTAAATTTTGAGTCTTAGATTTTATAAAAGTCTATCAAGTTTTGTCCAAATCAAGTGATATTTAAATGTATGTATTAAATTTTTAATTGAATATTTTTTAAAACTCAATTAAAATTTTAATTGGAAAATTTTTCGTGGAATTTTTTTCTGTGTATGTAATTGCGCCTCTCTACAATGTATTGACTACAAGAAACTACCATGGCAGATAATAATATGCTGTTTCGAAATGGAAAGTGAGAAACAAAACGAGAAATTAAAATTAGATGACCACACGTTAAGTTTGCTAAAGTGCCACTCGATGGTTTTGGCAAATTTTCAAAAAAAAAAAAAAAACAACAACAACAAACAAAACAAAACAAACAAATGACATGTAAAGCATTTAAAAATTAATGGAAATACAAATATACAGCAATGGGGTATACCAATTTAGTTATAGCCCAGCCTATAGTTCTTCCAGTAGAATTTAAATTACTTTTAATTATCATTATTGCAATAGAATTTAGTTTAATTTAACTTATTTTATTTTAATAAACATATTTTTATTTATTTCTTATTTCGACAAAAACATTTTGACAATATTTTATATAGGAACGAAATTTTCCAAAAAATTTTATAAAAACGAAATTTTCACAAAATTTCCTACACAATGAAATGTTGACAAAATTTGTTGTAGAAATAAAATTTTAACAAAAATTCCTATAACAAAGAAATTAAAACAATATTTCCCATAGAATTTAAATTTTCACAAAATTTCCTATAGAAAAGAAATTTTGACAAAATTTCCTATAGCAAAGAAATTCTGACAAAACTTCCTATAGCAAAGAAATTCTCACAAAACTTCCTATAGCAAAATAATTTTCACAAAAAATTCGTATAGCAAAGAAATTTTGACAAAATTTCTTATAGAAAAAAATTTGGAAACATTTCCTATACCAAATAAAATTTGCAAAAACTCCTGAGTTTTACAAAAATTTTGCCAAAAATTCCTGTAGCATAAAATTTTTTCAATTATTTCCGATAGCTAAGAAATTACAAAAAAAAATGTCGATAGCAGCGAAATTTTGACAAAATTTCCCATAGCAAAGAAATATTGACACAATTTGCTATAGCAAAGAAATGTTGACAAAATTTCCTATAGCAATAAAATTTTGACTAAATTTCCTATAGCACAGAAATGTTGACAAAATTTCCTATAGCAAAGAAATTTTGACAAAACTGCTATAGCACAGAAATTTTGACAAAATTTCCTATAGCAAAGCAATTTTGACAAAACTTCCTATAGCAAATTAATTTTCACAAAAAATTCGTGTAGCAAAGAAATTTTGACAAAATTTCTTATAGAAAAAAAATTGAAAACATTTCCTATACCAAATAAATTTTGCGAAAACTCCATATAGCAAAGAATTTTACAAAAATTTTGCAAAAATTTTCTGTAGCATAAAATTTTTTCAATCATTTCCGATAGCAAAGAAATTACAAAACAAGTAAGGAAAGTCTAAAGTCGGGCGGGGCCGACTATATTATACCCTGCACAACTTTGTAGATCTAAATTTTCGATACGATATCACATCCGTCAAATGTGCTATATATAAAGGGTTGTCCTAAATACATACATTTAAATATCACTCGATTTGGACAGAATTTGATAGACTTTTACAGAATCTATAGACTCAAAATTTAAGTTGGCTAATGTACTAGGGTGGAACACAATTTTAGTAAAAAAAATATGGGAAACATTTAAATCTGAAGCAATTTTAAGGAAACTTTTTTTATGATTTATCGCTCGATATGTATGTATTAGAAGTTTAGAAAAATTAGAGTCAGTTTTACAACTTTTCGACTAAGCAGTGGCGATTTAACAAGGAAAATGTGGCGATTTAACAAGAAAAACATATATATGGGAGCTATATCTAAATCTGAACCGATTTCAATCAAATTTGGCACACATGACTATATTACTAATTGTACTCCTAGTGCCAAATTTCAACCAAATTGGGCCAAAACTCTGGCTTCTGGGGCCATATAAGTCCATGTCGGGCGAAAGATATATATGGGAGCTATATCTAAATCTGAATCGACTTCAACCAAATTTGGCACGCATAGCTACAATGCTAAATCTACTCCCTGTGCAAAATTTCAACCAAGTTGGGCAAAAACTCTGGCTTTTAGGACCATATTAGTCCATATCGGGCGATAGATATATTTGGGAGCTATATCTAAATCTGAACCGATTTCAATCAAATTTTGCACACTTGACTATACTACTAATTGTACTCCTAGTGCAAAATTTCAACCAAATTCGGCCAAAAATCTAGCTTCTGGGGCCATATAAGTCCATATCGGGCGAAAGATATATATGGGAGCTATATCTAAATCTGAACCGATTTCTTTCAAAATCAATAGGGTTCTATTCTGACCCAAATTAGGAACATGTGCCAAATTTGAAGGCGATTGGACTTAAATTGCGACCTAGACTTTGATCACAAAAATGTGTTCACAGACAGACGGACGGACGGACGGACGGACGGACGGACGGACGGACGGACAGACGGACATGGTTATATCGACTCAGAGACCCACCCTGAGCATTATTGCCAAAGACACCATGTGTCTATCTCATCTCCTTCTGGGTGTTACAAACATATGCACTAACTTATAATACCCTGTTCCACAGTGTGGCGCAGGGTATAAAAAATGTCGATAGCATCAACATTTTGACAAAATTTCCTATAGCAATGAAATGTTGACAAAATTTCCTATGGCAATGAAATTTTGACAAAATTTCCTATAGCACAGACATTTTGACAAAATAGCAATGAAATTTTGACAAAATTTCCTATAGCACAGAAATTTTGACAAAATTTCCTATAGCAAAGCAATTTTGACAAAACTTCCTATAGCAAATCAATTTTCACAAAAAATTCGTATAGCAAAGAAATTTTGACACAATTTGCTATAGCAAAGAAATGTTGACAAAATTTCCTATAGCAATGAAATTTTTACAAAATTTCCTATAGCAATGAAATTTTGACAAAATTTCCTATAGCAATGAAATTTTGACAAAATTTCCTATAGCAATGAAATTTTGACAAAATTTCCTATAGCACAGAAATTTTGACAAAATTTCCTATAGCACAGAACTTTTGACAAAATTTCCCATAGCAAAGAAATGTTGACAGAATTTCCTATAGCAAAGAAATTTTGACAAAATTTCCTATAGCAAAGAAATGTTGACAAAATTTCATATACAGATGAAATTTTGACAAAAATTTCCTATAGCAATGAAATTTTGACAAAATTTCCTATAGCAATGAAATTTTGACAAAATTTCCTATAGCAATGAAATTTTGACAAAATTTCCTATAGCAATGAAATTTTGACAAAATTTCCTATAGCAATGAAATTTTGACAAAATTTCCTATAGCAAAGAAATTTTGACAGAATTTCCTATAGCAAAGAAATTTTGACAAAATTTCCTATAGCAAAGAAATGTTGACAAAATTTCCTATAGCAATGAAATTTTGACAAAATTTCCTATAGCACAGACATTTTGACAAAATAGCAATGAAATTTTGACAAAATTTCCTATAGCACAGAAATTTGGACAAAATTTCCTATAGCAAAGCAATTTTGACAAAACTTCCTATAGCAAATCAATTTTCACAAAAAATTCTTGCTATACGAATTTTTTGTGAAAATTGATTTGCTATAGGAATTTTGACAAAATTTCCTATAGAAAAAAAAATTGGAAAAATTTCCTATACCAAATAAATTTTGCGAAAACTACATATAGCAAAGAATTTTACAAAAATTTTGCAAAAATTTTCTGTATCATAAAATTTTTTCAATCATTTCCAATAGCAAAGAAATTACAAAAAAATGTCGATAGCAGCAAAATTTTGACAAAATTTCCCATAGCAAAGAAATTTTGACACAATTTGCTATAGCAAAGAAATGTTGACAAAATTTCCTATAGCAAAGAAATTTTGACACAATTTGCTATAGCAAAGAAATGTTGACAAAATTTCCTATAGCACAGAAATTTTGACAAAATTTCCTATAGCACAGAAATTTTGACAAAATTTCCCATAGCAAAGAAATTTTGACAGAATTTCCTATAGCAATGAAATTTTGACAAAATTTCCTATAGCAATGAAATTTTGAAAAAATTTCCTATAGCAATGAAATTTTGACAAAATTTCCTATAGCGCAGAAATTTTGACAAAATTTCCCATAGCAAAGAAATTTTGACAAAATTTCCTATAGCAAAGAAATTTTGACAAAACTTCCTATATCACAGACATTTTGACAAAATTTCCCATAGCAAAGAAATTTTGACAAAATTTCCTATAGCACAAAAATCTTAACAAAATTTTCTATAGAAATACAATTTGGACACAAATTCTTGTTGAAATTAAATTTTGGCTAAATTTCTTATAGAGATGAAATTTTGACAAAATTTATTATAGAAATGAAATTTTAACAAAATTTTCTATAGGATTTAAATTTTGACAAAATTTCCTGTAGAAATGATATTATGATAAAATGTCCCATAGAAAAGAATTTTGACAAAAAAATTTTTTAACAAACAAAATTTTGACAAAACTTCCTAAAGCAAAGAAATTTTTACAAAATTTCCTAAAGCAAAGACATTTTTACAAAATTTCCTATAGCAAAGAAATTTTGACAAAATTTCCTAGAGCAACTAAAGTTTTCCTATTGCATAGAAATTTTGCAAAAATTACATATAACAACACAAATTTGCAAAAATTTCCTATAGCAAAGAAATTAAAAAAAAAATACAAAATTTCCTTTAGCAAAAAAAAACAAAATTCCTATTGCAAAAAAATTTGATTACAAAATTTGCTATAGAAATGACATATTGGAAAATATGCTAGTGATATGAAATTTTGACAAAATTTCTTATAGAAATAAAATTTTGGAAAATTTGTTGTTGCTATGATATTTTGACAAAATTTCCTTCCTTCCATTGATAAGAGGGAAGATTACCAACCGCTTAATTTAATTTAACTTTTTCTCATTTGTTATATTTCTTATTTACGTATTTAGTTTAATTTAATTAATATATTCTATTTTATTTTATTTTATTTAACTTAAGTTTAATCTAATTGTAATATAAACAAAAATTGATTTAATTTTGTTTAAATAAATCTGCATTTCTTGTTCTGACTTATTCGATCACTTACCTGAATCTGTTGTTCCAATTCATGAACAATGTCCTCGCGAGCCAAAGCCAATTGCTCCTGTAAACGTCGCTCATACTCATCAATGATCTTTTGTATGATTTGCGTTTCATTATTTGTATTCAATTCATCCGTATCGATTATAATTAATGAGGTGTTATTATTGTTGTTATTATTTTGTGCTAAAGGCAATGGCGATGAAGATGACATAGTGGCAGCTGTGGACATAGATGAAGTTGGTATGGTATTGGCAGTTGAGGAGGCCGCCTTCTCCTTGGCCAAATCCTTAGAAGTGTTAAAGGACATGGCTTCATTAAGCAATTGAGGACATGGATCATGACTTTGGCTAACATTATACACTGTTTGTTGGGTTACATCTTCGGTATTCGTTGAGCTATCTTGTGTTCTATTCAATGTGGAATTTTTAGTGGGCGACTGTTGGGTTATTTCACAAATATATTTTGTTTGTGAATTTTGGGTTAGCACAAAATTGAATATCCACGTTTTTGGGTAATTTCAACCATATAAAATAGAGAAAGAATATGCAAATGCAAAACATGCTGGTTAGCACAACATAAAAAGAGAAAACATTTTTTTAATGAACTTAAAAAATCATAGCTTTTCGGAGGATCAAATCGAATTGGAAACCTAATTGAATAATTGTTAAATAATTCCTATGTAGGCACAAGAAGGGAATACTTTTGACAAAATTTCCTATAGCAAAGAAATTTTGACCAAATCTCCTAGAGAAATTAAATTTTGACAAAATTTCCTATAGCAAAGAAATTTTGACCAAATCTCCTAGAGAAATTAAATTTTGACAAAATTTCCTAGCTAAGAATGGTATAGTAATTAAGTTTTGAGAAAATGTCCTATAGAAATGAAACTTTGACAAAATTTCCTATTGAAATTAAATTTTGCAAAATGTCCTTTAGAAATTAAATATCGAAAAAATTTCTTATAGAACTTATATTTTGAGAAACCTTTTTATAGAAATTAAATTTTGAAGAATTTTTTTTATAGAAATGAAATTTTGAGAAGGTTAATAAAGCGTTAGTGTATTGTACCATACTTAGTTCTAATAATACTGAGAGCGTTACCACATGCTGCGGCAACAGTAAAACTATAATAACATTTAAAATGGTTCCGTGCGATTCAACTCCAATGCAACGACATGCTCTTGGGGCTACCAATTGAATATATTTATATCAGCAACTATAGCAAAAAAAATTTGAAAAATTTCCTATAGCAAAGAAATTTTGACAAAATTTTCTATAACAAAAAAATTTTGAAAAATTTCCTATAGCAAAGAAATTTTGACAAAATTTTCTATAACAAAAAAATTTTGACAAAATTTCCTATAGCAAGAAACTTTGACAAAATTTCCTATAGCAAAGAAATTTTGACAAAATTTTCTATAACAAAAAAAATTTTGAAAAATATCCTATAGCAAAGAAATTTTGACAAAAATTTCTATAACAAAAAAAAATTTTACAAAATTGCCTATAGGAAAGAAAATTTGCCAAATTTCCTATAGCTAAAAAATTTTGAAAAATTTCCTATAGCAAAAAAATTTTGAAAAATTTCCTATAGCAAAAAAATTTTGAAAAATTTCCTATAGCAAAGAAATTTTGACAAAATTTCTTATTGCAAAGAAATTTTGGCAAACTTTCCTATAGCAAAAAAATTTAGAAAAATTTCCTATATCAAAGAAATGTTGACAAAATTTTCTATAACAAACAAATTTTGAAAACTTTCCTATAGCAAAAAAATTTTGACAAAATTTCTTATAGCAAAGAAATGTTGACAAAATTTCCTATAGCAAAGAAAACTTGCCACAGTAAAAAAAATTTTGAAAATTTTTTCTATAACAAAAAAATTTAACAAAAATTCCTATAGCAAAGAAATTTTGACAACATTTTCTATAACAAAAAAAATTGACAAAATTTCTTATAGCAAAGAAATTTTGGCAAAATTTCCTATAGCAAAAAAATTTTGAAAATTTTCCTATAGCAAGAAAATTTGCAAATTTTTTATAGCAAAAAAATTTTGAAAAATTTCCTATAGCAAAGAAATTTTGACAAAATTTCCTATAGCAAAGTAAATTTGTCATAGCAAACAAATTTTGAAAAATTTCCTATAGCAAAGAAATTTTGACAAAATTTTCTATAACAAAAAAATTTTGAAAAATATCCTATAGCACAGAAATTTTGACAAAAATTTTCTATAGCAAAGAAATTTTGGCAAAATTTCCAATAGCAAAAAAATTTTGAAAAATTTCCTATATCAAAGAAATTTTCACAAAATTTTCTATAACAAACAAATTTTGAAAAATTTCCTATAGCAAAACAAGTAAGGAAAGTCTAAAGTCGGGCGGGGCCGACTATATTATACCCTGCACCACTTTGTAGATCTAAATTTTCGATACCATATCACATCCGTCAAATGTGTTGGGGGCTATATATAAAGGTTTGTCCCAAATACATACATTTAAATATCACTCGATCTGGACAGAATTTGATAGACTTCTACAAAATCTATAGACTCAAAATTTTAGTCGGCTAATGCACTAAGGTGGAACACAATGTTAGTAAAAAATATGGGAAACGTTTAAATTTGAAGCAATTTTAAGGAAACTTCGAAAAAGTTTATTTATGATTTATCGCTCGATATATATGTATTAGAAGTTTAGGAAAATTAGAGTCATTTTTACAACCTTTCGACTAAGCAGTGGCGATTTTACAAGGAAAATGTTGGTTTTGTCGAAATCAGAAAAACATATATATGGGAGCTATATCTAAATCTGAACCGATTTCAACCAAATTTGGCACGCATAGCAACAATGCTAATTCTACTCCCTGTGCCAAATTTCAACTAAATCGGAGTTAAAAATTGGCCTCTGTGGACATATGAGTGTAAATCGGGCGAAAGCTATATATGGGAGATATATCCAAATCTGAACCGATTTCAACCAAATTTGGCACGCATAGTAACAATGCTAATTCTACTCCCTGTGCAAAATTTCAACTAAATCGGAGTTAAAAATTGGCCTCTGTGGTCATATGAGTGTAAATCGGGCGAAAGGTATATATGGGAGATATATCTAAATCTGAACCGATTTGGCTGATATTTTGCAAGTTTTTCGAGACCCATAAAATATTCGGATGTACGGAATTTGAGGAAGATCGGTTGATATACACGCCAATTATGACCAGATCGGTGAAAAATATATATGACAGCTATATCTAAATCTGAACCGATTTTTTCCAAAATCAATAGGGATCGTCTTTGAGCCGAAATAGGACCCTATATCAAATTTTAGGACAATCGGACAAAAACTGCGAGCTGTACTTTGCACACAAAAATACACCGACAGACAGACGGACAGACGGACATCGCTAAATCGACTCAGAATTTAATTCTAAGCCGATCCGTATACTAAAAGGTTGGTCTATGATTACTCCTTCTTGGCGTTACATACAAATGCACAAACTTATTATACCCTGTACCACAGTAGTGGTGAAGGGTATAAAAATTTAACAAAATTTCTTATAACAAAGAAATTTTGACAAAATTTTCTATAGCAAAGAAATTTTAACAAAATTTCCTACAGCAAAGATATTTTAACAAAATTTCCTATAGCAAAGAAAATTTGCCATAGCAAAAAAAAAAATTGAAAAATATTTCTATAACAGAAAAATTTAACAAAATTTCTTATAGCAAAGAAATTTTGACAAAATTTTCTATAGCAAAGAAAATTTGCCACAGCAAAAAAAAATTGAAAAATTTCCTATAGCAACTAAATTTTGACAAAATTTTCTATAGCAAAGACATTTTGACAACATTTCTTATAGCAAAGAAATTTTGACAAAATTTCCTATAGCAAAGAAAATTTGACAAATTTCCTTTAGCAAAAAATTTTGGCAAAACTCCCTATAGCAAAACAATTTCCTATATCAAAGAAATTGTGACAAAATTTTCTATAACAAACAAATTTTGAAAAATTTCCCATAGCAAAAAAATTTTGACAAAATTTCTTATAGCAAAGAAATTTTAACAAAATTTCCTACAGCAAAGATATTTTAACAAAATTTCTTATAGCAAAGAAAATTCGCCATAGCAAAAAAAATTTTTAAAAATTTTTCTATAACAGAAAAATTTAACAAAATTTCTTATAGCAAAGAAATTTTGACAAAATTTTCTATAGCAAAGAAAATTTGCCATAGCAAACAAAAATTGAAAAATTTCCTATAGCAAATAAATTTTGACAAAATTATCTATAGCAAAGAAATTTTGACAACATTTCTTATAGCAAAGAAATTTTGACAAAATTTTCTATAACAAAAAAAATGTTGACAAAATTTCTTATAGCAAAGAAATTTTGACAAAATTTTCTATAGCAAAGAAATTTTGACAAAATTTCTTATAGCAAAGAAATTTTGACAAAATTTCCTATAGCAAAGAAATTTTGACAAAATTTCCTATAGCAAAGAAAATTTTTCATAGCAAAAAAAAATTTGAAAAATTTCCTATAGCAAAGAAATTTTGACAAAATTTTCTATAACAAAAAAATTTTGAAAAATATCCTATAGCCAAGAAATTTTGACAAAAATTTCTAGAACAAAAAAATTTTGACAAAACTTCTTATAGCAAAGAAATTTTGACAAAATTTCCTATAGCAAAGAAATTTTGACAAGCAAAGAAAATTTGCCAAATTTCTTGGCAAAAAAATTTTGAAAAATTTCCTATAGCAACGAAATTTTGACAAAATTTTCTATAACAAAAAAAATTTTGACAAAATTTCCTATCGCAAAAAAATTTTGACAAAACTTTCTATAACAAACAAATTTTTACAAAATTTCCTAACATATAGCAAAAAAATTTTGGCAACAAAATTTTGACAAAATTTCTATAGCAAAGAAATTTTGGCAAAATTTCCTATAGCAAAGAAATTTTGACAAAATTGCCTACAGCAAACAAATTTTTGACACAATTTCTTATAGCAAAGAAATTTTAACAAAATTTCCTATAGAAAAGAAATTTTGACAAAATTTTCTATAACAAAAAAAATGTTGACAAAATTTCTTATAGCAAAGAAATTTTGACAAAATTTTCTATAGCAAAGAAATTTTGACAAAATTTCTTATAGCAAAGAAATTTTGACAAAATTTCCTATAGCAAAGAAATTTTGACAAAATTTCCTATAGCAAAGAAAACTTTTCATAGCAAAAAAAAATTTTGAAAAATTTCCTATAGCAAAGAAATTTTCACAAAATTTTCTATAACAAAAAAATTTTCACAAAATTTTCTATAACAAAGAAATTTTGACAAAAATTTCTAGAACAAAAAAAAAATTTTGACAAAGCTTCTTATAGCAAAGAAATTTTGACAAAATTTCCTATAGCAAAGAAATTTTGACAAAATTTCCTATAGCAAAGAAATTTTGACAAAATTTCTTATAGCAAAGAAATTTTGATAAAATTTCCTATAGCAAAGAAATTTTGACAAAATTTCCTATAGCAAAGAAAATTTGTCATAGCAAAAAAATTTTGAAAAATTTCCTATAGCAAAGAAATTTTGACAAAATTTTCTATAACAAAAAAATTTTGAAAAATATCCTATGGCAAAGAAATTTTGACAAAAACTTCTATAACAAAAAAATTATGACAAAATTTCTTATAACAAAAAAATTTTGAAAAATTTCCTATAGCAAAGAAATTTTGACAAAATTTCCTACAGCAAACAAATTTTTGACACAATTTCTTATAGCAAAGAAATTTTAACAAAATTTCCTATTGCAAAGAAATTTTGACAAAATTTCCTATATCAAAGAAGTTTTGACAAAATTTCCTGTAGAAAAGAAATTATAATAAAATTTTTTATAGTAATGAAATATTGACAAAATTTCCCTATAAAAATTAAATTTTCACAAAATTTACTCTACCAAAGAAATTTTGAGAAAATTTCGTATAGAAATCAAAATTTCCTATAGAAAAATTTCCTATAACAAAAAAAAAATTGACAAAATTTCCTATAGCAATGAAATGTTGACAAAATAAAATAAATAGACGGATTACATTTCGATTTGTTAGAAAAAGGAGTAGCAACATTATGCTATAGATCTACCGACATAACTAAATTTACAAAGAACTTCATGAGAACTTCAGTAGAGATATGTTGCGAGAAAAGTAGCGTCTTTAAGGTTTTTTTTCGACTACAAGGAGTGATTTGAAATGAGCATGATTCATATCATCAGGACCGAAGCAAATATGATATCTAAGAAAAGCAGACCATTATTGATCACACACACACATAAGAACAAGGAAGGACGGAATGGATTTAAAATTGCAATGAAATTTAGTATATCAAAAATGAACCCTTACCAAAAAGCCATGATTTTATTGGTTTAACATAAATATTATATAAAATATGTATATAGATAAGAATTAAATTAAATTAGTTTTGTTAAATTAAATTAATATGGGATTTTAAGCATAACATGCTACAGAAATTCATAAATTCAAACAAAAACAAATCTCAAAACCTACCATAAATTCATCTTCGGGATAACGTGACTCATAGTATTTTACTTTGTCACTTAGCTTCTTGAAGTTATCCTCTTGGGAACGTTGAATTTCATGAATTTTATTTTGATAAAATCTCTTTAATTCAGTGATTTCTAAAGCCAACTGGAAAAAAGAATTAAAAATTAAAAAAACTAATACAAAAAAATTACAAAAAAAAAACGAACTTACTTGTGATCCCTCATTTGTATGACTCTCTTCATTATAGGCATCATTGCCTGGTGTCATCTGGCGGTGAGATGGACTAAGTAATAGCTCTGCTCTATAACGTTTCCTTGGAGATGTTTCTTTAGATCTTGGCAACGATGGAGACTTATAATCCAAAGACAATTGTTCTTGATCCGAAGATTCAGATGATGACATACCCTGACGTTGTGATTTTTGTGAGAAGACATCATCGGAAAATCTGTGAAAATTAAAAAGATTATAGATAAGATTTATCTTTAATACAGACATACAAACAAAAAGTAATAATGCTTTGCCGATAAACGAAATTTTAGAGATTAATAACATTTTATTATTTAATTTGTTGTTAATTTATTTAATTTGTAGTAAAGTTTTATTTAAAAACTCAATTATATATTCCAGGGTAATTCACCTTTGTGAATTATCAATTTTATTGCATTACATTCAATTTTCTCAACAATTTCGTTTCGCATTAAAGCATTTTTTATGAAAAATTATCATTGTTAATTATACTTTTTGTTTTCCTTTTTTTCGGGAGGTTGGCTTGAAATTAAAGATAAAACTAAAATTAATATTCTTTTTTTTTTATTAAAAATTGGAAAATTGCCAGTATTTTTCTGGCCTTTCTCCCCAAATTAGGACGCTTTCACCCCCAAAATTCCCAAATTTAAATCAAAATTCCTCCACAAAAATCCCCAATAAATGTTTGACAAGTTGTTATGAAAAAATAAAGAAATAGGTTCTGCCGTAGAATATCGGTAATAATTTAAAAATAAACCAAAAATGAAAAAATATGGTCTTATTGCAGCATGCGAACTGCAAGCAAAATGTTTTAATCTAGCTGAGTAAACTTATAAATTATCGCCCCTAAAATAAAATCCTGTGTCCGTTTCCAGCCCAAATGCTTCATTTGCGCCTTTTGTAAACAGAAATAAATAGAATTTCACGAAAATTATTATTACACACCTGATTTATTATATTGAACGGATTTCGAAAAAAATCTCCAAATTTAAAAATATCCCCAATTTGGGGGGAAATTCCAAAAACCTAATTCAACATAGATCTTTATAAACCTAAAATACATCCAGATTTCCAATTTCAGCAAATCGGATTAAAATTACGGTATTTAGAAGCCGAAGAAATCAAATTTGTAGATCGGTCTGGATTTTCCATTTCAGGCAACTCGGATTAAAATTGCTGTGTCTAAATCAAAACATATACTGATATAGTCCATCGTCGAAAGTTATTGAAGGTTGACAGACGAACGGAAGGACATCGTTAGATAGTCTTAACATTTCTCCCTGATATGTTATATGGTCTAAAATGGATATTTTCGCTTGCCCAGCTAAACCTACCCGACTAACCACCAGATCAATCTGGACTCATCCCACCTTAGTCGCAGAGTTCCTTGATCTGAATACAAACTGAAGTACCAAAGCGCGTAACATAAAAATGTATGAAATCGATATGGGAGCTATATGGGAGCTATATCTAAATCTGAACCGATTTCGATGACATTTTACACACTTAAGGGTGGTTAATTATATGACTTTGTGCCGAACCTGAATTCAATAGCTAAAGAATTCAATAGCGTTGGTCCTTATGGCATAAAAACGTTATGTACCAAATTTCATTTCCAAAAAACTATCAAACAAACAATTTTTATTTTGAAAAATTTTATTTCTACAGAAAAATTTCAAATTTTATGTTTATAGAAAATTCTGCTAAATTTTATTTTAAAGAAAATTTTGACAAAATTTTCTATAGAAATTTCTACAGAAATAAAATTTTGACAAAATTTTCTATAGAAGTAAAATTTTGACAGAATTTCACATAGAAACAAAATTTGACCAATTTTTCTATAGAAATAAAATTTTGAAAATTTTTTCTATAGAAATAAAATTTTGAAAATTTTTTCTATAGAAATAAAATTTTGACAAAATTTTCTCTAAAAATAAAATTTTGACAAAATTTTCTATAGAAATAAAATTTTGACAAAATTTTCTCTAAAAATAAAATTTTGACAAAATTTTCTATAGAAATAAAGTATTGACCAATTTTTGAAGTATTGAAAATTTTGTCAAAATTTTATTTCTATAGAAAATTTTGTAAAATTTTTCTTTCTATAGAAAATTTTGTAAAAATTTTATTTCTATAGAAAATTTTGTCAAAATTTTATTTCTATAGAAAATTTTGTCAAAATTTTATTTCTATAGAAAAATTGGTCAAATTTTATTTCTATGGAAAATTATGTCAAAATTTTATTTCTTTAGAAATTTCTATAGAAAATTTTGTCCAAATTTTACTTCTATAGAAAATTTAGTCAAATTTTATTTCTATAGAAAATTCTGTCAAAATTTTATTTCTATAGGAAATTTTGTCAAAATTTTACTTCTACAGAAAAATTTGTCAAAATTTTATTTCTATAGAAAATATTGTGAAAATTTTATTTCTATAGAAAATTTTGTCAAAATTTTATTTCTATAGAAAATTTTGTCAAAATTTTATTTCTATAGAAAAATTGGTCAAATTTTATTTCTATGGAAAATTCTATCAACATTTTATTTCTTTAGAAATTTCTATAGAAAATTTTGTCAAAATTTAATTTCTATAGAAAATTTTGTCAAATTTTATTTCTAAATTTTGTGAAAATTTTATTTCTATAGAAAATTTTGTAAAAATTTTATTTCTATAGAAAATTTTGTCAAAATTTTATTTCTATAGAAAATTTTGTCAAAATTTTATTTCTATAGAAAAATTGGTCAAATTTTATTTCTATGGAAAATTCTGTCAACATTTTATTTCTTTAGAAATTTCTATAGAAAATTTTGTCAAAATTTAATTTCTATAGAAAATTTTGTCAAATTTTATTTCTATGGCAAATTCTGTCAAAATTTTATTTCTATAGAAAATTTTGTCAAATTTTATTTATATAGAAAAATTTTTCAAAATTTTATTTCTATAGAAAATTTTGTCAAAATTTTTTTTCTTTAGAAATTTCTATAGAAAATTTTGTCCAAATTTTACTTCTATAGAAAATTTTGTCAAATTTTATTTCTATAGAAAATTTTGTCAAAATTTTATTTCTATAGAAAATTTGTCAAAATTTTATTTCTATAGAAAATTTTGTCAAATTTTATTTATATAGAAAAATTTTTCAAAATTTTATTTCTATAGAAAATTTTGTGAAAATTTTATTTCTATAGAAAATTTTGTCAAAATTTTATTTTTATAGAAAATTTAGTCAAAATTTTATTTCTATCGAAAAATTGGTCAAATTTTATTTCTATGGAAAATTCTGTCAAAACTTTACTTCTATAGAAAAATTTGTCAAAGTTTTTTTCTTTAGAAATTTCTATAGAAAATTTTGTCAAAATTTTATTTGTATTTTCTATGGGAAATTCTGTCAAAATTTTACTTCTATAGAAACATTTGTCAAAATTTTATTTCTGTAGAAATTTCTATAGGAAATTTTGTCAAAATTTTATTTCTATAGAAAATTTTGTCAAATTTTATTTATATAGAAAAATTTTTTAAAATTTTATTTCTATAGAAAATTTTGTCAAAATTTTATTTCTTTAGAAATTTCTATAGAAAATTTTGTCCAAATTTTACTTCTATAGAAAATTTTGTCAAATTTTATTTCTATAGAAAATTTTGTCAAAATTTTATTTCTATAGAAAATTTTGTCAAAATTTTATTTCTATAGAAAATTTTGTCGAATTTTATTTATATAGAAAAATTTTTCAAAATTTTATTTCTATAGAAAATTTTGTCAAAATTTTACTTCTTTAGAAATTTCTATAGAAATTTTTTCAAAATTTTATTTCTATAAACAATTTTTTCAACATTTTATTTCTATAGAAAATTTTGTCAAAATTTTATTTCTATAGAAAATTTTGTCAAAATTTGATTTCTATAGAAAATTTTGTAAAAATTTTATTTCTACAGAAAATTTTGTCAAATTTTATTTATATAGAAAAATTTTTCAAAATTTTATTTCTATAGAAAATTTTGTGAAAATTTTATTTCTATAGAAAATTTTGTCAAAATTTTATTTTTATAGAAAATTTTGTCAAAATTTTCTTTCTATAGAAAAATTGGTCAAATTTTATTTCTATGGAAAATTCTGTCAAAATTTTACTTCTATAGAAAAATTTGTCAAAGTTTTTTTCTTTAGAAATTTCTACAGAAAATTTTGTCAAAATTTTATTTGTATAGAAAATTTTGTCAAATTTTATTTCTATGGGAAATTCTGTCAAAATTTTACTTCTATAGAAAAATTTGTCAAAATTTTATTTCTATAGAAAATTTTGTCAAAATTTTATTTCTATAGAAAATTTTGTCAAAATTTTATTTCTATAGAAAATTTTGTCAAAATTTTACTTCTTTAGAAATTTCTATAGAAAATTTTTTCAAAATTTTATTTCTATAAACAATTTTTTCAACATTTTATTTCTATAGAAAATTTTGTCAAAATTTTATTTCTATAGAAAATTTTGTCAAAATTTTATTTCTATAGAAAATTTTGTCAACATATTATTTCTATAGAAAATTTGTGAAGTACCTCTGAGTTTGAGAGGAATATTTTGGAAAATCTACCAAAACATCAGTAATTCTACCAATCTACTAAAACAGTAAAAAATCTATACATTTTTGTTAGAATTCTACCATGTGTGGCAATCGTGCTCAGGAGGTGGTTCTGAGACGATCGGTACATACTTTATTGGGTCTTAGATCAATATTTCTTGTAGGCACATTAATCAAAGTTAATGCCTTGTAGGCACATTAATCAAAGTTTTGCCGAAAAAATAACTATTACTTTGCAATAGTTGCTTAATTATTGAAGGCTATAGCGTGATTACAACTAACAGACAGGGGAGCTTTCCCAGATCGCCTTAGAATTTCACTCTGATTCGGAATATATCGTATAGAATTTATATGGTCTGAAAGCGATACTTCGACGAGTTACAAGCAGAGTGAAAAACTTTCCTGCATCTGCTGCTGGGTGGTAGATATAATACAGACTCTATTGAGGTGTATTCCTCTTAAAGCATTTGCCCTTGCATCTATACGATTTGTTTATCATCTTACCATCCCCCGCCCCATACTTACTGTTTTTCCAAATCAGCACATTTTGCCTCAAAATATTTCCTCAAATTTTCCATTTCTTGATTGTGTTTAATTTCACGTTCTTGCCGCTGATTCAATAGACGTTGGATTTCCTCATCCTTTTCCCGCTTCTCCGTCTCCCATTGATCCATGACAATTTTCATCTCTTGATCATTTTTCATTTTACATTTTTCCAATTCTTGACTCAGGTAATCATCGAATTTCTTTTGGACCATAAAAAATAAACGTACCTCACTGGGGGTCAAATACTTTTGGAATTGTTCAATTTGTTTGCTAAAGGGTGTGGAGATAATCTCGGGCTCATTGGTGGCATATTCAAATTGTCGAGGCATCGAAAGTTGACGTTCTCGAGAATTGCGGGAAAATTTCTCTTCATTATCGGTGAAATAATGACGATCAAAATCATCATCACTTTCACTTATAAGATCCATAGAAATTTCGGAAATACGTTGACCAAAATTACTTTCCTGGTCGATGCGAGGCCAACAGGGACGCTTGAGAGTGTCCATGGCATCGGTTAATTGTTTGCGTAACAATTGTACCTCAGTGGATAATTTTTCACTTTCCGATTGTAGATTTTCACGTATGGTCAGGGATTGTTGTAAAGAATCGGTTAACTTGGCTATTAGCTCATCACGTTTGCTAAGTTCCATATAAATGTCCATGGTCTGGGAAGAGAAAATAAAAAAAATTAAAATAAGTGTAAAAAATTAAGGGAAGTTGTAGCTTAACTTACCGGTTGGCCAAAATCTTCTTGAAATGTTCGATATTCTGTGGAATTGGTCACCAAAGAACTGGTTTCCCTTCCTGACACCGAGCCAAGTTGATCAATGGACTCTCTACGATTCATATTCTCCAATTGCATATTCAGCGAAGCCAAACACGCATCTTTAGTGGCTAACATTTGTTGTAGTTCACCCACTTTTTGTTCCAGCATTTGGACCATATTAAGGCTTACCATGGAATTTGTTGTGGAAGCAGCACCAGATTCGTTGTCATTTTGTGCTGCTGCTTTAGCTTCCAATTTCGAAGCTAAAGTTGCAAGAGCAATTTTTTCCAATGACTGTGGTTCTTCTTGGGTGGACAAAGAGTTACGTTCACTTTCTTCGGTAATGTCTTCTAGGACATCTTTGCTAAATTCCACCAAGGAAACACGTTCCATAGCTTTAACATTTTGTTGTTCCGAGGAAGTGGTATTTGCCGTTTCTGCCGTGGGTGAAAGTTGTTGCGTTGTGTCTTTCTGCTGATGATGTTTCATAGCCATAATACGGAGTTTCATTAACTGCAATGAAGTATCTTCCTCATCTTCTTCATCGTCGTCGTCTTCTGCTTCTTCGTTTGTGGTATCTATGCGAAGAGTGTCTTGTAGGTTTTCCGGGTTTCCTCGGGCACTCCCATTTCTTTTGGTAGAAGTCAAGGGTTGCCCTTCATTTTCTTGTAAACTCTCATCCAGATCTGTTATAATCTCCATATTAACATTTTGTGACGTAGCCAATTCCCCACAAGATTCGATTTGTTGAAAATCTGGTATTACAAAATTTTCTGTGGCATAATGCAGATCATGATCACTTTGTTCCATTTGTTGAGGGACTAATTCCTGGAAACTGGTTATAGCCTCTTCGGCGGCCAAGAGTTCCAGTGATAAGGGTTTTGGAAATTCTGGTGTTCTTACCACTACATTGGAATCTTTTATAGGACGAGGTTCCTGCGGCAAAGTCTTTGTGCCTTCTTTCTGGTCATTGGAAACGGTGTCCACTACATTGGAATCTTTTATATGACGAAGTTCCTCCGGCAAAGTCTTTGTGTTTTCTTTCTGGTCATTGGAAACGGTGTCCACTACATTGGAATCTTTTATATGACGAAGTTCCTCCGGCAAAGTCTTTGTGTTTTCTTTCTGGTCATTGGAAACGCTACCCTCTGGTTTAGATTTACTTGAAGTATTTTCCAATAATTCATTCACCAAAGTCTCATTATTATCTATAAAGCTGGGATTTAGCGAACTAAGATTATCATCGAATGTCATTTCCATTGAATGATTTGTTCTTATTATCTCTTCCATAGATTGATCTTTTTCACTATATGGAGAAGATGCTACCGATAAGGGTTTTATATTGGGATTCTCAAATAATTCTGGTAGTGTGGTTTTCGTAAGAGACCGTTTTAGATCTTGATCTGGGGCCACAGGAGAAAATTGATCCGAAATTGGTGTGAAATTTGAGGTCGTAGCACTGATACTGCCCATAGGAATACTGTCCATTGATGGGATTTGCAAACTTGAGGATTTAATACTTTGATCATAGTCAAAAGACTCTTCATCTCTGGCGGATGGGGATTTTTCCAAGCATGGAGAGTATTTTATCCCTTGAGGACTTGTAGGGCTTACTATGTTCCTGGAGGCTTGGACTATGTTTTGTTGCTTTAATTTTTCGGGATCATCAACCCCTTCTCCCACCGATGGCACATTTTTCGATTCTTGTATTTCCAATTTTTGATCATGATCTTTGGCCATGGTATGGGGCTTACTTAGATTTGAAGGTGTAGAGGCGGTCGTTCTCAATACTTGAGGGATTTCGCTAGCTTCCATGGGTGTAATCTTCCCAATTCGTAGATTATCCAGCTTCTCCAAATCCGTTTTCAAGCTTTGTGGATTAATAAGAATTTGTTGGTCTAAGGAAGATTTAAACGAATCACCAGACTTCATATCTTCTGGCATTATTTTCAGGTTCTGTGGTAAACTATCCTTCTTCGCAAAATCCGTTTTCAAGCTTTGTGGATTATTAAGATTTGGTTGATCTAAGGCAGATTTTAGCGAAGCACCAGACTTCCAAGGTTCTGGAGTTTTAGAAGCCATGGTATCTCCCTTTGGTGTATTTCGATATTCAAGCTTTCCTTCATCCGATTTTAATGATTCTTTAGTTTGTTTGGACTTTAAGCTCTCCTGACTTCCCAGAGACTCTAGCCCTCCTTTGGTTGATGGCGCTTTATCAGTCTGTAAATTTTCTAATTTTTCTTGATCACTTCTTGAAGCTTGGGAATGGTCTTGGTCTAAATGTCCCAGGGACAACTTGTCTTCTCCAAATGACTCCATTCTAGTTGTTGATACCTTTACCATCTTTAGGTCTTGCGATTGAGTCTTTAATTTCTCTAGATTTTTAGTAGATCCACTATCTCTCTCCTGGGTCATTTCCTCAGTAATCAGTTTGGCCCCTCCTCGATTTTTCAATTGCAGGAGACTGGAATCATTCTTCTCCAAAATTTTTGAATTCTCAGGAGTTATTTTATCCCAGGATGATGGGCCCTTTGATGAGTCCCATTTTCTTGGTATTTGCTCTTGATCACTTTCCCCACCATGGGGAATATCTAGGATTGGTATGTTCAGGGATGATTGTGCTGAATCTACTTCTTCCAAGGCATAGGGTTTAATAGCATTACCCTCCGGCAATGATATATGGCACTCTCCTTCCGACAACAAAGAATCCTCAGAATCAATATCATCTTTGGATTCTTCTTCTTGTAGTTCTGAGACATCATGTGAAGTACTTTGATTGCTTAGGCTTTGCACTTGATTATTACTCTCTTCCGAATCTCTTGATGATATTGGAATTTCGGGTGTAGCTAAGGGCAAATCAAGTCCATCATTGTCTTCATCTTCATCCAAAACAAAATGTTGGGCCAATTTCCCTCCGGACAATTGATCATCATCGATTTTGAATTGATTATCATCACTAGAACTTTTTGGGGCTTTGCGCTCGCTTGCTGATCGATTTCCAGAGATCTCAATACTCGATGATTTATCGGAAAATTCTATACCAAACATTTCATCATCCGCTTTCATGGACGCCAAAGGGTTTTTTCTCGAAACACCTGGTAAAATATCCAAAGATTCCCCTTGATCCTCGCTACTAATTTCTAAAGCTTTGCCACTGCTGGCCAAACCTGGTAAAATGTCCAGCGATTCGCCTTGATCCCCGCTGCTAATTTCTAAGGCCTCTTCAATTTCTTCTTCAATCTCATCGCTGTGGTCATGTTCACTTATACTAGAGGGAGGATTTGTAAAATTTTGTGGCACATTACTATGGCTGGTTGTTTGATTTCTAGACGCTGTCGACATCGATCCGGATGCCGATGTCGTGGTATATACGCTTGTTATATGGCCCGATGTTGTATTATTCTGAGAGCCATCCATCATTTCTATGGATATCGAAGATGTGGGCTCATCGAAATAGGTGGACAATGAGGATAAACTTATACGTTTTATCTCTTGCCTTAGGAGTTCACTGGTATCATCCAATGATGAGAAAGAATCTTTCTTTGAGGTGTCGAGTGTTGCTGCCTCTGTCGTTATCGCTGCTGCTGCTGCTTCTTCTGACAGAACGCTGCCAGTGTTCTCGGAGGTTTTATCAACAGTAAATGTTAATGGAGAACATGTTGCAGACTCATGTTGCTGTATACACTTTGTTTCTAATTGCGAGTTTTCTTCATTGTTTTCTTGGCATGCTGCTAAACATTGTTGCAAATTGTCACAGGGACTGCTTGGTGTTGTAGTTGGTTGTGGCACAAATTCCAATGTTGGTATAAATTCGATATTATTGATTTTTGTCTCCTCATAGACTACATGTGCATTATCCTCTTCTTGACCGTTTGGATCGTTATTTTCATCGACAGCAGCATATACCACAATACCAGATTGACTATTACCTTGGCCACTTACTAGATATGGATGTATGGCAACATTGGTTGTAGCTGCTGTGGCAATTGGCGTTGTTTTATATGTTGCTTTGGGACGCAACAATGAGGTGATCTGTGGAAGAGAGAGAAAAAAAAACCAAAATTTGAGTTGCAGCAAAAATTCAGTTCTAAGGATCTAGGATAAATTTTATTGCGATCTCGTTTCTAGGAAAGTCCATTCCCAGCAAATCGTCATCTGTATATTATCAACACTTCAGTAGCTTTTAGTGTCAACCTTACTCTCTAATATTCCCCAGGCGCAAAAGTTTAAGTTCAAAGCCTTCAAGCGGTCGAGAAACAACACGTTGCGTGAAAGTGGCTCTTTGGTATTTTTTTTGGTTAACACATTGGTACTTGTTAGTGACAACCTTACTCTCAAAAAGGCCCTAGGTGAAAAAGTTTACAAATGAAGCGAGAAAATGAGAAAAATTTCTATCGAAATACAATTTTGAGAAAATTTTCTATACAAATAAAACGTTGACAAAATTTTCTATAGAAATAAAATTTTGACAAACTTTTCTATAGAAATAAAATTTTGACAAACTTTTTCTATAGAAATAAAATTTAGATAAAATTTTCTATACAAAAAAAAATTTTGACAAAATTTTCTATAGAACTAAAATTTTGATAAAATTTTCTATATAAATAAAATTTTGACAAAAATTTCTATGGAAATAAAATTATGCCAAAATTTTCTATAGAAATAAAATTTTGATAAAATTTTCTATACAAAAAATGTTGACAAAATTTTCTATAAAAATAAAATTTTGACAAAATTTTTTATAGAAATAAAATTTTGATAAAATTTTCTATGCAAATAAAATTTTGCCAAAATTTTCTATAGAAATAAAATTTTTATAAAATTTTCTATACAAAAAAAATTTTGACAAAATTTTCTATAAAAATAAAATTTTGACAAAATTTTCTATAGAAATAAAATTTTGATAAAATTTTCTATACAAAAAAATTTTGACAAACTTTTCTATAGAAATAAAATTTTGATAAAATTTTCTATACAAATAAATTTTTGACAATATTTTCTATACGAATAAAATTTTGACAATATTTTCTATAGAAATAAATTTTTACAAAATTTTCTATAGAAATAAAATTTTGATAAAATTTTCTATAGAAATAAAATGTTGACAAAATTTTCTATAGAAATAAAATTTTGCCAAAATTTTCTATAAAAATAAAATTTTGACAAAATTTTCTATAGAAATAAAATTTTGATAAAATTTTCTATACAAATAAAATTTTGACAAACTTTTCTATAGAAATAAAATTTTGACAAAATTTTCTATACATATAAAATTGTTACAAAATTTTCTATATAAATAAAATTTTGAGAAAATTTTCTATAGAAATAAAATTTTGACAAAATTTTCTATAGAAATAAAATTTTGACAAAATTTTCTATAAAAATAAAATTTTGACAAAATTTTCTATAGAAATAAAATTTTGACAAAATTTTCTATAGAAATAAAATTTTGACAAAATTTTCTATAGAAATAAAATTTTGATAAAATTTTCTATATAAATAAAATTTTGAAAAAAATTTCTATACAAATAAAATTTGGACAATATTTTTTATAGAAATAAATTTTTTACAAAATTTTCTATACAAATAAATTTTTTACAAAATTTTCTATAGAAATAAAATTTTGATAAAATTTACTATACAAAAAAATTTTGACAAAATTTTCTATAAAAATAAAATTTTGCAAAATTTTCTATAGAAATAAAATTTTGATAAAATTTTCTATACAAATAAAATTTTGCCAAAATTTTCTATAGAAATAAAATTTTGACAAAATTTTCTATACAAATAAAATTTTGACAATATTTTCTATAGAAATACATTTTTTACAAAATTTTCTATACAAATAAAATTTTGCCAAAATTTTCTATAGAAATAAAATTTTGATAAAAATTGCTATACAAATAAAATTTTGCCAAAATTTTCTATAGAAATAAAATTTTGATAAAAATTGCTATACAAAAAAAATTTGACAAAATTTTCTATACAAATAAAATTTTGACAAACTTTTCTATAGAAATAAAATTTTGATAAAATTTTCTATACAAAAAATTTTTACAAAATTTTCTATAGAAATAAAATGTTGACAGAAATTTCTATAGAAATAAAATGTTGACAAAATTTTCTATTGAAATAAAATTTTGACAAAATTTTCTATAGAAATAAAATTTTCCCAAAATTTTCTATAGAAATAAAATTTTGATAAAATTTTCTATCCAAAAAAATGTTGACAAAATTTTCTATAAAAATAAAATTTTGACAAAATTTTCTATAGAAATAAAATTTTGACAAAATTTTCTATACAAATAAAAATTTGACAATATTTTCTATAGAAATAAATTTTTGATAAAATTTTCTATACAAAAAAATTTTGACAAAATTTTCTATAGAACTAAAATTTTGATAAAATTTTCTATATAAATAAAATTTTGACAAAATTTTCTATACAAATAAAATTTTGACAATATTTTCTATAGAAATAAATTTTTTACAAAATTTTCTATAGAAATAAATTTTTTACAAAATTTTCTATAGAAATAAAATTTTGACAAATTTTCTATAGAAATAAAATTTTGATAAAATTTTCTATACAAAAAAATTTTAACAAAATTTTATATAACAATAAAATTTTGACAAAATTGTCTACAAATAAAATTTTGACAAACTTTTCTTTAGAAATAAAATTTTGACAAACTTTTCTATAGAAATAATTTTTTTACAAAATTTTCTATAGAAATAGATTTTTTACAAAATTTTCTATAGAAATAAAATGTTGACAAAATTTTCTATAGAAATAAAATTTTGCCAAAATTTTCTATAGAAATAAAATTTTGCCAAAATTTTCTATAGAAATAACATTTAGAGAAAATTTTCTATAGAAATAACATTTAGAGAAAATTTTCTATAGAAATAAAATTTTGACAAAATTTTCTATAGAAATAAAATTTTGCCAAAATTTTCTATACATATAAAATTTTTACAAAATTTTCTATAGAAATAAAATTTTGAGAAAATTTTCTATAGAAATAAAATTTTGCCAAAATTTTCTATAGAAATAACATTTAGAGAAAATTTTCTATAGAAATAACATTTAGAGAAAATTTTCTATAGAAATAAAATTTTGACAAAATTTTCTATAGAAACAAAATTTTGATAAAATTTTCTATAGAAATAAAATTTTGACAAAATTTTCTATACATATAAAATGTTGAGAAAATTTTCTATAGAAATAAAATTTTGCCAAAATTTTCTATAGAAATAACATATAGAGAAAATTTTCTGTAGATAAAAAAAATTTTGACAAAATTTTCTATAGAAATAACAACTTGTTGACAAAATTTTCTATAGATATAAAAATTTTCTCGTCCAAGCCTTTATGAACTTGTTCTCTGGTCAAGTGAATTAAATAACTTTCCGGATTGATAAACAAGACCAGCTACTTGTCTCTAATCAATGTCCAATGTCTCAATTATCTTGGAGAGCTTAATGCACCAAGAAAATTTCCTTACCTCCCCCACCAGCAAATGCTACAAATCATAGACCAAGTACATTCATAAATTGAAGTAATTGTAGCCACGACCTACGAGTATATAAACAACCAAGTACCCCCAGCCCATATATTCAAGATAAAATGTTCACGCTGTTAATCTTGCAATATTTCTCTATCCCTTCAAAAGACAATTTTCCATAATTTCATTTTAATTTAAAATTGCTTGAGATGCCTCCAGTGGGCTGAAGAGATTCCATGGTACCAACAAAAACATACGATCTCCAACAGATGTAATCCATCAAGTAATGAAAATTTACTTTTGCAGTTGTGCCTTAAACGATGCCATTTATATGCCATCAAAAATATATTGGAGCTTTAGATCACCTCTCTTACCCATAGAGAGGCATCTGCAGTAGCCAATCTATAATACGATATCCAATAGAGATGGCAGGGCATCGTCAGTGTAATTAAATATCGTCAAGAATTCTCAACAATAACAAAAAACTAAATGAATTTCTTGCATGATGATGACTTTATCGCGTCTGGGATATGAAGAAATACGGGTCAAATCAATTGGAAATTATTACAGAACAAAACGAATGCATTTCCAGAAACTGAATCATCATTTTTAAATTTTACAACGAATTCAAAATCGCCCAGTAATTTGAAGTATTGACAGCGCGACTATAAATGTAGAAGAGTACCTAAACATATTGTACCTCAATATTTGAAAACAAATCTTTGGTGTATTTTGATATACTCTTTTTAAAATGAAATAAGATCAAACAAGTTCTTCAACATAAAATGAAAGATATTTTGAGAAAATTTCTTATATCAAAGAACAAAATTTCCAATAAATAGCAAAGAAATTCTAAGAAAATTTCCTATAGTAAAGAAATTTTGACAAGATTTCTTATGGGAAAACAATTATGAAAAAAATTTCTTGTAGCAAAGAAATTTTGACAAAATTTCTTGTAGCAAAGAAATTTTGACAAAATTTCCTTTAGCTAAGAAATTTTGACAAAATTTCCTAAAGTAAATAAATTTTGACAAAATTTGGTATAGCATAGAAATTTTGACAAAATTTCCTAAGACAAAGAAATTTTGACAAGATTTCTTATGGGAAAACAATTATGAAAAAAATTTCTTGTAGCAATGAAATTTTGACAAAATTTCCTATTGCAAAGGAATTTTCATAAAATTTCCTAAAACAAAGAAATTTTGACAAAATTTCCTTTAGCATCTGTAATTTTGACAAAATTTCCTATAAAAAAGAAATTTTAACAAAAATTCCAATAGCAAAGAAATTTGACAAAACTTCCTTTAGCAAAGAAATTTTTACAAAATTTCCTAGAATTTTTGACAAAATTTCCTATGGAAAGGGAATTTTGACAATATTTCTTATAGCAAATGAAACCATGACAAAATTCCCTATAGCAAAGAAATTTTGACAAAATTTCCTAAAGCAAAGAAATTTTAATAAAATTTCATATAGCAATTGAAATTTTAACAAAATTTCCGATAGCAAATTAAATTAAAAAAAAAATCATATAGAATTACAATTTTGACAAAATTGCCTAAACAAAGAAATTTTGACAAAATTCTCCAGATCAACGAAATTTTCATAAAATTTCCTATAGCAAACAGATTTTGAGAAAATTTCCAATAGAAAGGTAATTTGGACAATATTTCTTATAGCAAATGAAATTATGACTAAATTCCCTATAGCCATGAAATGTTGACAAAATTTCCTATAGCATATGAAATTTTGACAAAATTTCCTAAAGCAAAGAAATTTTGACAAAATTTCCTAAAGTAAATAAATTTTGACAAAATTTGGTATAGGATAGAAATTTTGACAAAATTTCCTAAGACAAAGAAATTTTGACAAGATTTCTTATGGGAAAACAATTATGAAAAAAATTTCTTGTAGCAAAGAAATTTTGACAAAATTTCCTATTGCAAAGGAATTTTCATAAAATTTCCTAAAACAAAGAAATTTTGACAAAATTTCCTTTAGCATCTGTAATTTTGACAAAATTTCCTATAAAAAAGAAATTTTAACAAAAATTCCAATAGCAAAGAAATTTGACAAAACTTCCTTTAGCAAAGAAATTTTGACAAAATTTCCTAGAATTTTTGACAAAATTTCCTATGGAAAGGGAATTTTGACAATATTTCTTATAGCAAATGAAACCATGACAAAATTCCCTATAGCAAAGAAATTTTGACAAAATTTCCTAAAGCAAAGAAATTTTAATAAAATTTCATATAGCAATTGAAATTTTAACAAAATTTCCGATAGCAAATTAAATTAAAAAAAAATCATATAGAATTACAATTTTGACAAAATTGCCTCAACAAAGAAATTTTGACAAAATTCTCCAGATCAACGAAATTTTCATAAAATTTCCTATAGCAAACAGATTTTGAGAAAATTTCCAATAGAAAGGGAATTTGGACAATATTTCTTATAGCAAATGAAATTATGACTAAAATCCCTATAGCCATGAAATGTTGACAAAATTTCCTAAAACAAAAAAAATTTAATAAAAATTGTTGAAGCAAAGAAATATTGACAAAATGTCCTATACCAAATAAAGTTTGACAAAATTTCCTATAGCAAACAAATTTCCTATAGCAAAGAGATTTTGACAAAATTTCTCATAGCAACAAAATTTTGAGAAAAATTCCTATAACAAAGGAATTTTGACAAAATTTCCTATAACAAAGAAATCTTAACAAAAATTCCAATAGCAAAGAAATTTGACAAAACTTCCTAAAGCAAAGAAATTTTAACAAAATTTCCGATAGCAAATGAAATTTAAAAAAAAATTCCTATAGCAAAGAAATTTTGAAAAAATTTCATATAGAAGTACAAGTTTGACAAAATTGCTTAAACAAAGAAATTTTGACAAAATTTTCTAAATCAAAGAAATTTTCATAAAATTTCCTATAGCAAACAGATTTTGACAAAATTTCCAATAGAAAGGGAATTTGGACAATATATCTTATAGAAAATGAAATTATGACTAAATTCCCTATAGCAAAGAAATTTTGACAAAATTCTCTATAGCAAAGAAATTTTGACAAAATTTCCTAAAGCAAAGAAATTTTAACAAAATTTCCGATAGCAAATGAAATTTAAAAAAAAAAATCCTATAGGAAAGAAATTTTGAAAAAAAATCATATAGAAGTACAAGTTTGACAAAATTGCCTAAACAAAGAAATTTTGACAAAATTTTCTAGATCAAAGAAATTTCTTAAAATTTCCTATAGCAAACAGATTTTGACCAAATTTCCAATAGAAAGGGAATTTGGACAATATTCCTTATAGAAAATGAAATTATGACTAAATTCCCTATAGCAAAGAAATTTTGACAAAATTCTCTATAGCAAAGAAATTTTGACAAAATTTCCTAAAGCAAAGAAATTTTAACAAAATTTCCGATAGCAAATGAAATTTAAAAAAAAAAATCCTATAGGAAAGAAATTTTGAAAAAAAATCATATAGAAGTACAAGTTTGACAAAATTGCCTAAACAAAGAAATTTTGACAAAATTTTCTAGATCAAAGAAATTTTCATAAAATTTCCTATAGCAAACAGATTTTGACAAAATTTCCAATAGAAAGGGAATTTGGACAATATTTCTTATAGAAAATGAAATTATGACTAAATTCCCTATAGCCAAGAAATGTTGACAAAATTTCCTAAAGCAAAAAAATTTAACAAAAATTGTTGAAGCAAAGAAATATTGACAAAATGTCCTATACCAAATAAAGTTTTCTCTATAGCAAAGAAATTTTGACAAAATTTCCTAAAGCAAAGAAATTTTAACAAAATTTCCGATATCAAATGAAATTTAAAAAAAAAATCCTATAGCAACGAAATTTTGAAAAAATTTCATATAGAAGTACAAGTTTGACAAAATTGCCTAAACAAAGAAATTTTGACAAAATTTTCTAGATCAAAGAAATTTTCATAAAATTTCCTATAGCAAACAGATTTTGACAAAATTTCCAATAGAAAGGGAATTTGGACAATATTTCTTATAGAAACTGAAATTGTGACTAAATTCCCTATAGCAAAGAAATTTTGACAAAATTCTCTATAGCAAAGAAATTTTTACAAAATTTCCTAAAGCAAAGAAATTTTAACAAAATTTCCGATAGCAAATGAAATTTAAAAAAAAATACTATAGCAAAGAAATTTTGAAATAATTTCATATAGAAGTACAAGTTTGACAAAATTGCCTAAACAAAGAAATTTTGACAAAATTTTCTAAATCAAAGAAATTTTCATAAAATTTCCTATAGCAAACAGATTTTGACAAAATTTCCAATGGAAAAGGAATTTGGACAATATTTCTTATAGAAACTGAAATTATGACTAAATTCCCTATAGCAAAGAAATTTTGACAAAATTCTCTATAGCAAAGAAATTTTGACAAAATTTCCTAAAGCAAAGAAATTTTAACAAAATTTCCGATAGCAAATGAAATTAAAAAAAAAAAATCCTATAGGAAAGAAATTTTGAAAAAATTTTATATAGAAGTACAAGTTTGACAAAATTGCCTAAACAAAGAAATATTGACAAAATGTCCTATACCAAATAAAGTTTGACAAAATTTCCTATGGCAAATAAATTTCGACAAAATTTCCTATAGAAAGGGAATTTTGACAATATTTCTTATAGCAAATGAAACCATGACAAAATTCCCTATAGCCAAGAAATGTTGACAAAATTTCCTAAAGCAAAAAAATTTAACAAAAATTGTTGAAACAAAGAAATATTGACAAAATGTCCTATACCAAATAAAGTTTGACAAAATTTCCTATAGCAAATAAATTTTCACAAAATTTCCTATAGCAAAGAGATTTTGACAAAATTTCTTATAGCAACAAAAGTTTGACAAAATTTCCTATAACAAAGGAATTTTGCCAAAATTTCCTATAACAAAGAAATTTTGACAAAATTTCCTTTAACATTTCTAATTTTGACAAAATTTCCTATAGCAACGAAATTTTAACAAAAATTCCTATAGCAAAGAAATTTGACAAAACTTTAGCAAAGAAATTTTGTCAAAATTTCCTATAGCAAATAAATTTTGACAACATTTCTTAAGCAAAGAAATTTTAACAAAATTTCCTATAGCAAAAAAATTTAGACAAAAATTCCTATAGTAAATGAAATTTTAACAAAAATTCCTATAGCAAAAAAATTTGACAAAACTTCCTTTAGAAAGAAATTTAAAAAAAAATCCTAGAGCAAAGAAATATTGATAAAATTTCTTAAAGCAACAAATTTTGGCCAAAATTTCGTATAGCAAAGGAATTTTGACAAAATTTCCTATGGCAAATTAATTTTGACAAAATTTCCTATAGCATAGAAATTTTGACAAAATTTCCAATGGCAACAAGATTTTGACAAAATTTCCTATAGCAAAAGAATTTTGGACAAAATTTCCTGTAGCAACGAAATGATGAAAAAATTCCTATAGTAATGAAATTTTGACAAAATTTTCTATAGCAAAGAAAATTTGACAAAATTTCCCATAGCAAATGAAAGTTTGATGAAATTTCCTATAGCATAGAAAGTTTGACAAAATTTCCTATAGCGTTGAAATTTTGACAAAATTACCTATAGCAACGAAATTTTAACAACAATTCCTATAGCCAAGAAATTTGACAAAACTTCCTTTAGGAAAGAAATTTTGACAAAATTTCCTATAGCAACGAAATTTTGACAACATTTCATAAGCAAAGAAATATTAACAAAATTTACTATAGCAAGAAAATTTAGACAAAAATTCCTATAGCAAATGAAATTTTGACAATATTTCTTATAGCAAATGAAACTACGAGAAAGTTCCCTATAGCAAAGAAATTTTGACAAAATTTCCTAAAGCAAAGAAATTTTAATAAAATTTCATATAGCAATTGAAATTTTAACAAAATTTCCTATAACAAATGAAATTTTAAAAAAATTTCCTCTAGCAAAGAAATTTTGAAAAAAATTCATATAGCAAAGAAATTTTGAAAAAAATTCATATAGCAAACAGATTTTGACAAAATTTCCTATAGAAAAGAAATTTTGACAAAATTTCCTATAGCAACAAAATTTTGGACAAAATTTCCTGTAGCAACGAAATGATGAAAAAATACCTATAGTAAAGAAATTTTGACAAAATTTCCTATAGCAACGAAAATTTGACAAAATTTCCCATCGCAAATGAAAGTTTAATGAAATTTCCTATAGCATAGAAATTTTGAGAAAATTTCCTATAGAAATTGAAAAAAAAATCTGTAGAAAAAAAAATTGACAAAATTTTCTACAGCAAGGGAATTTTGATAAAATATTTTACAGCAAGGAAATTTTGACAAAAAAAAATACAAAATTTCCTATAACAAGGAAAATATGACAAAATTTGCAATAGCAAAGAAATTTTAACACAATTTTCTACAGCAAAAAATTTTTTGACACAATTTTAAAATTTTTGAACAAATTTTCTATAGCATAGAAATTTTGACAAAATTTTCTATAGCAAAGAAATTTTGAGAAAGTTCCCTTCCCTTTGGCAAAATTCCCTTTTAAGTTTTGAATTTCCTGTTATACCTCCATTATACTTCCCTCACCTACCGTCCTTGTTGAAATTGATTCACATAAATTTCGATTTCCAAATAGAAAACATGAATCGTCTAAATGAAGTTGAGTGATTTATGACAGGGAATAATAAATTTAACTCCATGATGAAAGATACATATAAGGCAATACAGAAAAGATGACAGAGTTGAAAAAACAAAAAACGATTGTACGAATAGAAGACTACAAACAACATTGAATGAAATTAAAAATAAATTTTTCCAAATAACAAAATGCGGAAGATATAAACACAGAGACTTCGTGGAAATTATAAAGAAATAAAAGGGGAGAGTTGAGGCAAATCCTATCGGTTTGCCTCCACATGGCATCCACGGGCAGGTTACGAATAAATTTCTCATTTGGGGTATTCTATTATTACACTCTAATAATATCATTAAACATTTGATGGAAAATATTAAAATCCATTGGAATTAACTTGAGGCTCTTGAGTATGACATTTGGGAGAAGTAATGGCATATTGATATATGTTTGAACCCTCGCAATACAGAATCTAATATGGCGGCCTCCATATGTGATAATTTCAGACTTAACATTTTGAACTGATATTCGTGAGGGTGGAATTGTCATAAAATCCACGTGAATTTTGGTACGTTAAATTTATGGCCACAACTAAAAAGGTTCGCCAATCTATCCATTAACCAGATTTTCGTGAGGTATCACACTTTGCTGATTGATACCTCACATATGAAACAACAAATATATGAGTGTGGAAATGCCATTACGATATTCTCAAAATTTTAGCAAAATTATTTTCTAATAATTAGAGAAGAAAACGGAAACTATATGACAACAAAATGTTAGTTAATCTCTTCTATCCACCCTCACCCAGATATCTATCTAAATTTCTTCTTCTAAATTTTGTTTTGTCATGCTCACCAAATTATGTGTAATAATTTAGTGGATTTATTTTTCGTAAATCTTTTTGTTTTGTTTTTATTTTTGGATTATTTTGTTTCCTACTCTTAGACTGGGAGTGTTCGTTACATTAACGTTACACTGACGTCAAAGATATCATCATCAGTGGATTGAAAACTCATGAAGAAGTTAATGTTATATTGTGGCTACAATGATTATGTGAATGGTCTACTATTCAGATCCATTGTCTTTCAAGATATTTTGTCGTTGTCCTGAAACATAAGGAAGAAGATGAAGATATGAGCGTGAAAGAAATTTTACTTGCTCTCTCCCACATGTACAAAGAAGCGCATATAAACCAAATGTGTTTGGACAACATTTTTAAGACATTATTTTTAAGTGGAAGCATATAATGTTCATGAACTAGTATAAAATGGTTGGGATATATATATGAATATGTTAGAATATTCTGTATTTGGGACATAAAATTAGTCTAAATTACCAAACATGTATAGGTTTATACGAAATTCAAAGCCAGAGAGATAGGGAGTGCGAGAAAGTATCATTAGAGAAATAAAGATAGTAACGAAGAGAATTTACAAGAGGTATACACAGTGAGAGCAGTGAGAGAGTGTTGCTATGTTGGGAGAAATATTTTGTATTGGATAAACGTGCTTTTATTTGTTCATGAATTATGCGTCTGGTACGTTAATGAATCAATCCCAAAAATGTGATATGCTTGTGATATATATTCAGAGAAAAGCTAAATAGCAACAAAGAGAATAAACATTTAGAGCAAAACGAAGCTTCCCAAGCTCGAGGATGGGCTTTATCCATGGTTATGAGAAAATTTTTTATAGAAAAAAAAAAAATTAAAAAAAAATAAATAAATATAAAATAAATTTTGACAAAATTTTGTATAGAAATAAAATTGTGAAAACAATTTTCTATAGAAATAAAATTTTGACAAAATTTTCTATTGAAATGAAATTTTGACAAAATTTTCTATAGAAATAAAATTTTGGCAAAATTTTCTATAGAAATAAAATTTAGGCAAAATTTTCTATAGAAATAAAATATTGACAAAATTTTCTATAGAAATAAAATTTTGACAAAATTTTCTATAGAAATAGAATTTTGACAAAATTTTCTATAGAAATAGAATTTTGGTAAAATTTTCTACAGAAATAAAATTTTGACAAAATTTTCTATAGAAACAATATTTTAAGAAAATTTTCTATAGAAATAAAATTTTGGCAAAATTTTCTGTAGAAACAATAGTTTAAGAAAATTTTCTATAGAAATAAAATTTTGGCAAAATTGTCTATAGAAATAAAATTTTGGCAAACTTTTCTATAGAAATAAAATTTTGACAAAATTTTCTATAGATATAAAATTTTGGCAAAATTTTCTATAGAAATAAAATTTAGGCACTATTTTCTATAGAAATAAAATATTGACAAAATTTTCTATAGAAATAAAATTTTGACAAAATTGTCAATAGAAATAAAATTTTGACAAATTTTTCTATAGAAACAATATGTTAACACAATTTTCTATAGAAATAAAATTTTGACAAAATTTTCTATAGAAATAGAATTTTGCCAAATTTTCTACAGAAATAAAATTTTGACAAAATTTTCTATAGAAATAGAATTTTGGCAAAATTTTCTACAGAAATAAAATTTTGACAAAACTTTCTATAAAAACAATATTTTAAGAAAATTTTCCATAGAAATAAAATTGTGGCAAAATTTTCTGTAGAAACAATAGTTTAAGAAATTTTTCTATAGAAATAAAATTTTGGCAAAATTTTCTTTAGAAACAATATTTTAAGAAAACTTTCTATAGAAATAAAACTTTGGCAAAATTTTCTATAGAAATAAAATTTGGCAAAATTTTCTATAGAAATAAAATGTTGGCAAAATTTTCTATAGAAATAAAATTTTGGTAAAATTTTCTGTAGAAACAATATTTTAAGAAAATTTTCTAAAGAAATAAAATTTTGACAAAATTTTCTATAGAAATAAAATTTAGGCAAAATTTTCAATAGGAATAAAATTTTGACAAAATTTTCGACAGAATAAAATCTTGACAAAATTTTCTATAGAATAACATTTTCACAAAATTTTCTGTAGAAATAAAATGTTGACAATATTTGCTATAGAAATAAACTTTTGACAAAATTTTCTATAGAAATAAACTTTTGACAAAATTTTCTATAGAAATAAAATTTTGACAAAATTTTCTATAGAAATTAAATTGTGAAAACGTTTTCTATAGAAATAAAATTGTGAAAAAAATTTCTATAGAAATAAAATTTTGACAAAATTTTCTATAGAAATAAAATTTTGACAAAATTTTCTATAGAAATAAAATTTTGACAATGTTTTCTATAGCAATAAAATTTTGACAAAATTTTCTACAGAAATAAAGTTCTGCGTTTTTTTTAGAAGTAGTAACTTTTCCTTGTTGGTGCAAGCTAAAATCGTTAGAACGTTTAAAATTCGACACATTTAGAACTCAAGGGATATTTAATAGGATATTATAATATTGCTAATAGGATATTATAATATTGCTTATAGGATATTATAAAATTGCTAATACTGAAACAAACATCTAAAATAAGAAGAAAGAAACAAAAAAGTTGATCAAAAGCTTCAAAATAAGTTTTTAAGGCTGGAAATAATCCCAGCGAAATGTTGGATGAAAATAATGGAATAATTCAATATTTGTTGTAGTCGTATTTAAAAATGACCTTGAAAGTTCAAAAAAATTATATACAAAAAAGTTACGATTTTTTATTAAATTTGTCGATTTTTAACGTTTTTGTAGATTATTTGTGGCACGAGTGGCAGCTGTGGCTGTATCGGTTCAGGTTTTGAATAAACCGAACTCCTTATTTGACTTCTTGAACGAGAATATACCGCGAGAAGACTTGCCTAGAATTTTATCCCAAAACATACTGTAATAAAGGGTAATTATTTGGCTTATTATGTATTTGGCAACACTGGTTTCGTGTTTTGTTTCAGTGTCAAATGTCTTCTGTTTGGTCTATATTTTATCATTGGAAGACAATATTGGAGCCACCATGGTGCAATCGTTTGCATGCCCGCCTTGCATATAAAGGGTCATAGGTTCAGTTTCGAGCAAACACCAAAAAGTTTTTCAACTGTGGATTATCCCCTCCTCTCTGTAATGCTGGTGACATTTCTGAATGGTTCAAAGCTTCCCAAAAAACTATAATCCACCTGAACTCGTAATTTTTTGATATGAGAAATATTCAAAAATGCTCTACTGGCCTATGTTTAAATCAACTATTCAACTATTCCATTATGCCGAAAGAAAAAAATCTTTCCTCTGGAACAAAATTTTAGATTCAGCTAATTCGTATTAATATTTTTCTGAAAAGCAAATAAACCTGAATTTATGAAAGTCATGCAAAACTTAGAGACAATACGTTTTTATGTACCTTCACACAAAATTTTTTTTTCTGGTTCAATCACGAAATTAATTGATCCAATTAATTTTTTAATTGAAATGTCTTCAATCACAGAAATGATAGTATCAATTAAAAAATTAATTGAAAGTCAATTAAAAAATTAATTGATCCAATTAAAAAATTAATTGATACTATTAATTTTTGTGATTGATTTTTGTTTCATTAAAAAATTTGTTGAATCAATTAAATTTTTAATTTAATATTTTTATACCCTCCGCCATAGGATGGGGTGTATATTAACTTTGTCATTCCGTTTGTAACACATCGAAATATTGCTCTAAGACCCCATAAAGTATATATATTCTAGGTCGTGGTGAAATTCTGAGTCGATCTGAGCATGTCCGTCCGCACGTCCGTCTGTTGAAATCACGCTAACTTCCGAACGAAACAAGCTATCGACTTGAAACTTGGCACAAGTAGTTGTTATTGATGTAGGTCGGATGGTAGTGCAAATGGGCCATATCGGTCCACTTTTACGTATAGCCCCTATATAAACGTACCCCCAAATTTGGCTTGCAAGGCCTATAAGCATTAGCGTAGCTAGACAATTTTCCTAGGGGGGGCTATAGCCCCCCTAGCTAAAACTTTATAGACTGAACTTATAGGTTCAACTAATGTTTTATTTCATAAAATTGAATAAAAAAATAGACATCAAAATAGCTCGACAATCAATTTATAATAAATCAACTAAAAGTACCCTACGGGAAATTGGTGCAAATTGCCACTGACGGACCTATCACAGAACTGGTACCTGTGCTCCAGTTAGTTGCAATTTTCAGTGAAATAAAATTATCAGAATAACCTTTTGTTCGACATATTTCAATTTTTTTTTTCATTTCGGGTTCGATTAGGAGCCCAAATTGAAAGAGATTTCTAAGAGTTTGTCCGAGACTGGTTCCTGAGGACCTGTTTATGGGTTGCTCCTGCTAAATTGTCCCAGGACGTGTCCTTTGGGATGAGTCCAAGACGCGTTCTACAATGTAAGTTTACTCCGTCAATGACAAACCCATGTTAAAGTGGACGGTCCCTTCCATACGTTTTGATCAGAACTGGGACTGGTCCATACACACCAGGGACTAGTCCTGTACCAGTTCTGTGGTTGATCCATTTCCCTTAGGGTAGTTCCACACTTTTCCCAGCAAAAAATTGGGAGTTGTTCTAAAGGCACAACTTTAAAAGCACTTCCAAAAATGTCTTCACAAAGAAGTTAACTATTTTAACTACACAGGAAGTAATTTTTTGTTTTCTTTTTTTAAATAGTTTAAAAAAAGAGTAAGAATAAATGAAATGGTAAAATTATTCAAATTTTGCCACAAAAATGCTAAATCCATTATAGAAAAATCGATAATATTTGAAAAAACGTTTCAAACAAGCGATAGAATGCATTAAAAATCATAAAAAAGTATAAAAATTATTTATTTGGGAAAATATCCCAAAATTTTTAATTCACATTCAAAACACTGAATTCGGATCACACCTTAAGAAGTGATGTAAATTCATTGCAACGGTTGTTGAAACGGTGGACATTCGTTCTATGACAAGTTCATATTACATTCATCGCTTCTCCGCCAATTTTGTACCACTTCCAGACCCAAAAAGAACATTTTCACTTCTTTTTTGGCGACGCTTTTTTGGAGCATTATTAAGAAATTAATTTATGAAAGAATAGTTTTAATATCTATTACTATTTTTTATTCAACTAAATCATAAGTTCACCCACAGCTTTATTTCATAAATATCAGACTTCTACCACAACCCAAGTAATTCGATTGTGCATGAAAGTCTTTAGTGGAACTTTGTGCGTTGTACGAGTATATACTTGTTTAATTTTTATAAAAATGTAAAATCGTAAAAGGTTTTCAAATTCTGGGGGGGGGGGGCTAAAATTTTTCTGGGGGGGTCTAAGCCCCCTCCCCAGAGGCCTTCCTACGCTTATGCCTATAAGAGAAGCAAATTTCATCCGATCCGGCTGAAATTTTGTACATGATGTGGGTATATAGTCGCTAACAACCATGCAAAAATTGGTCCACATCGGTCCATAATTATATATAGCCCCCATATAAACCGATCTCCCGATTTGGCTTGCGAGGCCTCTAAGAGCAGCAAATTTCATCCGATCCGGCTGAAATTTGGTACATGGTGTTAGTATATGGTCTCTAACAACCATGCAAAAATTGGTCCACATCGGTCCATAATTATATATAGCCCCAAATATAAACCGATCCCCCGATTTGGATTGCGAGGCTTCTAAGAGAAGCTAATTTCATCCAATCCGGCTGAAATTTGGTACATGGTGTTAGTATATGGTCTCTAACAACCATGCAAAAATTGGTCCACATCGGTCCATAATTATATATAGCCCCCATATAAACCGATCACCAGATTTGACCTCCGGAGCCTCTTGGAAGACCAAAATTCATCTGATTCAGTTGAAATTTGGTACGTGATGTTAATATATGGCCTCAAACTCCCATGCAAAAATTGGTCGATATCGGTCCATATTATATATAGGCCCCATATAAACCGATCCCCAGATTTGACCTCCAGAGCCCCTTGGAAGAGCAAAATTCTTCCTATTCGGTTGAAATTTGGTACGTGATGTTAGTATATGGTATCCAACATCCATGCAGGAGTTGGTTCCTATCAGTCCATAATTATATATAGCTCCCATATAAACCGATCACCACATTTGACCTGCGGTGCCTTTTTGGAGAAGCAAAATTCATCCAATCTGCTTGAAATTTGGTACGTGGTGGAAGTATATGATATTTAACAATCATGCCAAAAGTGGTCCATATCAGTTCATAATCATACATAGCCTCATATAAACCGATCCCGAGATTTGGTTTTGGAGCCTCTTGGAGGAGCAAATTTCTTCCGAGTGAGTTGAAATTTGGTACATTGTGCTAGTATATGGTCGTTAACAACCATGCCTAACTAGGTCCATATCGGTCTATAGTTATATATGGCCCTCAGATAAATCGATCCCCAATCACACAAAAATTGGTCCATATCAATTTCATAATTGTATATAGCCCCCATATAAGCGACCCCCCATATTTCAATTCTGGCTCTCAACGTACCGTGCAAAAGCCCATATCGATTCGTAATTATTTGTAGACTTACCTATACATAACTTTTTTGTCTAATATATACCACGTATGGACTAACTCACAATTTAGAAAACGATGTTAAGAAGTTTTAAGATACCACAACCCAAGTAATTCGTTTGTGGATGACGGTCTTTCGTAGAAGTTACTACGCAATCCATGGTGGAGGGTACATTAGATTCGGCCTGGCCGAACTTACGGCCGTATATACTTGTTTAAAACTCAATTAAAATTTTAATTGGAAAAATTTTCGTGAAATTTTTTTCTGTGTTTAAAGAATTTTTTTTTAGCGCCAAAAGAAAACTTCGTATGTTTAAAATTGCTTTCCTCAGAAAAGAAAACTCTTCTTTTAGGGTATTCTCTATTCCTATATAATGACATATTCACATTTTAACTGACACAATAAGATGTCGTCTAAGACACACCCTTCCTCAATATGATATCAGTTGGGGCAAACTAATTAACCATTGTCTCTCAATGAAATTCCCATCCATTTAGTCCCAAAATAAAGGAGTTCCCTTACGATGAGCGAGGTTAATATAATTTACCTTCTAATGGTTTCCATAACAATTTTTTTTTTTGTTTATTTTTCAATCAAATCCTCCACTCCTTTGCATGTCCTTGTTTTTTTTTTTTTGTTGACTCGAATACTATGAGAATGAAAGTGGGTGACAAGTTCAAGGACTTTGACGTTGACAAAAGAAAATAGTGCAAATTAAATACACTGCAAATCAAGGAATGTGTTATTTTCTTGGAAATTGTGTAACTGATTTTGACAAGCATGTTATGTTTGGTGAGAAGACAACATGTTACATGGTCACCATTCAAAAATAACATTTTTCTCTTGAAACATGTCTGAGGTTATCATATTACTTCTCGGCTTGTATTGGCAACCACAACCCAAGTAATTCGATTATGGTTAACAGTCATTAGTAGGATTTTGTACACAATACCTGGTGGCGGGTACATAAGATTCGGCCTGACCGAACTTTCGGCCATATGTATATACTTTTTGTTTGTTGGTTTAAAAACATCAGTTACACCAAAAAAATAAATGTTTATGGGTTAATTTTTTTTTATTCTTCAAATATTATTTTTTTGCCTTTCATCTTTTATTTTCCATTAATATGAATGCATTTGTCTGTCCTAGATGTTTTATTTAGCCAACTTATGGTCACATCGTCCTAAATTGTATTTATTTTTTTATTTTCTAAAATGTAAAATAATGACATTTATTTGTTTATACATACTCGTACGTATATATATTTGAATTTAGCAAAATGATCTGGGCATTGCTCTAATTGTGTTCGTTTAAATGAATGATGCATCGGACATTAGCAAAAATTTTATTTGTGGTCTTAATATTTAGGTCATGTGGGAATGTTTTTAGGTTAAGGAGGCGAAATTTGATGTAAAATGCGATATCATTGCCACAATGATAACAAAAAAAAAAAAAAAACAAACATATACGGCCGTAAGTTCGGCCAGGCCGAATCTTATGTACCCTCCACCATGGATTGCGTACACCCAAAAAAATAATTCTTTCCTCCCAAACGAAATTTTAGACAAACAAAGTTCGTTTCTCATTTGCTTTTCGCTGTAAGGAAGTGTATTTGGAAGAAAAGTATATACTTTTTGTGATAAACGTTTATTCTTTTCCAGGATGTAAAAACAATTTCACAAAGACAAACTCAAAAACAAAATTTTTTCTGGCTAATTGCATTTTCCCTCACATCTTTCTCACTTCCACGAAGTTTTTTAGTTCTTAACAACTTTTTCTGTAATACCAACAATGTAGAAGAAATTATACGAATTTATAAATTTTTAATTTTTTTTTACCTTTCGCCTGGACGGAGAATCGAACCGCGGACCATGCACTTTGTAAGCCAACACACTAACCACTGAGCTATGTACCTGTTATGGTCATCAATAGATAATTATCCATATAAGTTATATTTATATAGCATAGCTTGCGGCGCCCACGAACCGAATAAACAAAGTTTATTTAACAGACACAAACATTTAGTTTGGCACCGTGGAGCAGTAGTTGCTACGTCCGACTCTCATGCCAAGGGTCGTGGGTTCGATCCCTGCTGCGACCAAAGTTTTTTTTTTTTTTTTACATACATTCCACATATTTTCGGAAGATTCCGAAAACATGTTCAACATTACATTGTACTATATTAAATTTTGAACTGTAAAATGTGTCTTATTAAAGACCTAAAGTCAGAAAAGAACAGTGTTTGATATAAACGAAATGGACTCTGTTGTTGTTTCAAAAATAACTTTTTTTATTGAAAAAATAAAAATTTTGTAACAAACGAATTTTTTTGGTGATAAAAGTTTAAAATTTTCGAAGCAATTCAAAAAACTCTAACAAAAGAAAAACGTTTTCGGTACACGTTTTCCAAACGTTTTTTTCTTTGCGTGTAGAAACTTCTACGAAAGGCTGTCATCCACAAATTTCAACTCACTCGGATGAAATTTGCTCCTCCAAGAGGCTCCATAATCAAATCTCGGGATCGGTTTATATGGGGGCTATATATGATTATGGACTGATATGGACCACTTTTGGCATGATTGTTAAATATCATATACTACCACCACATATCAAATTTCAACCAGATCGGATGAATTTTGCTTCTCCAAAAGGCACCGGAGGTCAAATCTGCCGATCGGTTTATATGGGAGCTATATATAATTAAGGACTGATAGGAACCAATTCCTGCATGGTTGTTGGATACCATATACTAGCATCACGTACCAAATTTCAACCGAATGGGAAGAATTTTGCTCTTCCAAGGGGCTCCGGAGGTCAAATCTGGGGATCGGTTTATATGGGGCCTATATATAATTATGGACCGATATCGACCAATTTTTGCATGGGTATTTGAGGCCATATATTAACATCACGTACCAAATTTCAACTGAATCAGATGAATTTTGGTCTTCCAAGAGGCTCCGGAGGTCAAATCTGGTGATCGGTTTATATGGGGGCTATATATAATTATGGACCGATATAGACCAATTTTTGCATGGTTGTTAGAGACCATATACTAACACCATGTACCAAATTTCAGCCGGATCGTATGAAATTTGCTTCTCTTAGAGGCTCCGCAAGCCAAATCGGGGGATCGGCTTATATGGGGGCTATATATAATTATGGACCGATGTGAACCAATTTTTGCATGGTTGTTAGAGACCATATACTTACTTACACCATGATCGGATGAAATTTGCTTGTCTTAGAGGCCTCGCAAGCCAAATTTGGCGGTCCTCCACCATAGGATGGGGGGTATATTAACTTTGTCATTCCGTTTGTAACACATCGAAATATTGATCTAAGACCCCATAAAGTATGTATATATATATATATATATATATATATATATATATATATATATATATATATATATATATATATATATATATATATATATATATATATATATATATATATATATATATATATATATATATATATATATATATATATATATATATATATATATATATATATATATATATATATATATATATATATATATATATATATATATATATATATATATATATATATACTTTATGGGGTCTTCGATCAATATTTCGATGTGTTACAAACGGAATGACAAAGTTAATATACCCCCCATCCTATGGTGGAGGGTATAAAAATATTAAGGGAAGTGCACAGAGACCAACTAGATAGTATTCTATAGCCACCTAGCAACAAAAATTAACGTTCTTCTTAAGTCATTTCATTTAATGTACACCCAGATGTGCTCTTCCAGAGATGGACTTAATTTTCACTTTCAGGTGATATGCAGGTTAGGTTTGGGCCAAGTTTACTAACTAAAAATACCTATTAAATATAAGCACTTATATTTTTTACCGCTGAATCCACCCGATAACACAGAAAAAAAATTTCCGTAGTTAAACTAACGCTAAATTAAACTTATTTTTATTGCAAAAAAATTATTTGTTTTTAGTTAAATTTTATTATTTTTTGCGAAATTTTCCACAGCCCAATGAAATTTTCGTTTTTTATACCCTCCACCATAGGATGGGCGGTATATAAACTTTGTCATTCCGTTTGTAACACATCGAAATATTGCTCTAAGACCCCAGGGTTGTGGTGAAATTCTGAGTCGATCTGAGCATGTCCGTCCGTCCGTCTATTGAAATCACGCTAACTTCCGAACGAAACAAGCTATCAACTTGAAACTTTGCACAAGTAGTTGTTATTGATGTAGGTCGGATGGTATTGCAAATGGGCCATATCGGTCTACTTTTACGTATAGCCCCCATATAAACGGACCCCCAAATTTCGCTTGCGGGGACTCTAAGAGTAGCAAATTTCATCCGATCCGGCTGAATTTTGGTATATGGTGTCAGCATATTATCTCTAATAACCATGCAAATATTGGTCCACATCGGTCCATAGCTATATATAGCCCCCATATAAACCGATCCCCCGATTTGGCTTGCGGAGCCTCTAAGAGAAGCAAATGTTATCCGATCCGGTTGAAATTTAGTACATGGTGTATGTATATGGTCTCTAACAACTGTGCAAAAATTGGTTCACATCGGTCAATAATTAACAGGTTGGCTGATAAGTCCCCGGTCTAACAAAGAAAAACACATTTTTTTGTCAAAATACGTTTTTATTATTCAACATAGTTCCCTTCAAGAGCGATACAACGATTATAACGTCCTTCCAATTTTTTGATACCATTTTGGTAGTACTCCTTCGGTTTTGCCTCAAAATAGGCCCCAGTTTCGGCGATCACCTCTTCATTACAGCCAAATTTTTTACCTGCGAGCATCCTTTTGAGGTCTGAGAACAAGAAAAAGTCGCTGGGGGCCAGATCTAGAGAATACGGTGGGTGGGGAAGCAATTCGAAGCCCTATTCATGAATTTTTGCCATCGTTCTCAATGACTTGTGGCACGGTGCGTTGTCTTGGTGGGACAACACTTTTTTCTTCTTCATATGGGGCCGTTTTGCTGCGATTTCGACCTTCAAACGCTCCAATAACGCCATATAATAGTCACTGTTGATGGTTTTTCCTTTCTCAAGATAATCGATACAAATTATTCCATGCGCCTCCCAAAAAACAGAGGCCATTACTTTGCCAGCGGACTTTTGAGTCTTTCCACGCTTCGGAGACGGTTCACCGGTCGCTGTCCACTCAGCCAACTGTCGATTGGACTCAGGAGTGTAGTGATGGAGCCATGTTTCATCCATTGTCACATATCGACGGAAAAACTCGGGTGTATTACGAGTTAACAGCTGCAAACACCGCTCAGAATCATCAACACGTTGTTGTTTTTGGTCAAATGTGAGCTCGCGCGGCAACCATTGTGCACAGAGCTTCCGCATATTCAAATATTGATGAATGATACGACCAACACGTTCCTTTGATATCTTTAAGGCCTCTGCTATCTCGATCAACTTCATTTTACGGTCATTCAAAATCATTTTGTGGATTTTTTTGATGTTTTCGTCGGTAACCACCTCTTTCGGGCGTCCACTGCGTTCACCGTCCTCCGTGCTCATTTCACCACGCTTGAATTTTGCATACCAATCAATTATTGTTGATTTCCCTGGGGCAGAGTCCGGAAACTCATTATCAAGCCAAGTTTTTGCTTCCACAGTATTTTTTCCCTTCAGAAAACAGTATTTTATCAAAACACAAAATTCCTTTTTTTCCATTTTTTTTCACAATAACAAAAGTTGCTTCACAAAAGACGCTCTATCTCACAAACTAATTGACTTACAGACGTCGAATTTTTAAACGAATCATTTGAAGGTTGGTACTATATAAAAACAAATAAGGAAAGTCTAAAGTCGGGCGGGGCCGACTATATTATACCCTGCACCACTTTGTAGATCTAAATTTTCGATACCATATCACATCCGTCAAATGTGTTGGGTGCTGAATATATAGAGGATTGTCCCAAATACATACATTTAAATATCACTCGATCTGGACAGAATTTGATAGACTTCTACAAATTCTATAGACTCAAAACTTAAGTCGGCCAATGCACTAGGGTGAAACACAATGATAGTAAAAAAATATATAGGAAAGATTCAAATATGAAGCAATTTTAAGGAAACTTCACAAACTTTTATTTATGATTTATCGCTCGATATATATGTTTTAGAAGTAGAGGAAAGTTAGAGTAATTTTTACAACTTTTCGACTCAGCAGAGGCGATTTCAAAAGGGAAATGTTCGTATTTTGACCATTTTTGTCGAAATCAGAAAAACATATATATGGGAGCTATACCTAAATCTCAACCGATTTCAACCAAATTTGGCACGCATAGCTACAATGCTTATTATACTCCCTGTGCAAAATTTCAACTAAATCGCAGTAAAAAATTGGCCTCTGTGGTCATATGAGTATAAATCGGGCGAAATCTATATATGGGTGCTATATCTAAATCTGAACCGATTTCAAAAAAATTTAGCACACTTAACTACGCAACTAATTGTACTCCATGTGCAAAATTTCAACCAAATTGGGCCTAAACTCTGGCTTCTGGGGCCATATTAGTCCATATCGGGCAAAAGATATATATGGGAGCTATATCTAAATCTGAACCGATTTCAATCAAACTTTGCACACTCGACTATACTACCTATTGTACTCCTTGTGCAATCGGGATAAAACTCTGGCTTCTGGATCCATATAAGTGCATATCGGGCGAAAGATATATATGGGAGCTATATCTATATCTGAACCGATTTCTTCCAAAATTAATAGGGTTCTATTCTGACCCAAAACAGGAACTTGTGCCAAATTTGAAGGTGATTGGACTTAAACTGCGACCTAGACTTTGATCACAAAAATGTGTTCACGGACATGGCTATATCGACTCAAGGACCCACCCTGAGCATTATTGCCAAAGACACCATGTGTCTATCTCGTCTCCTTCTGGGTGTTGCAAACATATGCACTAACTTATAATATCCTGTTCCACAGTGTGGAGCAGGGTATAATAAAATTTATTTATTTGGCAAAATATTAAAAAAATATTTATTTCACATCCAAAACATTGAATTATGATCACACCTTAAGAAGTGATGCAAAGTCCATCCAACGGCAGATGAAATGTAAACATCCGTCCTATATCATCCCTTCTGTGCCAATTTTGCACCACTTCCAAATCCAAAAAGAAAAGGAGTGACTCCTGTTTTGGCGAAAATTTTTGGTGGGAAGTTGATTAACCGCTTACTAAAGTCATTGAAATTCGATTTAGCGATTATGCTTTTAAATCTCTAAAGTTATAATAGTTAAGAAAACATTTCATTAGGAATGCCTACACTGAAAAAAAATATTGACCTAATATGGAAGATTATGCAACTTAAATTGTAGGACTCAAAAATTTACGCAATGCTAAGGACAAAATTCTTTAAAACAATGACATTTTAATTAAAAGAAAGTTTATAACCCTTGCTTCAAAACATTTTTTCATTAAATTTAGGACACAAATCTTGAAATTTTGCGTCTCCCAGCTGAAGTTGTAGATCATCGCAGTAAGTCAAATTTTCCTTAAAATAAAGAAAAACATTTTTAATTTAAAGAAATCGTCATTAACTCAACTGACATATTGAATTTTTAAATTTAAGATAAAAACGCTTCAAATATAGGCTAAAGGGTGATACGGTCAAAATTTGGTCAAGGGAAAACCCGTGTAAATCGGTGAATTCGTTTATTTAAAAAATCAAATTAAATTTCTTTTTCAAGTTCAATTAGTATAAAATTCAGGAAAAATATTCACTTAGGCTTTCGCTTTTCCAAATCCGAATTGCCGGGCCTCACGCTTGACACCTGCCATCAGATTTTGTATAGCCACCTTGTCCACCTTCTTCGCCGCAGAAAGCCAGTTTGCCATGAACTGCTGCTCGTCCTTAGCAGTTTTTTTGGTCTTCTTTAGGTTCCGCTTGACAATAGCCCAGTATTTCTCAATTGGGCGGAGCTCTGGCGTGTTGGGAGGGTTCTTGTCCTTGGGAACCACCTGCACGTTGTTGGCGGCGTACCACTCCATGGCCTTTTTACCGTAATGGCAAGATGCCAAATCCGGTCAAAACAGTACGGAACAACCGTGTTTCTTCAGGAAAGGCAGCAGACGTTTATTCAAACACTCTTTCACGTAAATTTCTTGGTTGACAGTCCCGGAAGCCACAGGTACAGATGGCTTGCCACACCAGATATTTCTTTGCGAACTTTGACAGTTTTATGTGCTTGAAAATATCTGCTACCTTTCCCCTTCCTTTTGCCGTATAAAACTCCTGTCCCGGAAGCTGCTTGTAGTCGGCTTTGACGTAGGTTTCGTCGTCCATTACCACGCAGTCAAACTTCGTCAGCATCGTCGTGTACAGCCTTCGGGATCGCGCTTTGGCCGTCGTATTTTGTTTATCATCGCGATTTGGAGTCACTACCTTCTTGTAAGTCGATAGTCCGGCTCGTTTTTTGGCCCGATGCACGGTTGTAGACGATACACCCAGCTTATTTGCGGCATCTCGGAGAGAGAGATTAGGGTTTCGCTTGAAACTACCGGCAACTCTCTTTGTCGTCTCAGCGGCTTGCGGTTTTCGATTTCCCCCCGATCCAGACTTCCTGGCTGTCGACAAACGTTCCCCAAACACTTTAATTACATTTGTAACGGTTGATTTGGCAACTTTTAGCGATTTTGCCAGCTTTGCGTGCGAGTAGCTCGGATTTTCGCGATGCGCGACCAAAATTTTGATACGCCGCTCTTCTTGCTTGGACGGCATTTTGACAACTGAAGAGTGAATTCCAAAATCAAAATAGGAGCAACATTCTACACACACACACACCTTCAAAATGAGAGGTGTTCAGGTTTTTTAAATGCAAAATTGAAAGAAATACGTCAAGTTTATATTGACCAAATTTTTACCGTATCACCCTTTAAGACTTATTTTAAGGATTTGCATCTTTGGTTTAAAGTTTTTTTTTTTTTTTTTTTTTTTTTTTGCAGTAAGAAAACTGTTTTTACTTTGAAGTACCTGGTATAATTTGGATTTTGAATTTGGAATTTGTTTGTACATAAATACCTTTATTAATATATCGCAAAAAGAAAATAAAAACTCGATGAATGAGATCTGTGTCCAATTTTATTTTATTTGATCCTAGATTTAAAGCCAGGGACGTCCGTAAAAAATGTCTTTATTTTAAAGAATCCGCATATTTGGCTTAGAATCAATACCAAAATCCTTAAGGGAAGGTCAAAATATTTGGATCCAAGTAAACTTTTTTTTTTGAGTGTTAGATGATCTCGCTTTATCCCATATGGATTGCATCTTCTTCATGTGTTTTGCCATATATGACTACAATTTGCCTATTGCCTACACTGAAAAAAATATTGTCGTGAGGTCAAAGATTTCATGTCTTTAAAATACGAATACAAATTTTGCTTAGCATAGAAGACGAATTTCTCTAAAAAAAAGTTATTTTCCTTGTCCAAAAGTCGATAAACTTTTCAATGAAGTCGTATTGTCCTTATAATTAAGTGATTTGACTTAAAAATGGGTATCTTAACATGAAAGAAAAAATTTATAGGCTAAGGTCAACTTGACTTTAATAGTTCAGAAAAATTCTTTAAATTTAATGAAATTGTCTTTAAATTTGTTGTCTTTTTGCATCTTGACTACAAAGCAAAAAATCGTTCAAATATAGGACATGTTTTTTAAAACTTTATTTTAAAGAAGTTTTTTACTTCAAACATAGCATAATTTCTACTGGAAGTCGAGTCCTAATTTGGAAAATAAAGTTGCCGTTAACTCGTTTTTAAAGGACTTTGATAGCATATGAAGAAAAAAAGCTGAGAAAGTGAAAAATTAAAATTTGCTTCCTCGAAGCAAGTACACAAAACCTAAATTTAAAAGAGAATTGTGTCTTAAAAGTATCCTTACTTGTATTCTCCGCTTCTTTGGCTCGGAATCAATACCAAATTTTTTAAAGTAAAGACAAAATCTTTGGAACCGAGTATGCTTTTTTTTCAGTGTATTTTCATTGTCTTTTGTTTATACATGCACACAGGCAGACCACCATATGGGATTGAATGAAGATCATGAAAAAACGTAAACATTTTTTTTTCGTAGCACATCCCATTGGATTCACGTGCTACTCACCTCACACTTCGGAAGAAGCTATTTTTTCTTCTCTTGACTCAAGATTTTCTTATGTTACACATTTTTATCGCACTTAAACAATTTAAATAAACAAACGAAAAATAGAAGAACAAAACCTCAATAGTTGATGCTAAAATGTGTATTGAAAATAGATTATTTGCGAAAAAATAAAATTGGCGCAAATTAAACCCGGGAGATATTGAGTCATTAGTCTTTCGTGAATAGTATTTTTTATACCCCCCACCATTCTGTTTATAACGCATTGAAATATTGGTCTCAGACCCTATTGTCGGTCGTGATGAAATTTTGTGTTGGAAAAAAGTTATCGGCTTGAAACTTGGCCTAAGTAGTTATTACCCAGCAAAAAAAGCGTCGCCAAAAAAGTAATGAAAATGTTCTTTTTGGATCCGGAAGTGGTTCAAAATTCTTAAGGTGTGATCCGAATTCAATGTAATGGATGTAAATTAAAAAATTCTGTGTTAATTTGTCAAATAAATAATTTTTATATTTTTTTATAATTTTTAATGGATTCTAACGCTTATTGGAAACGTTTGACCTCAAATATCACAATTCAGACTCACTTAGACTAATCCTTCAAAAAATCACAATTTTTTCAGATTGAATTTAGCATTTTTTCGACAAAATTTAAATGATTTGTAACATTTTATGAATTCTTACTCTGTTTTTAACCTATTTGAAACAAAAAAGGTAAAATTACCAATTAAAAGTATGAAAAAATCAAGTTATAAAAAAATTGAATTAAAAGAACTTCCTGGGTAGTTAAAATAAAGAACATCATTGGGAGTGTATCTTCTGGAAGTGCTTTTAAAGTTGTGCCTTTGGAAGGACTTCCAATTTTTTTTTTGCTGGGTATTAATATAGGTCGGATGGTATTGGGCCATATGTGACTACTTTTAGCTATAGCCCCTATATTTTTATACCCACCACCATAGAATGGTGACGGGGGTATAATAAGTTTGTCATTCCGTTTGTAACACATCGAAATGTCGATTTCCGACTATATAAAGTATATATATTCTTGATCAGGGAGAAATTCTAAGACGATATAACGATGTCCGTCTGTCCGTCTGTCTGTCTGTCTGTCTGTTGTAATCACGCTACAGTCTTCAATAATGAAGCAATCGTGCTGAAATTTTTCACAACCTCGTCTTTTGTCTGCAGGCAGGTCAAGTTCGAAGATGGGCTATATCGGTCCAGGTTTTGATATAGTCCCCATATAAACCGACCTCCCGATTTGGGGTCTTGGGCTTATAGAAATCGTAGTTTTTATCCAATTTGCCTGAAATTTGAAATCTAGAGGTATTTTATGACCATAAAGAGGTGTGCCAAAAATGGTGAGTATCGGTCCATATTTTGGTATAGCCCCCATATAGACCGATCTCCCGATTTTACTTCTTGGGCTTATAGAAACCGCAGTTTTTATCCATTTTACCTGAAATTGGAAATCTAGAGGTATTGTAGGACCACAAATACGTGTGCCGAAAATTGTGAGTATCGGTGCATATTTTGGTATAGCCCCCATATAGACCGATCTCCCGATTTTATTTCTTGGGCTTATAGAAACCGCAGTTTTCATTCAATTTACCTGAAATTGGAAATATGGAGGTATTGTAGGACCACAAATACGTGTGCCAAAAATTATGAGTATCGGTCCATGTTTTGGTATGGTCCCCATAGAAAACGACCTCCGGATTTGGAGACTTGGGCTTATAGAAAGCGTAGTTTTTATCCAATTTGTCTGAAATTGGAAATCTAGAGGCATTTTAGGACCATAAAGAGGTGTGCTGAAAATGGTGAGTATCGGTCCATATTTTGGTATAGCCCCCATATAGACCGATTTCCCGATTTTACTTCTTGGGCTTCTAGAATCCGAAGTTTTTATCCTATTTGCCTGAAATTGGAAATCTAGAGGTATTTTCGGGTCATAAAGAGGTGTGCCGAAAACGGTGAGTATCGGTCTATATTTTAGTATAGCCCCCATAAGAACGATCTCCCGATTTAACTCCTTGGGTTTCTAGAAACCGTAATTTTTATCTGATTTGCCTGAAATTGTAAATATTCTGGTATTTTAGGCTCACAAAAACGTGTATCGGATTAAGTTTTTATCGGTCCATTTGGTAATGCCTCCATATAGACCGACTTCAGTTCTTGAGGGTGTAGAGGGCGCACTGATCATGAAAATTGCTTGAAACTCAATGTAAAATTTCCAGATTTTACTTCTACAGATTTAAGATTTCAAATCAAGACGTTATTTTATAATTTTCTTGCACACTTACAAGAGATGTTAATGATTCCTCTAAACCTCAAACAAAAATGGTTCTTATAAATCCAGAATCTGATATAGTCCTCATAGGTGAAATCTTTAAATTTATCTTCGGGTAGTGTCCTCAAGTCCTCAAGCCCTCCTGAAATTTCAAAGGAAACCCTAATATTTGGTTCATGGTGGTGGGTATTTAAGATTCGGCCCGGCCGAACTTACTGCTGTATATACTTGTATGTAATTTCCTTAGCCACCTACCTAAAATCGCAATTTTAATTCGATTTGGTTGAAATCCTGTATCCATTAGTAAACGATGCACCATGCAAAAATTGGTCCAAATTTTGACAACACAAAAACTATATAGATCCATCATTCAAATTACAAAAAAAAAATGTAATTCAAAATTTCAAGATAATATTTAGATTCTTCAAAATCTAATTCAAAACAAGTCAAAAGTCGTTCGGGACCGGTTAATTGGCCGCTTAGATCGTGTGATCTAAAGACCTTAGACTATTTTTCTGGGCTATGTTAAAGCTCATGTCTATACAGACAAGCCGGCTTTAATGGATGCATAGGAAGACAAGTTCTCTACCACTGCGGTTTAGATTTCGATCAAATCTGGTCTTCACTTTTCGGATCATTTCTTGTGTTGTTGCCGAATTTCTCCTCCACTTTATGGTACATTAAATAAAATATTTATTCGCATTTAAATGCTGTAGGGCTCTAACAATAGCCACCTGCGGTTTTCAAGTCATATATAAACTAATCACGCTACCACACTTGAATTCTATCACGAATAACTTTATTTCGGAATACAGTAGATCAAAATGCTTTTGTAAGTTTGAAAACAATAAAAATAACTGTCACTAAAATAAATTAGCCAATTTTTATAGATAAAAAGGTCGCAAACCACTAAAAGGCCACACCGAAAAAAAAGTGAACTGTTTTATAGGAAGAATGAACTACCTCGCACGAAAATTGAACTAAATTTTGCTCCACATTTTGAGATTTCCACAAAGCGTTGTTAAAACCAGAAAATTTTAATGCTCTGTTGTACTATTTAACTGCAGTTCACGAAATTACATCCTCTCATGGAAGAAAAAATTAACTAAATGTAAAGAAGAAAATCATGACAATTTTAACCATACACACAAAAAAAATTTTCTGAATCAATCACCAAAATAATTGATGCAATTAATTTTTAATTGAAATGTCTTCAATCACAGAAATGATAGTATCAATTAAAAAATTAATTGAAGGTCAATTAAAAAGTTAATTGATCCAATTAAAAAATTAATCATACTATTATTTTTGTGATTGATCTTTGCTTCAATTAAAAAATTTGTTGAATCAATTAAATTTTTAATTGAATATTTTTTAAAACTCAATTAAAATTTTAATTGGAAAAATTTTCGTGAAATGTTTTTGTGTGCAGTAGTTCATTCTTACTATTTTTGGCAATCGTACGAAAATCTTCTTTTGCTTTAGTTCATATTGACCTTATGTGTACGGTCATTGAACTTTATACTCACGTTTAGTTCATAAAATTTTTGAGACATACTTAAAACAAAGTAAGATTTCATTAAGCTGTGGAAAATTTCGATAAAAATAATAAAATTTAACTACTAGAAAATAAATTTTTTCCAATAAAAATAAGTTAAATTTAGAGTTAGTTTAACTACGGATTTTTTTTCTGTGCATTGAGCTCTAAAGAAACAAAAATATTTTTTTTTAAGTTCTAAGGAACAGATTTCATTCTATTAAGGAAAATTTTGTTAAGGGTAATAAATTGCGTGCGTGATAGTCCTTTACCGGGATTTCTATTTCATTGCTATAGGAAATTTTATTAAAATTTCGTTGCTATACGAAACTTTGTCAAAATTTTATTTCTCAAGCAAATGTTGTCAAGATTTTATTTCTTAAGGAAATTTTGTCAACAATTTATTTCTCAAGGAAATTTTGTCAACAATTTATTTCTCAAGGAAATTTTATCAAAATTTTATTTCTATAGAAATTTTTTTCAAAATTTCTTTGCTATAGCAAATTATATCAAAATTTCTTTCCTATAGGAAATTTTGTCAAAATTTCTTTGCTATAGGAAATTCTTTTCAAAATTTCTTTGCTATAGGAAATTTTGTCAAAATTTCTTTGCTATAGAAAATTTTGTCAAAATTTCTTTGCTATAGGAAATTTTCTCAAAATTACTTTCCTATTGGAAATTTTGTTAAAATTTCTTTCCTATAGGAAATTTTGTCAAAATTTCTTTGACATAGGAAATTTTGTCAAAATTCCTTTCTTAAAGGAAATTTTATCAAAATTTCTTTGCTATAAGATTTTTTTTCAAAATTTCTTTGCTATAGGAAATTTTGTCAAAATTTCTTTGCTATAGGAAATTTTGTCAAAATTTCTTTGCTATAGGAAATTTTGCCAAAATTTCTTTGCTATAGGAAATTTTGTCAAAATTTCTTTGCTATAGGAAATTTTGTCAAAATTCCTTTCCTAAAGGAAATCTTTTTCAAAATTTCTTTGCTATAGGAAATTTTGCCAAAATTTCTTTGCTATAGGAAATTTTGTCAAAATTTCTTTGCTATAGGAAATTTTGTCAAAATTTCTTTGCTATAGGAAATTTTTTTTCAAAATTTCTTTGCTATAGGAAATTTTGTCAAAATTTCTTTGCTATAAGAAATTTTGTCAAAATTTCTTTGCTATAGGAAATTTTGTGAAAATTTCATTTCTATAGAAAATTTTGTCAAAATTTCTTTGCTACAGGAAATTTTTTTAAAATTTCTGTGCTATTGGAAATTTTGTCAAAATTTCTATTCTATAGGAAATTTTGTCAAAATTTCTTTGCTGTAGGAAATTTTGTCAACATTTCTTTGCTATAAAAATATTGTCAAAATTTCATTGCTATAGGAAATTTGTCAAAATTTCTGTTATAGGAAATTTTGTTAAAATTTTTTTGCTATAGGGAAATTTGTCAAAATTTCTGTTATAGGAAATTTAGTTAAAATTTTTTTTCTATAGGGAAATTTTTCACAGTTTCTTTTCTATAGGAAATTTGTCAAAATTCCTCTGTTATGGAAATTTTGTCAAAATTTGTTTGCTATAGGAAAATTTGTCACAGTTTCTTTGCTATAGGAAATTTTTGTCAAAATTTCATTTTTTAGAAAATTTTCTCAAAATTTCATTTCTATAGGAAATTTTGTAAAAATTTTATTTCTATAGAAAATTTTCTCAAAATTACTTACCTATTGGAAATTTTGTCAAAATTTCTTTCCTATAGTTAGTTTTGTCAACATTTCTTTGCTATAATAAATTTTGTCAAAATTTCTTTACTATAAGAAATTTTGTCAACATTTCTTTGCTATAATAAATTTTGTCAAAATTTCTTTGCTATAGGAAATTTTGTCAAAATTTCTTTACTATAGGAAATTTTGTCAAAATTTCTTTGCTTTAGGAAATTTTGTCAAAATTTCTTTGCTATAGAAAATATTGTCAAATTTCATTTCTATAGGAAATTTTGTCAAAATTTTTTATGCTATAGGAAAATTTGTCACAATTTCTTTGCTATAGGAAATATTGTCAAAATTTTATTTCTTAAGGAAATTTTTTCAAAATTTCATTTCTATAGGAAATTTTGTCAAAATTTCATTTCTATAGGAAATTTTTACAAAATTTCTTTGCTAAAGGAATTTTTTTCAAAATTTCTTTGCTATAGGAAAATTTAATTTCTATAGGAAAATTTCATTTCTATAGAAAATTTTCTCAAAGTTTCATTTCTATAGGAAATTTTCTCAAAATTTCATTTCTATAGGAAATTTGTCCAAATTTCATTTCTATAGGAAATTTTCTCAAAGTTTCATTTCTATAGGGAATTTTCTTAAAATCTCATTTTTATAGGAAATTTTTTTTCAAAATTTCTTTGGAAATTTTATTTCTATAGGAAATTTTGTAAAAATTTCATTTCTATAGGAAATTTTTTCAAAATTTTATTTCTATAGGAAATTTTGTGAAAATTTCATTTCTATAGGAAATTTTGTCAAAATTTCATTTCTATAGGATTTTTTTTTCAAAATTTCTTTGCTATAGGAAAATTTCATGTCTATAGGAAATTTTGTCAAAATTTTTTTCTATAGGCTATAGAAAAATTTGCTATAGAAAATTTGGTCAAAATTTTATTTTGTAGAAAATTGGAGTAGCTCTTAGTTGGAGAGGAAGGTTTTGCAAAACATCAAAAATTTTACCAATTTACCAAACGGTAAAAAAATCTAAAGTATTAATTTTTGATAGAATTCGACCAATTCGATAGAATTTGACCGGCGTTAACTGGACTCCAGTAGTAAATTACAGATAAATTTTTGAATTGCTTTTGGCGATTCTTGTACATCAGTCAATGAGGCTAAGTACTATTACATTAATTTCTAGCACACGATCCAGTATCCTAAATGATCAACCCTGTAAACTCCTAGTCGTAGTATTGTATAATCGTTCAATCTCTCGTGTAAATGAACAAAATACTTACATGTATTTTAGGCATTCTGAGGAAATTTTTCAAAACATGCTAATTTAAATTTTGTATTTGGTTCCAATGATTGACTGTAGATGTTATTTATAATCCTTTATAGTATTCCGTTTCAAATTAGTTTAGTTATTAATTTTGTTAAAGTTGTTTTTTAGATGACAACAAAATTATTATTTTTTTCATGAGAATAACATTTAATTTATTTTATTATAAGATAACAAATTTTAATTGATTTAAGAATTTAATTTAAATTCCTTTAAATCGTTTTAACTTTGTAATTTTTTGTTCACATTATTATTTAAAAAAAAAACTTTATTGCTCCATTTTCAACTCATTTTCCAATTCAAATTTTTTGTTTGTTTTTTAATTCCGTTTGGAACTCCAAATTTTTACAACATTGATTTTAATTTTTCAATCTCATTGTTTATTTTAATATTTTCATGCGATTCTTTTTCAATACCGTTCACGTTCACTCTGGCGGCACGATGTATGGAAAACTAATAGTTTCACTTTCTATTACACGACAACAAACCCCACCAAGAGCAAAATGAACAGCGACAGACAGCAAGAATCTGAGGCAAGAAATGAATGAATGAATGAACGAAGAGCGATAGGAGCAGCAGGCACAATGCTCATCATATAAAGCCACATGCTGAAAATAAAATCGCGGCAACCCATACGTCCGTCCGTCTGTCAGTCCATACAACCATCCAAACCAATCTATTGGGCCATAACTGATAGAGGTGGCGGCGGCAGCCGTGCTAGAACGATGAATTCATCAACAATTGCAATCGTTTGTAGTAATAAGAGCAACAACAACAACACAAATATCAAAGAGAGACTATGTAAAATTTGCAAAAAAAAATATAGAAATATATAAACGAGAGAAAAATACAAATTTGCCCAAATGTAGTAAGTTCTCGTATTTAGTATTTGAATTGATATTACCTACTGAATAATACCATGTTGTTAATATGACGTTACGACTTACGAGAGCTGCGCAAGTGACACGAAGTTATCGTGACCCCAGCGTGAGCCACAGTAGGAGACAGGGGTTAAGATTTACTAAATTTAAACAAGTCTATACGCCCGTAAGTTCGACCAGGCCGAATCTTAAGTACCCTCCACCATGGATTGCGTAGAAACTTCTACTACACGCAGAGAAGGAATATGATCACCTCAAACATGTTTCAAGAGCAAAATGTTATTTTTGTATGGTGACCATGTAACATGTTTGTCACTAAAATCTTATTTTAGTCAAATTTAACCTGCTTACCTAAATCAGATACATGATTTCCGAGAAAATAACATGGTTGCGAAAACCATGTTACATGGTCACCACCCAAAAATAACATTTTGCTCTTAAAACATGTTTGAGGTGATCATATTCCTTATCTGGGTGTACAGACTGTCATCCACAATCGAATTACTTGGGTCGCGGTAACACTTGCCGATGGCAAGGTATCTTAAAACTTCTTAACGCCGTCTTCTCAATTGTAAGCTAGTCTAAACGGGGTATATATTAAACAAAACAAGTAAGGAAAGTTTAAAGTCGGGCGGGGCCGACTAAAGGGTGATACGGTCAAAATGTGTTCAATATAAACATGACTTATTTCTTTCAATTTTGCATTTAAAAACCCTGAACACCCCTCATTTTGAAGGTGTGTGTGTGTGTAGAATGTTGCTCCTATTTTGATTTTGGAATTCACTCTTCAGTTGTCAAAATGCCGTCCAAGCAAGAAGAGCAGCGTATCAAAATTTTGCTCGCGCATCGAGAAAATCCGAGCTACTCGCACGCAAAGCTGGCAAAATCGCTAAAAGTTGCCAAATCAACAGTTACAAACGTAATTAAAATGTTTGGGGAACGTTTCTCGACAGCCAGGAAGTCTGGATCGGGGGGAAATCGAAAACCGGAAGCCGCTGAGACGACAAAGAGAGTTGCCGGTAGTTTCAAGCGAAACCCTAACCTCTCTCTCCGAGATGCCGCAAATAAGCTGGGTGTATCGTCTACAACCGTGCATCGAGCCGAACTATCGACTTACAAGAAGGTAGTGACTCCAAATCGCGATGATAAACAAAATACGACGGCCAAAGCGCGATCCCGGAGGCTGTACACGACGATGCTGACGAAGTTTGACTGCGTGGTAATGGACGACGAAACCTACGTCAAAGCCGACTACAAGCAGCTTCCGGGACAGGAGTTTTAACGGAAAAAGGAAGGGGAAAGGTAGCAGATATTTTCAAGCACATAAAACTGTCAAAGTTCGCAAAGAAATATCTGGTTTGGCAAGCCATCTGTACCTGTGTTTCAAGCCACAGCTGCATTTCCTGAAGAAACACGGTTGTTCCGTACTGTTTTGGCCGGATTTGGCTTCTTGCCATTACGGTAAAAAGGCCATGGAGTGGTACGCCGCCAACAACGTGCAGGTGGTTCCCAAGGACAAGAACCCTCCCAACACGCCAGAGCTCCGCCCAATTGACAAATACTGGGCTATTGTCAAGCGGAACCTAAAGAAGACCAAAAAACTGCTAAGGACGAGCAGCAGTTCACGGCAAATTGGCTTTTTGCGGCGAAGAAGGTGGACAAAATCTGATAGCAGGTGTCAAGCGTGAGGCCCGGCAATTCGGATTTGGAAAAGCGAAAACCTAACCGAATATTTTTCCTGAATTTTATACTAATTGAACTTGAAAAAGAAATTTAATTTGATTTTTTAAATAAACGATTTCACCGATTTACACGCGTTTTCCCTTGACCAAATTTTGACCGTATCACCCTGTATATTATAGCCTGCACCACTTTGTAGATCTAAATTTTCGATATCATATCACATCCGTCAAATGTGTTGGGGGCTATATATAAAGGTTTGTCCCAAATACATACATTTAAATATCACTCGATTTGGACAGAATTTGATAGACTTTTACAAAATCTATAGACTCAAAATTTAAGTTGGCTAATGCACTAGGGTGGAACACAATTTTAGTAAAAAAATATGGGAAACATTTAAATCTGAAGCAATTTTAAGGAAACTTCGCAAAAGTTTATTTATGATTTATCGCTCGATATATATGTATTAGAAGTTTAGGAAAATTAGAGTAATTTTTACAACTTTTCGACTAAGCAGTGGCGATTTTACAAGGAAAATGTTGGTATTTTGACCATTTTTGTCGAAATCAGAAAAACATATATATGGGAGCTATATCTAAATCTGAACCGATGTCAACCAAATTTAGCACGCAAAGCTACAATGCTAATTCTACTCCCTGTGCAAAATTTCAACTAAATCGGAGCAAAAAATTGGCCTCTGTGGTCGTATGAGTGGAAATCGGCCGAAAGCTATATATGGGAGCTATATCTAAATCTGAACCGATTTCAATAAAATTTGGCACACATGACTACACTACTAATTGTACTCCTAGTGCAAACTTTCAACCACCGTCCGATATGGACCGTATTAGTCCATATCGGGCGAAAGATATATATATATGGAAGCAATATCTAAATCTGAACCGATTTCTTCCAAAATGCTCCAGTTGTAAGAGGGGATCTATTCTGAGCCAAAACACATACTTGTGCCAAATTTGAGGTCGATTGGACCAAAACTGCGACCTAGACTTTGATTACAAAAATGTGTTCACGGACAGACGGACATGCTTATATCGACTCAGGAGCCCACCCTGAGCATTTTTGCCAAAGACACCATGTGTCTATCTCGTCTCCTTCTGGGTGTTGCAAACATATGCACTTACTTATAATACCCTGTTCCACAGTGTGGCGTAGGGTATAAAAAGGCGGCTTAAGTACGTACATAATTTTCTATAGAAATAAAATTTTGAAACAGTTTTCTATAGAAATAAAATTTAGACAAAATTTTCTATAGAAATAACATTTTGACCAAATTTTCTATAGAAATAACAATTTGACAAAATTTTTTTTCTTTGGGTGTATGGAGGAGTGTATAAAAACTAATTATGACTAAAAAACTTTCTTGAATATTTCGAGAATTATTTATTTAATTTTGTGAAACCAGCGTGAACCCTAATTTTTCTAAATTAACCAAAAGTTTACTTTCTGGTGGGTTCACTGTTTATATCCTGCGCCACACTATGGAACAGGGTATTATAAGTTGGTGCATATGTTTTCAACACTCGGAAGGAGACGAGATAGACACATGGTGTTTTTGGCAAAAATGCTCAGGGTGGGCTCCTGAGTCGATATAGCCATGTCGTTCTGTCCGTCTGTCCGTGAACACATTTTTGTAATCAAAGTCTAGTCGCAGTTTTAGTCCAATCGACTTCAAATTTGGCACAAGTATGTGTTTTGGCTCATATTAGAACCCTATTGATTTTGGAAATCAATAGGGTTCTAATCTGAAGAAATCGGTTCAGATTTAGATATAGCTCCCATATATATATTTCGCCGGATATGGACTTATATGGCCCCAGAAGTCAGAGTTTTACCCTAACTTGCTTAAAATTTTGCACAAGAAGAACAATTAGTACTATAGTCAAGTGTGCCAAATTTTATTGAAATCGGTTCAGATTTAAATATAGCTCCCATATATATCTTTCGCCCGATATGGACTAATACGGTCCCAGAAGCCAGAGTTTTACACCAATTTGGTTGAAATTTTGCACTAGGAGTACAATTAGTAGTGTAGTCAAGTGTGCCAATTTTTATTGAAATCGGTTCATATTTAGATATATCACCCATATATAGCTTTCGCCCGATTTACACTCATATGACCACAGTGGCCAATCTTTTACTCCGATTTAATTGAAACTTTGCACAGGGAGTAGAATTAGCATTGTAGCTATACATGCCAAATTTGGTTGAAATCGGTTCATATTTTGATATATCACTCATATATAATATTCGACCGATTTACACTCATATGACCACATAGTCAAATTTTTTACTTCGATTTAATTGAAATTTTTGCACTGGGAGTAGAATTAGCATTGTAGCTATGCATGCCAAATTTGGTTGAAATCGGTTCAGATTTAGATATAGCTCCCATATATATGTTTTTCTGATTTCGACAAAAATGGTCAAAATACCAACATTTTCCTTTTAAAATCGCCACTACTTAGTCGAAAAGTTGTAAAAATGACTCTAATTTTCCTAAAATTCTAATACATATATATCGAGCGATAAATCATAAATAAACTTTTGCGAAGTTTCCTTAAAATTGCTTCAGATTTAAATGTTTCCCATTTTTATACCCTTCACCACTACTGTGGAACAGGGTATAATAAGTTTGTGCATTTGTATGTAACGCCAAGAAATAGTGGTCATAGACCCATCTTTTTATACCGATCGGCTTAGAATTAAATTCTGAGTCGATTTAGCGATGTCCGTCTGTCTGTCTGTCCGTCTGTCTGTATATGTAATTTTGTGCACAAAGTACAGCTCGCAATTTAAGTCCGATCGTCCTCAAATTTGGCATAGGGCCGTTTCTTGGGACAGAGACAATCGCTATTGGTTTTGGAAAAAATGGGTTCAGATTTAGATATAGCTGCCATATATATCTTTCGTCCGATTTAGACTCATAGGACCACAGAGGCCAAAGTTTACTACCGATCTTCGTTAAATTTTGCACAGAGGCTAGAATTGACATTCTACCAATGCTTGGTTAATTTGATTGAAATCGGTTCAAATTTAGATATAGCTCCCATATATATCTTTCGTTTTGCCGTCATTTGCTTCAAATTTTGCACAAGGGGTACGTACGTACGTATAGTATCGTTAAATGTATCAAATTTTGTTAAAATCGGTTCAGATTTAGATGTAGCTCACATATATATCTTTCGCCCGATTTGGTCTTATATGGTCTCAAAAGCCAGAGTTTTGCCCTGACTTACTTCAAATTTTGCACAAGCGGTACTTTTAACGATACTATTGTATGTGTCAAATCGATTCAGATTTTGATATAGCTCCCATATATATATTTCGTCCGATTTGAACTTATATGGCCTCAAAATCCAGGGGTTTGCCGTGATTTGCTTCAAATTTCGCACAAGGAGTACGTTTAGTAGTATAGGTAATTGTGGCAAATTTGGTTGAAATCGGTTCAGATTTAGATATGGCTCCCATATATATCTTCCGTCCGATTTGCACTCATATGACCAGGGGGGGCCAAAGTTATACTCCCATTTACGTGAAATTTCGCATAGATAGCAGAATTATTATTCTAACTATGCATGTATAGCTCCCATATATACGTACACCAGAGTTGGGGAAATATGGTAGACTGTTTCATATTTTAGACCCATTTTCAATGGGATTTTCCTCCAATTGACTGGATAGTTTCCTCAGAGAATACAAATATGGCCAAAATTCTCACACTTTACACCAAATTCTGTGATGATTTCCCCATATCTTAGCCATATCCTACACACTGCAATGCCAAAATTTCCACAGAACGGATGAGTTTTAAATAAGGCTCCAAGTCGCCCGACTAGACCAAATAATATATCACAACCCACACTTGACCACATATCTTGGCGAGATCTAACGAATATCCTTGTAAAATCGCCACTGCTGAGTAGCAAAAATTGTAAATATTACTCTAATTGTCCTATATCTCGAATACATATGTATCGCCTGAAAAATCATAAATCTCTTTTGTACAATTTCTCTCGCTTCATATTTCCCATATTTTTTACTAACATTGTGTTTCATTCCAGGGCGTTAGCCGATTTAAATTTTAATTCTAGAGTTTTTGTAGAAGTAAAGGGTGATTTGTTAAGAGCTTGATAACTTTTTTTTTTAAAAAAACGCATAAAATTTGCAAAATCTCATCGGTTCTTTATTTGAAACGTTAGATTGGTCCATGACATTTACTTTTTGAAGATAATTTCATTTAAATGTTGACCGCGGCTGCGTCTTAGGTGGTCCATTCGGAAAGTCCAATTTTGGGCAACTTTTTCGAGCATTTCGGCCGGAATAGCCCGAATTTCTTCGGAAATGTTGTCTTCCAAAGCTGGAATAGTTGCTGGCTTATTTCTGTAGACTTTAGACTTGACGTAGCCCCACAAAAAATAGTCTAAAGGCGTCAAATCGCATGATCTTGGTGGCCAACTTACCGGTCCATTTCTTGAGATGAATTGTTCTCCGAAGTTTTCCCTCAAAATGGCCATAGAATCGCGAGCTGTGTGGCATGTAGCGCCATCTTGTTGAAACCACATGTCAACCAAGTTCAGTTCTTCCATTTTTGGCAACAAAAAGTTTGTTAGCATCGAACGATAGCGATCGCCATTCACAGTAACGTTGCGTCCAACAGCATCTTTGAAAAAATACGGTCCAATGATTCCACCAGCGTACAAACCACACCAAACAGTGCATTTTTCGGGATGCATGGGCAGTTCTTGAACGGCTTCTGGTTGCTCTTCACTCCAAATGCGGCAATTTTGCTTATTTACGTAGCCATTCAACCAGAAATGAGCCTCATCGCTGAACAAAATTTGTCGATAAAAAAGCGGATTTTCTGCCAACTTTTCTAGGGCCCATTCACTGAAAATTCGACGTTGTGGCTCGTTAGTAAGTCTATTCATGATGAAATGTCAAAGCATACTGAGCATCTTTCTCTTTGACACCATGTCTGAAATCCCACGTGATCTGTCAAATACTAATGCATGAAAATCCTAACCTCAAAAGAATCACCCTTTACAAAAAAATTGTTTCCATTAAAAGTATTTGTATCTGGAAATGCAAACCTTTATATAGCTCCCAGCAAATTTTAAGTAGTTGAGATGGTAACACAAATGTTTGTCTACATAGTGGTGAAGGGTATAATATAGTCGGCTCCTCCCGACTTTAGACTTTACTTACTTGTTTTTTACTAACATTGTGTTCCACCCTAGTGTATTAGCCGACTTAAATTTTGAGTCTATAGATTTTGTAGAAGTCTATCAAATTCTGTTCAAATCGAGTGATATTTAAATGTATGTATTTGGGACAAACCTTTATATATAGTCCCCAACACATTTGACGGTTGTGATATGGTATCGAAAACTTAGATCCACAAAGTGGTGCAGGGTATAATATAGTCGGCCCCGCCCGACTTTAGACTTTCCTTACTTGTTTTTTTTTTCTAGTGTAGAATTTATGACCGAAACATTATGCGAAGGGCCCCGCTCTGGTCAAACCATTGATTCTAAACATACTGGCAGCAACTGATAAGACTGAAGCAAGCAATCGGAAAAAAAACGACTAGAACTGATCAACAGGAAGAGCTAGGTCTTCCGTCCGTACAATGCTCTAGACCACACATATCTTTGATGACTAAGCGAAAACTGGGAGATGAATATTTTGATGCAGCCTTGATCACGATCTAACGGACTACTACTTTTTTGGTCAATGTAGACATTTCTTAATGGAATAAAGTGTATGTGAAAATGAATTAACGCAGTTTTCGCCTAGAAACCACAAAAGTTTTTTTTACTAATGGAATAATGTGATCACCTCCTAGAGCAAAATGGTATTTTTGGATAATGAAGATAGAACATTTTTGTCGCAAAAATATTGTGATCCTAGTAGGTGATCATATTTCTTCAATGGATGCAGTGGGAATGCAAAAGGTGGACGACCATGAAAATGTATTAAGAAGTAGCAATAAAATCCGTTTATGGCGCTCTATTCAATTTCATTTGTCTCCCACATTTCATATTTTATAATTTATTCTTACGTCTTGTAAAAAAAATTATTACATATTACAAAATAGCTCTGTACATATGTCATTCATGCATTTCTATTCCTTGTTTCAAATAATATCACCCAATTTGTAAGATGTTCCTTATTGTCGCGGCAAGCACTATTGTGTAAGGTATCTGATGTTCTACGCCTATTCAATTTTATGTGATTTTTATACTTTTACATATCGTATTTATTTAAGTATGTAGCGTTTGATAATAAAATATAGCAAATAGTGGGAAACTTTGGAAAAACATGCGGTTCCAAGCGGTTCCTCGCACCAAACAAAACACATAAGACAGCAGTCGAATGAACAACCAAAAATATCTCCCATAGACAAACAACCAACATGTGTCAGCAACACACACAACATCTCTTACAAACTATTACACGCAAGAGAGAGAGAGAGAGAGAGAATGAAAATACTGTTGCAGCGCCATACAAATATATAAGTACAATAGATTTGTTTTCTTTTAAAACTGGATATAAAAACTTGTACGCGTTATCCAGAGCAGCAATTGGGTTCTATCTGGACTATCTCGTCAATTAAATTCTGCCAGAGTAATTTTAATAAAGAGTCACAATAGCAATTTAGTGTGAATGACTTCTACAACAAAATGAAAATAATTTATTAGTAATAATTAGATACATACACAGAAAAAAAATTCACGAAAAATTTTCCAATTAAAATTTTAATTGAGTTTTAAAAAATATTCAATTAAAAATTTAATTGAATCAACAAATTTTTTAATTGAAACAAAAATCAATCACATAAATTAATAGTATCAATTAATTTTTTAATTGGATCAATTAATTTTTTAATTGATACTATCATTTCTGTTATTGAAGACATTTCAATTAAAAAATTAATTGGATCAATTAATTTCGTGATTGAATCAGAAAAATTTTTTGTTGTGTGTACACACAAACTAAATTGTTCTGATTCAATCACGAAATCCAATTTAGCTTTTAATTGAAATGTCTTCCATCACGAAAATGATTGTATCAATCACAGTTTTAATTGGGTGTAACAAAACGATTTGATTAAAAAATTAAGTGATTTGGTTGGAAATTTTCAATTAATATTTTAATTGATTCAATCGAAAATTGTATTGGTGTCGATTGGAAAACTCAATTAGACTTTTTTATACCCTCCACCATAGGATGGGGGTATATTAACTTTGTCATTCCGTTTGTAACATATCGAAATATTGCTCTAAGACCCCACAAAGTATATAAAGGGTGATTTGTTAAGAGCTTGATAACTTTTTTTAAAAAAAAACGCATAAAATTTGCAAAATCTCATCGGTTCTTTATTTGAAACGTTAGATTGGTCCATGACATCTACTTTTTGAAGATAATTTCATTTAAATGTTGACCGCGGCTGCGTCTTAGGTGGTCCATTCGGAAAGTCCAATTTTGGGCAACTTTTTCGAGCATTTCGGCCGGAATAGCCCGAATTTCTTCGGAAATGTTGTCTTCCAAAGCTGGAATAGTTGCTGGCTTATTTCTGTAGACTTTAGACTTGACGTAGCCCCACAAAAAATAGTCTAAAGGCGTCAAATCGCATGATCTTGGTGGCCAACTTACCGGTCCATTTCTTGAGATGAATTGTTCTCCGAAGTTTTCCCTCAAAATGGCCATAGAATCGCGAGCTGTGTGGCATGTAGCGCCATCTTGTTGAAACCACATGTCAACCAAGTTCAGTTCTTCCATTTTTGGCAACAAAAAGTTTGTTAGCATCGAACGATAGCGATCGCCATTCACCGTAACGTTGCGTCCAACAGCATCTTTGAAAAAATACGGTCCAATGATTCCACCAGCGTACAAACCACACCAAACAGTGCATTTTTCGGGATGCATGGGCAGTTCTTGAACGGCTTCTGGTTGCTCTTCACTCCAAATGCGGCAAATTTGCTTATTTACGTAGCCATTCAACCAGAAATGAGCCTCATCGCTGAACAAAATTTGTCGATAAAAAAGCGGATTTTCTGCCAACTTTTCTAGGGCCCATTCACTGAAAATTCGACGTTGTGGCAGATCGTTCGTCTATTCATGATGAAATGTCAAAGCATACTGAGCATCTTTCTCTTTGACACCATGTCTGAAATCCCACGTGATCTGTCAAATACTAATGCATGAAAATCCTAACCTCAAAAGAATCACCCTTTATATTCTGGGTTGTGGTGAAATTCTGAGTCGATCTAAGCATGTCCGTCCGTCCGTCTGTTGAAATCACGCTAACTTCCGAGCGAAACAAGCTATCGACTTGAAACTTGGCACAAGTAGTTGTTAGTGATGTAGGTCGGATGGTATTGCAAATTGGCCATATCGGTCCACTTTTACGTATAGCCCCCATATAAACGGACCCCCAAATTTGGCTTGCGATTGCTCTAAGAGAAGCAAATTTCATCCGATCCGGCTGAAATTTGGTACATCGTGTTAGTATATAGCCGCTAACAACCATACCATCGGTCTATAGTTATATATTGCCAATCCCCAATCACACAAAAAATGGTCCATATCGGTTCATAATCATGGTTGCCACTCGAGCCAAAAATAATCTACCAAATTTTTATTTCTATAGAAAATTTTTGTCAAAATTTTTTTTCTATAGAAAATTTTGTTAAAATTTTATTTCTATAGAAAATTTTGTTAAAATTTTATTTCTATAGAAAATTTTGTCAAAAATTTATTTCTATAGAAAATTTTGTTAAAATTTTATTTCTATAGAAAATTTTGGTAAAATTTCATTTCTATAGAAAATTTTGTTAAAATTTCATTTCTATAGAAAATTTTGTTAATTTAATATACACCACGTATGGACTTACTTACAATTTAGAAGACGGTGTTAGGAAGTTTTAAGATACCTTGCCATCGGCAAGCGTTACTGCAACCCAAGTAATTCGATTGTGAATGGCAGTGTTTAGAAGTTTCTATGTATGTTAATCCATGGTAGAGGGTACATAAGTTTCGGCCTGGCCGAACTTACGGACGTATATACTTGTTCTTTTTGTATATTTTCTGCATAGACAATCATTCACCATAAAAAAAAAAAAAACATAAAATTATCTTTTTGATTTTAGATAAATGTACACCAGCGTTGATATTTTAACTTAGGTTAGAGAAGGTACCAAATGGTGGGGATACCACGGTATTTATTTTACCTATAGACACGGAATCACCTCCTGATAGATCGCTATACCTTGATGTCCCTACACTCGTAAAATGTAAATCATAAATTATAATAAGTTTGTCATTCCGTTTGTAACACAGCGAAATATTGATTTCCGACTAACAAAGAAAAACACATTTTTTTGTCAAAATTCGTTTTTATTATTCAACATAATTCCCTTCAAGAGCGATACAACGATTATAACGACCTTCCAATTTTTTGATACCATTTTGGTAGTACTCCTTCGGTTTTGCCTCAAAATATGCCCCAGTTTCGGCGATCACCTCTTCATTGCAGCCAAATTTTTTACCTGCGAGCATCCTTTTGAGGTCTGAGAACAAGAAAAAGTCGCTGGGGGACAGATCTGGAGAATACGGTGGGTGGGGAAGCAATTCGAAGCCCAAGTCATGAATTTTTGGCATCGTTCTCAATGACTTGATGCACGGTGCGTTGTCTTGGTGGAACAACACTTTTTTCTTCTTCATATGGGGCCGTTTTGCCGCGATTTCGACCTTCAAACGCTCCAATAACGCCATATAATAGTCACTGTTGATGGTTTTTCCCTTCTCAAGATAATCGATAAAAATTATTCCATGCGCATCCCAAAAAACAGAGGCCATTACTTTGCCAGCGGACTTTTGAGTCTTTCCACGCTTCGGAGACGGTTCACCGGTCGCTGTCCACTCAGCCGACTGTCGATTGGACTCAGGAGTGTAGTGATGGAGCCATGTTTCATCCATTGTCACATATCGACGGAAAAACTTGGGTGTATTACGAGTTAACAGCTGCAAACACCGCTCAGAATCATCAACACGTTGTTGTTTTTGGTCAAATGTGAGCTCGCGCGGCACCCATTTTGCACAGAGCTTCCGCATATCCAAATATTGATGAATGATATGACCAACACGTGCCTTTGATATCTTTAAGGCCTATGCTATCTCGATCAACTTCATTTTACGGTCATTCAAAATCATTTTGTGGGCGTCCAATGCGTTCACCGTCCTCCGTGCTCATTTCACCACGCTTGAATTTTGCATACCAATCAATTATTGTTGATTTCCCTGGGGCAGAGTCCGGAAACTCATTATCAAGCCAAGTTTTTGCTTCCACAGTATTTTTTCCCTTCAGAAAACAGTATTTTATCAAAACACGAAATTCCTTTTTTTCCATTTTTTTCACAATAACAAAAGTTGCTTCACAAAAGACGCTCTATCTCACAAACTAATTGACTTACAAACGTCAAATTTTGAAACGAATCATTTGAAGGTTGCTACTATATAAAACTAATATGTATTTAATATTACCGACGCCATCTATGTGTCAGACCGGGGACTTATCAGCCAACCTCTGTTTTTTTTTTTTTTGGGATGCGCATGGAATAATTTTTATCGATTATCTTGAGAAGGGAAAAACCATCAACAGTGACTATTATATGGCGTTATTGGAGCGTTTGAAGGTCGAATTCATATAAGTGTTGTTCCACCAAGACAACGCACCGTGCATCAAGTCATTGAGAACGATGCCAAAAATTCATGAATTGGGCTTCGAATTGTTTCCCCACCCACCGTATTCTCCAGATCTGGCCCCCAGCAACTTTTTCTTGGTCTCAGACCTCAAAAGGATGCTCGCAGGGAAAAAATTTGGCTGCAATGAAGAGGTGATCGCCGAAACTGAGGCCTATTTTGAGGCAAAACCGAAGGAGTACTACCAAAATGGTATCAAAAAATTGGAAGGTCGTTATAATCGTTGTATCGCTCTTGAAGGGAACTATGTTGAATAATAAAAACGAATTTTGACAAAAAAAAAATGTGTTTTTCTTTGTTAGACCGGGGACTTATCAGCCAACCTGTTATCTTAAAATTTCCTAACACCGTCTTCTAAATTGTAAATAAGTCCATACGTGATGTATATTAAGTTAACAAAATTTTCTATAGAAATAAAATTTTAACAAAATTTTCCATAGAAATAAAATTTTGACAAAATTTTCTATAGAAATTAAATTTTGACAAATTTTCTATAGAAATAAAGTTTTGACAAAATTTTCTATAGAAATGAAATTTTAACAAAATTTTCTATAGAAATAAAATTTTAAAAAAATTTTCAATAGAAATAAAATTTTGACAAAATTTTCTATAGAAATCAAATTTTGGTAGATTATTTTTGGCTCGAGTGGCAACCATGATTATGAACCGATATGGACCATTTTTGGTGTGATTGGGGATTGGCAATATATAACTATAGACCGATATGGACCAATTTTGGTATGGTTGTTAGCGGCCATATACTAACACTACGTTCCAAATTTGAACCGGATCAGAGTAATTTTGGTTCTCTAAGATGCTCCGGAGGTCAAATCTGGAGAACGGTTTATATGGGGAAGATATGATATATATATATATATATATATATATATATATATATATATATATATATATATATATATATATATATATATATATATTATATATATATATATATATATATATATATATATATATATATATATATATATATATATATATATATATATATATATATATACATATATATATATATACATATATATATATATATATATATATATATATATATATATATATATAAATATATATATATATATATAATATATATATATATATATATATATATATATATATATATATATATATATATATATATATATATATATATATATATATATATATATATATATATATATATATATATATATATATATATATAATATATATATATATATATATTTTAGATCAGGGAGAAATGATATAACTATGTCCGTCTGTCTGTCTGTTGTAATCAACGTGCAGCTTTCAATAATGGAGATATCATCCTGCCATTTGGTACAGATTCGTTTTTTGTTAGCAGGCCGGTCAAGTTAGAAGCTAGGTTAGGTTAGGTTAGGTTATGTGGCAGCCCGATGTATCAGGCTCACTTAGACTATTCAGTCCATTGTGATACCACAGTGGTGAACTTCTCTCTTATCACTGAGTGCTGCCCGATTCCATGTTAAGCTCAATGACAAGGGACCTCCTTTTTATAGCCGAGTCCGAACGGCGTTCCACATTCCAGTGAAACCACTTAGAGAAGCTTTGAAACCCTCAGAAATGTCACCAGCATTACTGAGGTGGGATAATCCACCGCTGAAAAACTTTTTGGTGTTCGGTCGTAGCAGGAATCGAACCCACGACATTGTGTATGCAAGGCGGGCATGCTAACCATTGCACCACGGTGGCTCCCACGATGGGCTATATCGGTCCATGTTTCGATACAGCCCCCATACAAACCGACCACCCGACTTGGGGTCTTATGGGCTGCTAGAAACCGTATTTTCTATCCGATTTGACTGAAATTTGATATCTAGAGGTATTGAAGGACCACAAATAGGTGTGCCGGAAATGGTGTCTATCATTCCATGTTTTGGTATAGCACCCATATAGACCGACCTCCCCATTTTACTTCTTGGGCTTCTAAAAACCGTATTTTCTATCGGATTTGCCTGAAATTTGAAGTCTAGAGGTATTTTAGGACCACAAATAGGTGTGGCGAAAATGGGGCGATTCGGTCCATCTGTTGGTATAGCCCCAATATAGACCAATCTCCCCAGTTTACTTCTTGGGCTTCTAGAAACCGTATTTGCTATCCGATTTGCCTATTTTATGGCCAAAACTAGGTGTGCCGAAAATGATGCCTATCGGTCCATGTTTGGGTATAGCCACAATATAAACCGATCTCCCGATTTTACTTTTTGAGGTTCTAGAAACCGTAGTTTTTATCCAATTGACCTGAAATTTGAAATCTAGAGATATTTTAGGACCATTAATAAATTTTTAATGGTGTGCATCGGTCCATGTTTTGGTATAGCCCCCATATAGACCGATATCCTGAGTTTACTTCTTGGCTTGTGGAAACCATAGTTTTTATCCGATTTTCCTGAAATTGTAAATATACTGGCCACAAAAACCTGGATTTAGTTTTTATAGGTCCATTTGGTAAGGCCTCCATATAGACCGATTTCACTTTTTGGGGATAATGGGAGATTTCAAATCAATTTCTTGCACACTTAAACGAGATGTTTATGATTCCCCAAAAAAAACTCAACCAAAAATGGTTCTTATAAATCCAGACTCTGTTCTAGTCATCATAGGTAGAATCTTTAAATTTCTCTTCGGGAAGCGTACTGGTGGAACTGATCTGCTTGGGAGAATACCTATCGTCAAACCCCCTGAAATTATATATCATCCAGTAACCCGCTACGACTAAGAGTTTTCGGCGGATACTATTATATTTGATTCATGGTGGTAGGTATTTAAGATTCGGCCCGGCCGACCTTACTGCTGTATATATTTGTCCAGGGGAAAGTTTCCCTCTTGTAACCTACTATAAACGTCTAGTACGGAATACATACCCAATCATAGACAGCATAAAGATCCATAGTAAAAATCAGCCATTAATTGTGGAGCCTATGTGGGGCCTTAAGAGAGTAAAGAGAATTTCGCCATAGGATTTTTTTTTTTTTGATTTTTCAAAATAAGCACTCTTCTTTTTCGAAAAAGAATCGAAGTGCAACAACGTGAATGCGGTTTGTTTGGCCAATGCACATAAGACCAAAATACTCGTGCATAACGACGAAGTGAGTGACGTTGACTTTGTAAAAAGGGCAATGGGCAGCAGCAGCAGCCCCCACACCAAATGTCTTGTAGATGTTGTCAAATGGGATTTTCCAATTCAAATATTGGGCACGAGACACAGATTCACACGAGAAACGAGGACACTTTCATCATAAATATTGAAAAAGAAAAAACAAAAACGATTTTTTCGAAGACTGAGATACACGATTTTTTTTTTTTTGAGGTGGCAAACGATTTATTTCTTTCTCAAACTTTGAGGGTTATCATTTGCAATGAGTGAAGAAACAAGTTCACGTAATTAACAAAACGAAACGTAATAGAAATTATAAGCGACACGAGACTGACACTATATTTGTTACACTTCTAAACTACATTCTAAAAACAAAACAAAAAGAGGGTTTTTGGCAATTTCGTTTTGTTTTTTCTTATTCCATTATTTTTAATTTAATTTCCAGCTTTTATTCAAATGAATATTTTCCAAACAAAAAAAAATAGAGAACTCGTCCCGCACAATTAACAACACACACGAGAAGACGAATGATCTACAGAACGCGCCACTTGCAACTAAAATCTCAACATCTGAACATCTTTGGGAAATCATCTCCTGGTTATACCGAAAAGAAAATGCATTGCCATTCACCATGGGAAGCAATAACAAAAAGAGATGTGATTGCTTCCATTTTTCAAAGTTCACTTTGACTCTCGTACAAGATATTTTCAAGAATTCTCAAAATATTTCTGCTGTTTTATTTTTAATGGGAATTTATCCTCCTTCTCCCTCATTTACGAAATGAGAGCAGCCAGACAGACGGACACCAAAATTACACCCGCCTGACCCGTCAGTCATTAGGGATGATAATCTTCATACGTTAGTGCTATTTTTTTTTTTTTCAATACGGTCCATAAAATATGTAATCCCTATTTCATATATTTCTTACACTCAAAGAAAAAATAATAAATAATCGTAATGGATGAATCAGTTTTATCAATCGATGCAATTGATAAAACTAATCCGTCGATGCGATGTACATTTTCATCTATGCGAGTATTTTGGTAATCCATGTCACGAAGTTAATCATTCTTGGCCAGCTTTGACATTTTTCGTGATCGTTAGGTTAGGCGGCAGCCCGATGTATCAGGCTCACTTAGACTATTCAGTCCATTGTGATACCACATTGGTGAACTTCTCTCTTATCACTGAGTGCTTCCCGATTCCATGTTAAGCTCAATGACAAGGGACCTCCTTTTTATAGCCGAGTCCGAACGGCGTTCCACATTGCTGTGAAACCACTTAGAGAAGCTTTGAAACCCTCAGAAATGTCACCAGCATTACTGAGGTGGGATAATCCACCGCTCAAAAACTTTTTGGTGCTCGGTCGAAGCAGGAATCGAGACCACGACCTTGTGTATGCAAGGCACCACGGTGGCTCCCTCGTGATCGTTATATTGACAACCCAATTTCGTCTATATGTCGAACATATTATTTTCATTATTCAAATTTTAAATGTAAATCGAACTTTTTATACTCTACAACGGAAGGAGAGTATAATAACTTTGTCATTTCGTTTGTAACGCATCGAATATTTGTCTCAGACCACGGTTGCCACTCGAGCCAAATAATCAACCAAAATTTGGAGACAATTTTCGCCAAAAACAAAAAATTGCAAATTTTTTAAAAAACTTATTTGTATAGAAAATTTTGTCAACATTTTATTTCTATGGGAAATTTTGTCAAATTTTTATTTCTATAGAAAATTTTGTAAACATTTTATGTCTATGGGAAATTTTGTCAAAATTTTATTTCTATAGGAAATTTTGCCCAAATTTTATTTCTATGGAAACTGTTATCAAAATTTTATTTTTATAGTAAATTTTGTCAAAATTTTATTTTTATAGTAAATTTTGTCAAAATTTTATTTCTATAGAAAATTTTGTCAAAATTTCATTTCTATTAGAAAGTTTTATCAAAATTTCATTTCTATTAGAAAGTTTTATCACAATTTCATTTCTATTATAAAGTTTTATCAAAATTTTATTTCTATAGAAAATTTTGTCAAAATTTTATTTCTATAGAAACTTTTGTCCAAATTTTATTTCTATAGAAAATTTTGTCAAAATTTTATTTCTATAGAAAAGTTTGTCAAAATTTTATTTCTATAGAAAATTTTGTCAAAATTTTATTTCTATAGAAAATTTTGTCAAAATTTTATTTCTATAGAAAATTTTGTCAAAATTTTATTTCTATAGAAAATTTTGTCAAAATTTTATTTCTATAGAAAATTTTGTCAAAATTTTATTTCTATAGAAAATTTTGTCAAAATTTTATTTCTATAGAAAATTTTGTCAAAATTTTATTTCTATAGAAAATTTTGTCAAAATTTTATTTCTATAGAAAATTTTGTCAAAATTTTATTTCTATAGAAAATTTTGTCAAAATTTTATTTCTATAGAAAATTTTGTCAAAATTTTATTTCTATAGAAAATTTTGTCAAAATTTTATTTCTATATAAAATTTTGTCAAAATTTTATTTCTATAGAAAATTTTGTCAAAATTTTATTTCTATAGAAAATTTTGTCAAAATTCTATTTCTATAGAAAATTTTGTCAAAATTTTATTTCTATAGAAGATTTTGTCAAAATTTTATTTCTATAGAAAATTTTGTCAAAATTTTATTTCTATAGACAATTTTGTCAACATTTTATTTCTATAGAAACTTTTGTCAAAATTTTATTTCTATAGACAATTTTGTCAACATTTTATTTCTATAGAAACTTTTGTCAAAATTTTATTTCTATAGAAAATTTTGTCAAACTTAATTATATACGTATTTAATCGGCCTTACGGCCGTATATACTTATTATATATTGGTCACTTCACTTGTTGTTTATTTATTTATAATCATTTCATCTTTTGATGAAACAATTTTCTTATAATTTTATATGATGTTTTCCGACTATAATTACAGTTGGAATTTTCTTGAGTTTGGAGTCAAATTAGTATGGTTATATAAAAAGTTATTATTTCCGACCATAAATTTTTATTATATTTTTGATTTAAAATATTTATTTATTTAATAAAAAGTTAATTTGGAAAATTAATGTTCTAGTTAAAAAAACAATAAAAAAAAACATTCAACAAATGTTCTCAACTAAATTAATTTTGACTACAAATTTATTTTTATCATTTTACATTTTCAACTCCAATCAACTTTTATATTGGCAATATTTTGGTAATATGCTTTTCTGTGTGTATGTACCATTTGGTACCAAAAAGAAAGTGTGTTTTGTTACAAATTCCAGTGCATGACACTGGGCAATATCAATGCCCTCTTGCTCAATATCTATTATCTATTAATATGTTTAGTTTTTTTACATATACATTTCATTAAATGGACTTCCCGCAGAAAGCTTGCCAGCGTACATATAGTGGAACACAATGTGTCCCACATTTTTATTTTGTTGTTGCTCTTCTTTTCGGAAATATTCTTTTCATTTTAGAAGCCGTAATGAGATTTTTTGGTAGCAACTTCAAAACATTTGTAGTGAAAATGTAATTCATATACAGGAATATATGGGATGTTTGCGTCATCAGTGTGTTTTGTTTTGAGAATGAAATTTGAGAATATGGCAAAAATAAGTCATCGCAATTATATTAAAAGTTACAGAATACCACAAAGGAGAGACCACAAAGGCCTATAGTCCAGTCGACAGACAATAAAGAAGCAAACGCAAAGGTTATATAGCCTTGATGTAATCTTGGAATGTGCATGACACTGAATGTATATCAAGAAAATATGGGTTTTTGGTTGTTTCACATCAGAAGTGACACGCTTTTGGACTGGACGGCAAAAGGGAGGTGTCTTCCGAAATATGACTTCAGGACAGTGTTGGCGGTACGGAGAATTTTCTCCAAAATTGGAATAATTTTACGTTGCCGGAATTTATAAATTTGGGGATGTTTTGGTAATAGGTTCAGTATAATAAATGAGGTTTACATGAAATTCTTTCTATTTCTACATTATTACAAAAAGGCGAATCGTCAAAATTTTAAAAACTTTGCTCCTTTTTATTCCAAGGCATAGAAATGGAGCATTTGGACTAAAAAAAGGAAAGGAAAGATGAGACTTTGGTTTGGTTTGAATTTTGGTTTTTGGTCTTTGTCAATATCTATTATTGGCATTTTATCTGACCATAAAAAAATAAAATTTTGACAAACTTTGCTATAGAAATTAAATTTTGAAAAAATTTTTCTATAGAAATAAAATTTTGACAAAATTTTCTATAGAAATAAAATGTTGACAAAATTTTCTATAGAAATAAAATGTTGACAAAATTTTCTATAGAAATAAAATGTTGACAACATTTTTTTAGAAATAAAATTTTGACAAAATTTTCTATAAAAATAAAATGTTGACAAAATTTTCTAAGGAAATAAAATTTCGACAAAATTTTCTATAGACATAAAATTTTGACAAAATATTCTACAGAAATAAAATTTTGCAAAAATTTTCAACAGAAATAAAGTTTTGACAAAATTTTCTATAGAAATGAAATTTTGACAAAATTGTCTATAGAAATAAACTTTTGACACAATTTTCTATAGAAACAAAATGTTGACAAAATTTTCTATAGACATAAAAATTTGACGAAAATTTTCTATAGAAATAAAATGTTGACAAAATTTTCTATAGAAATAAAATGTTGACAACATTTTTTTAGAAATAAAATGTTGACATAATTTTCTATAAAAAAAATTTGACAAAATTTTCTAAGGAAATACAATTTCGACAAAATTTTCTATAGACATAAAATTTTGACAAAATATTCTACAGAAATAAAATTTTGCAAAAATTTTCTACAGAAATAAAATTTTGACGAAATTTTCTATAGAAATAAAATTTGGACAAAATTTTCTATAGAAATAAAATGTTGACAAAATTTTCTGTAGAAATAAAATGTTGACATTTTTTTTTAGAAATAAAATTTTGACAAAATTTTCTATAAAAATAAAATGTTGACAAAATTTTCTAATGAAATAAAATTTCGACAAAATTTTCTATAGACATAAAATTTTGACAAAATATTCTACAGAAATAAAATTTTGCAAAAATTTTCTACAGAAATAAAGTTTTGACAAAATTTTCTATAGAAATGAAATTTTGACAAAATTTGCTATAGAAATAAAATTTTTACAAAATTTTCTATAGAAATAAAATTTTTACAAAATTTTCTATAGAAAAAAAATTTTAACAAAATTTTCTATAGAAATAAAATTTTGACAAAATGTTCTATAGAAATAAATTTTTGACAAAATTTTCTATAGAAATAAAATTTTCTATAGAAACAAAATGTTGACAAAATTTTCTATAGACATAAAAATTTGACGAAAATTTCTAAGAAATAAAATTTTGATAAAATTTTATATAGAAATAAAATGTTGACAAAATTGCCTAACAGGTTGGCTGATAAGTCCCCGGTCTGACACATAGATGGCGTCGCTAGTATTAAATGCATATTATTTTTATGTAGTACCAACCTTCAAATGATTCGTTTAAAAATTCGACGTTTGTAAGTCAATTAGTTTGTGAGATAGAGCGTCTTTTGTGAAGCAACTTTTGTTATTGTGAAAAAAATGGAAAAAAAGGAATTTCGTGTTTTGATAAAATACTGTTTTCTGAAGGGAAAAAATACTGTGGAAGCAAAAACTTGGCTTGATAATGAGTTTCCGGACTCTGCCCCAGGGAAATCAACAATAATTGATTGGTATGCAAAATTCAAGCGTGGTGAAATGAGCACGGAGGACGGTGAACGCAGTGGACGCCCGAAAGAGGTGGTTACCGACGAAAACATCAACAAAATCCACAATAATATTTTGAATGACCGTAAAATGAAGTTGATCGAGATAGCAGAGGCGTTAAAGATATCAAAGGAACGTGTTGGTCACATCATTCATCAATATTTGGATATGCGGAAGCTCTGTGCAAAATGGGTGCCGCGCGAGGTCACATTTAACCAAAAACAACAACGTGTTGATGATTCTGAGCGGTATTTGCAGCTGTTAACTCGTAATACACCCGAGTTTTTCCGTCGATAAGTGACAATGGATGAAACATGGCTCCATCACTACACTCCTTAGTCCAATCGACAGTCGGCTGAGTGGACAGCGACCGGTGAACCGTCTCCGAAGCGTGGAAAGACTCAAAAGTCCGCTGGCAAAGTAATGGACTCTGTTTTTTTGGGATACGCATGGAATAATTTTTATCGATTATCTTCAGAAGGGAAAAACCATCAACAGTGACTATTATATGGCGTTATTGGAGCGTTTGAAGGTTAAAACGGCCCCATATGAAGAAGAAAAAAGTGTTGTTCCACCAAGACAACGCCTCGTGCCACAAGTAATTGAGGACAATGGCAAAAATTCATGAATTGGGCTTCGAATTCCTTTCCCACCCACCGTATTCTCCAGATCTGGCCCCCAGCGACTTTTTCTTGTTCTCAGACCTCAAAAGGATGCTCGCAGGGAAAAATTTGGCTGCAATGAAGAGGTGATCGCCGAAACTGAGGCCTATTTTGAGGCAAACCCGAAGGAGTACTACCAAAATGGTATCAAAAAATTGGAAGGTCGTTATAATCGTTGTATCGCTCTTGAAGGGAACTATGTTGAATAATAAAAACGAATTTTGACAAAAAAAATGTGTTTTTCGTTGTTAGACCGGGGACTTATCAGCGAACCTGTTATAGAAATAAAATTTTGAGAAAATTTTCTATAGAAATAAAATTTTGAGAAAATTTTCTATAGAAATAAATTTTTGCAAAATTTTCTATAGAAATAAAATTTTGACAAAATTTTCTACAGAAATAAAATTTTGACAAAATTTTCTAAGAAATAAAATTTTGACAAAATTTTCTATAGAAATAAAATTTTGACAGCAATAAAATGTTGAAAAATGTTTCTATAGAAATACAATGTTGACAAAATTTTCTAAGAAGTTAAATTTTGACAGAATTTTCTATAGCAATAAAATTTTGACAAAATTTTCTATGGAAGTAAAATTTTGACAAAATTTTCTATAGAAATAAAATTTTGACAAAATTTTCTATAGCAATAAAATTATGACAAAATTTTCTAATAGAAATAAAATTTTGACAGAATTTTCTATAGAAATAAAATTTTGACAAAATTTTCTATAGAAATAAAATTTTGACAGAATTTCTATAGAAATAAAATTTTGACAGAATTTTCTATAGCAATAAAATTATGACACAATTTGCTAATAGAAATGAAATTTTGACAAAATTTTCTATAGCAATAAAATTTTGACAAAATTTTCTATAGAAATAAAATTTTGACAGAATTTTCTATAGCAATAAAATATTGACAAAATTTTCTATGGAAGTAAAATTTTGACAAAATTTTCTACAGAAGTAAAATTCTAACAAAATTTTCTATAGACTTAAAATTTTGTAAAAATTTTCTATAGAAATAAAATTTTGACAATATATAGAAATAGAAATAAAATTTTGACTTAGTAGTATAGCGAACTGCTTTGTATTCTTAGGGCTATATACATATCTACTTTTAAGAATTTAGGATAAATATTAAGAATTCTGCAATTCTGTTTTGAATTTGTGTAATTTTTAGTAGACTGTATTGTAGTCTGTGTAATTTTGTTATAATTGGCCATGGGGCTTTGAAATTACAAATAAAGTATGAATGAATGAATGAATGAAATAAAATTTTGACAAAATTTTCTATAGAAATAAAATGTTTACAACATTTTCTATATAAATAAATTTTTTACAAATTTGTTTATAGAAATAAAATTTTTATCTAAATTTTGGTAGATTAGTTTTGGCTTGAGTGGTAACCGTGATTGCATCTCGCAAGCTGGAAAATGTTATATTTTTTAAATTTTTAAATTATTACTGATTTTATTATTTTTTCCAATAAAAAAACTTGTCAACATTTTGTTGGGGATTTTTGTGAAGAGTTTTAATTTAAATGAAAGCTTCCTAAAGTGGGAATAAGAGCCTGGCAACAATACTGGCAACAGTGCTTGCTCCACTTTACGATACAAATATGGAAAATGTGGTAAATTTAATTTTTTTATTAAAAAATACATTTTATTAAAAATATAATAATTACAAGTATTTAATAAAAACATTTATATACGTTAAAGTTTTATTTTCATTTACATTTTTTTCACCATAAAATTGGCTATAAAAATACGGACACATGTACATATATCAATATATAAAAAATATAAAAATGAATTTTCTGGTAAATATCATCTGTAAGTTATTGTCTATGGTAGTTTATTGTATACACATGCATAGAATTTGGCAAATTTTGTTTGAGCATTAGTATATTTTTTTTTTATATATAAAAAATATATCCATAGTAGGTAGTAGTAAGGCGTATTTTGAAATTTTTAGGGAATTTTTATAAATTTCCTTAGGGATTTTTTTATTTTTTAAATATATATATATTTATTTTTTAATTTTGTGAAGACACTGGTTTTCTTTTTAACAAGTTTCTTTATATATATATTACAACAAAACATGAGAATATAAATATATATATATATATATATAGGTATAAACATTAAATACACTTTAAATAACTAAACTAATTAAATATGAAACTAAAAAAATTGAATGAATACTATGCTAAGATTAAATTAAATTAGTTTTTAATTTATAACAATTAAATGATATAAAAATAAAATAATATTTATAAAATTTAAATACAATTTCATTGTCAAGTGTGAACAGATTTTTGTTTTTTTTTTTTTTTTTAAGTATATATACAAAAATATTTTTTGTTCCGATTTGTAAGTATACGTTTATGGGGTTGGGGTGGTACCTTATTCAGTTTTTTGTTTATTAAACTTCCTAATTAACCAAAATATCAGCGAAGTGATAGAATTATATAAATGATATTATTGGAATTAACAAACATCATTATTATTGCACTATATCCTATGGCAATATATTTTTACAAAACATATATTTGAAGCCATCATAAAGCTATGCCCAAAGAAATTTGTTAGTGAACACAGCAAAAAAGTCTGCTGAAATAGCAAACATTTTCTTCTAGTTCTAAAGCTCGACTTCACTAAAATAGGGCTCAGTTCAGGGTGATACAAGCGAAAAACGGCTAACCAGGGGCTATTGTAACACTATACAATTTGTATATTAAGAATATGTTTTGTATTTGCCCAAAAATCTGCATATATATTTATTAAATTAAGCCATAACACCAAACAAAATTTTTGCTGATCACATTTAAGAGCTATTAATGATATTTTATTTATACCAAAAATCTATTATTGGGTTTTAAATATGCTTTAAGTAATATTTCAAAACCTCAAAAATTTTGCAATTGGTTGTTCGTTAGACCCTGAAGCATAAAAATTTGAAATTGCTGTTAGCAGTCTTTTTTCTATGTGTGCCAAATTGGACTAATTCCAATATGGTTAAGGGTAAGGGTAGCATGTTTCATTGCAAGAAAGTAAAACAAGAACCCTTTCTATCTAAAAAGAAAGAAGAAAGAGAAATTTTTGGAATAGTCAACATTTTGTCATTACTGACGTTAGAAATCCAAAGATTGACACTGGTATTTCTGATAAATCGATATTTTGTGAAAAAAAAAAAAATAGACAAAACTGGACGAATTCCAATATAGTAAGGCCAATAATCGCTCTTTTCAATGGCCGCAAAATAATAAAGAACCCTTTCGATCTAAAAATCGAAAGAGAAATTTTCGAATAGTCAATATTTTGTCATTATTGAAGTAGAAATCCAAAAATTGAAAGTGGTATTTATCGATAAATCGATATTTTGTGAAAAATGGTCAAAATCAAATAACGAACTTTCGATATTGGCCAAAAATCGAGAAATCGAGCTTTGAATCGCTTTGATTTAAAAATCGAAAGACAAATATTCGTGTAGTCGACATTTTGCCATTTGTGGAAAAAATGGTCAAAATCAAATAACGAACTTTCGATATTGGCCAAAAATCGAGAAATCGAGCTTTGAATCGCTTTGATTTAAAAATCGAAAGACAAATATTCGTGTAGTCGACATTTTGCCAAAAAAAATCATCTATTCAATGGTCTGTTATTCTAAAAAATGAAAACCTATTTTTTCCAAAATGTTACGAAGCCATAAATGTACTCAGTTTATTGGAACTAGAGATCCCAGAATGGAAAGTGGTATTTTCGATAAATCGATATTTTCTGCAAAAAAAAGGGTCAAAATCAAATAATAAACTTTCGATATTGGCAAAGTAATCGGGGTTTGATCCAAAATCGATCTAAAAATCGAAAGACAAATTTTCGGGTAGTCGAAATTTTTGTCAAAAGAAAAAAAAAAAGAATACAATAGACTAATGGACCATTTGTAATTTTCTAAATCTTTCCTAGATTTGGAAAGATACAGAGATCGAAAAACGATAAATCGATATTTTGTGAAAAATTGTCAAATATTGACCCAAAATCGACTACAGCGAAACCAAAACACTCGTGTTAAAAGTGAACAATTGTTGTGACGTTTGCTATATTAACACCTTAAAATTTACCTCTCATAAATAGACCACTCCCAAATGTGGACAGAATTTAGGCAACCTTGGGTGTGCACTTCCATGATGTTTCACTGTAATCTATAACCATGTAGGTCAAAAATTATTTTTTTTTTTTCTAATGACTGCAAAGTCGAAAAATCACTATTTAAAAATTCGATCTATAAAACATGAAAAATCTATTGGCCAAAAATGCAGATTACGAATAAGAAGCTCCTGTCTTGGGTGTGCACTTCCGAGATGTTTCACTGTAATCTATAACCATGTAGGTCAAAAATTATTTTTTTCTAATGACTGCAAAGTCGAAAAATCACTATTTAAAAATTCGATCTATAAAACATGAAAAATCTATTGGCCAAAAATGCAGATTACGAATAAGAAGCTCCTGTCAACCAATTACTATGGAGATTTGCTATTAATCTATAAAATTGATTTTCGACTGTTGTATCGCTAATCTATTTTTTTGTTGTATTTTCAGCATAAAATGAGCAACTCAATTCATATTCGATTAACCCCCCATTTTCATGAAGCTCCCTTAGAGTTACGTTAGCTAACGAACTTTTAAACTGTACTACACACAAAAAAAAATTTTCAGATTCAATCACGAAATTAATTGATCCAATTAATTTTTAATTGAAATGTCTTCAATCACAGAAATGATAGTATCAATTAAAAAATTAATTGAAGGTCAATTAAAAAATTAATTGATTCAATCAAAAAATTAATTGATACTATTATTTTTGTGATTGAAATTTGTTGAATCAATTAAAGTTTTAATTGAATATTTTTTAAAATTCAATTTGTGAAACTCTGTGAATTGTTTCTAGCATATTTTTTCTTATTGATTATGACCTACTAAACACGAAAATGATTTTTAAAAAATTTTCTGTCGATTGGTTTTCGAGACACAATTTTTTTTTAAATTTTTGGAGGTACATTTCCAATTTTGAGCCTATCTTTCGTTTTCTTTAACCTTTTTGATCTTAATACTACTCAAATTAAAGAAAATTGAGCCGTCTACAACTCATTCTCAGATAGCGGAGTTATAATTTTGGTAAAAGACCGAAAAGACCAAATCATCGCATCAACGCTGTTTTCCACATGGCATAAAATGTACAGTTATATTTTTGTTTCTACTCATTTGGTTTTTTTGGGCGTTGATTTAGCCTTTTCGGTCTTTTACCAAAATTATAACTCCGCTATTTGTTGTTCGATTTTGTTAAGTAAGGGCTTATATTAAAAATTTCAGCTATACGTAAAAATCAAAATTGCTGTTAGCAATTTTTTTATATTTTATATGAATTGTGTCTCGAAAACCAATCGACAGAAAATTTTTTAAAAATCATTTTCGTGTTTAGTAGGTCATAATCAATAAGAAAAAATATGCTAGAAACAATTCACAAAATGGCTGTTGGCTAGTGTTATTAACCAAACAACCTTGGAGATTGTCTATTGTTTTACCAAATATACTATCGAAATGAAAAAAATCAATAATTTAAAGCTTTGAAGTATTTATAATTTATGGTTAATCAAGATTTTACTTATGAATTGGTCTGGTTACCCCATACCCCATAAAATGTAATATATCCTAAATATATTTATTGCTTTTTTATAGTAATACTCAAGTGATGTTAAATTCATGTTTAACTCATTGAATTCCTAAAACAAAAGACAATAATATACAGCTTATAACTACACATTGTTTTTTTTTTTATATTTTTAACTGTAATCATCACAATTAAAATATAATAAACGATTTTTTTTGCAATAAAGCCAATTTTGTATGATACTTGAATCAAATTCAAGTATTTTTTTTTTTTTTTATTTTTTATTTAACAGTCTCTATAGGGATTTGAAAAAGGTGAATTCACTTGAGATGGTACTTGAAAAATGGGGCTGTTTAACATAAACAAAACTACAAAATATTGTAGAAAAATATATCAACAATTAAAGAAGAACTATGATATTCGATATACTATGAAAACAATGAAAACGAGGCCGAAGAAACCCTTAATTAATCTCAAAAGAGTCTATAGAATTTTCGCATATTCTAGAATGAGTGATGTCATCTAAACATAGACATACCATAGAAATATTTTCATCACATTCGATTTTGGCCAAAATCAAAAGTCGATTAGTCGATTTTCAAAAATATCTAAAGTTAGTTAGGTGAATTTGAAGATTTAATTAAAGTCGGCATCGAGTTATTACATAAAAGAGAACTTGGGTTTAGGTTCTTCGGTCACTTCTTATGGTAGTTACATATTTTAATCCTAACAAAGATATTCTATACACTAAAACATAGGACATTGTTGAAAAATATTTTCCTACACATTTGCTTATTTTTATTTACCCTTGTGCTCTCTCTCTCTCTGTCTTGATCTCCTTATTGTTTAAGAGATTATCTCTGGCATTGAAGCCATTGACCATAATAAAGACAAAACAAACCCAGCAGTCGACTTTCAATTATCCTGTGCTGTGTTGTTATTTTCCTTTTGCCTGTATTTGGTAGAGTATTTATAGAAATCGGACATTTCAAAGGGTTTTGTAACTTCCTTGTAAGGTTGAAATGTGGCCGGTTGAACAACCGTCACATTTTTCGGCGACTCAACTCGTATATCAGGCGATAGAGCACCGGGAAGCAGACCTGTAGTAGGTGAAGCTGTCGTTTGACCACCAGCATTTATATAAAGTGGAGGTCTAGCTGGGGGTTTATTACCCGGTAAAAGTTTATAAGCAACCGGTGTTTGAGGTGATGTAGCTTCTACATTATAAGCCTGCGATATGGAGGGCACTGGAACAGAGTTCAAAGTGGAGTGTGGTGTGGTTTCCACCAATTGATTTAAATATGATGTGGATTGACTTAATTTTGCTGCTTGTGCGTTATGATGATTGGTGGGGGAGTTTAGAGGTTTTGCTTGAGCTGCTGACATGGAATAATGTCTGGATGTGTTCAATGAATGTGATGATAATTTGGAACGTTGTTGGCTATTGTTATTATTTAGATAATCTCCTATAAGATCTTCTCCCCCTTGATTGGGAGTTTGTCTGATAACTGGACCATCCAAGGATGATTCCAGCCATTGTTTTGCTTTGGGTTTCTTTTGGCTTTCCGAAGAGTATGAGGCTAAAGAAATTTCATCCAAAGGCTTAAATGGTTTAACCTGGGTAACATTTGGGGGATGTGAGGCTGGTGCTGGTGGGGGATTTAAATTGGTATTATAATATTGATTATTGTTTAGCATATCACTGGAATACGATTTGACATCGGCGGACACCATTGCCGTAGCCGATGATAGGTTCGAAGGAGGTAGATTACTTTGAGACCGCCATCTTTGTTGATTCTGAGATTGTTGGATATTTGTAGCAATTGGTTGCATATATTCCACCGACTCCATGGACATGTATGACGGAGCCAAGGATATAATATCCATGACTGGAGTATTGACTGTTCCCCTAACATTATTACCTTGTGATGCTAAACGTTTTTCACGGGCCGCTGCCATAAGCTGTTGTTGTGGTGAATTTATGGGCGATATATATTCTTTGATATTTTGACTGGATTTTATGAAACCACCACCATCATTATGCGATACATGATGTGTTGTTGGCGATAGATAATATTTATCACATTGTACAATGACGGGTTGTTGTTTCTCAGCTTGCCGATGTAACGTGGCCACATTATTTGAATTTAAGGAATACAAGGATATATTATCCATATGGCCACCACCATGGGGTGGAGTCATCAAAAGATGTTGCTGAGTTGTTGTTGCTTGGGAACATGAAGGCATTTGGTTATGAGGTTTTTGGCCGGACTGACTTGGTGATGTTTGATTTTGAGCATTATGCGCCGAATGGTGATGTTGGGGTTGGGCAATATAGCGACCATATTCCTGTTGCTGTGTTATCGTGGTGGGGGCCTGTAATGTGGTATAGTAGAATTTTTGTGTAGCATACTGCAGATGTGGCATCAAGACTTGATGATGCTCCATATGATGTTTGAACAAATGTTGTTGCGGGTGATGATAATGTTGTTGTTGCTGCTTGTACAACAGTTGTTGATGGTCCAAATGTTGATGCCTTACCATTTGTAAATTATTGGTAGATTTTTGTGTGGTACCCGCCACCGTTGCCGAGCGTTTCTTTAAGGCCGATTTTGGATTGTATTGCTGTTGTGCCTGCTGAGCATGTTGCATGGTCATTGAAGAATTTCCTCCAGCCCCAACGCCAACACCACCACCTTCCGAATGAGTTGATAAATTATCCTGATGTGGATAATTGTCATACTCCGATGAACGATTGGATATTTCCGATTGCCTACGATATAAGGCATTATGATGATGATGATGCTGCTGTTGCTGCTGCTGTTGATTCTCTTTGGCAGTTAACGGTTTACGACGCAAAATGGCCTCTTCACCACCACTAAATTGACTTCCACCCAAGCCCAGGAGACTACTGCCCGTTTCCACTCCTTGTTCCTGTTTATATTGGCTAGCCAAGTCTTGTATGAAATCATTGAAATTCATATACTCAAAATTGCCATTCAATATTTCCGTTTCTTGTTTTTGCAATTGTTGCAGCAGCCAATTTTTTTCATTCAACAACTTTTCCAATTCCAATTTACGTTGTTGTAGATTCTCCTTTTTCACTTTAGCCTCGTTTCCTTGCATTTTGTTGGTTAAATTGGCATTTGCACTTGTGTTACTACTTGAATTGTTATTATTACTACTACTAGTACCTCTACTAGTATTGTTGTTTTGTTGATTTAAACAATTGTTATTGTTTTTGTTGCTTGTCTGCTGTTGCTGCTGCTGCTGTGTAGTACGCGTTGTTGTCGTGGCCGTCGTATTGTCCTCGTCATCATTTACCAAACTACTAGCCATATTTAGGGACTGTCTATTTGCACGTTTCTGGCATCTACTCTCTAGGGTATGGGTATGGGAATTTGATTTTAATTTCAAATGCATTGGCTATTCCTGGGCCATGATTTGCAAATCATGCCATCATAGATCAAAACAATGCTAGTATTTGATCACGCCTCATTGTGCCACTCTTCCCATAGCCTCATTTAATCTTAAAAGGCTGCCTGCCCTCTCTCAATTTGTTTTTTCTTTGCAATAGTGTGTTTATGATACCCACGCCTGTTTTGTTTGTTTTTCTTTTTTGTTTTTGCTTGCCCTAGAAATAAAATAATCAGGCATTAACAAACATTGTTTTGTTTAATTAATTAACAATTTGTTAGTTTTGTTATGGGGAAATTTTGTACAGAAAAAAATAGAATATAACATGCAAGTAAATTTTTAGAAAAGATATATATTGTTACCCTTGACCACTTAGAAATTTGGTAAATATTAAAGGTCCGAAATTGATTTTGGAGTTTGTAAAATATAAAATGTCAAGTAAACACAACGGATTTGTTAACAACGCGTATACACAGCAGCTTAGATACAGGCAAATTTCATTTATGACAATTAAGTTTTTATTTTATTTTTAATGGTAAATAATGAAACACTCTGAAATATGCCCCATAAAATAAATCCTCAAAAATAAAAATGAAATATGTCCCCAGTTTAGTATACAGAGAAGTTATATTATAGTTTGAAGATTTATTTCAATTTTAATTTGCGAAGGTTTTTTCCCATTATGAAATAACTGTCCAATCCAATCCATAATGAAATAATTTCTTACATAGAAAAAAACAAAGAAATATCGCCAAAATGTTTTAAATTAAAAATTTGATTAAAGTGAACACTTTATGAGTTAAAAAAAAAAACAATAACTGACACAATTAACTTTTTAATCAGATAAAAATATAGTCAGTAAGGCAATTGATTGAAAATTCCAATGGTCTTAATTAAAAATTAACTCAATTAGTATTTTAATTAACTAAAAAAATTTCCAACCAAACAAAAAAAATTTGCTCGAAAATAAATAGTCTATTATTTTATGATCACTCTTAGTAGCGATACTTTATTTGGGTGTATAAATATACCTTGAATTGCAAATATATCGAAGTTTTAAATACCAGCAAGAGTTAGCACACTTCTACAAAAAGGGAGACTTTGATAATAAACATTTTATTTTTATAGAAAGTTTTTATATCTATAGAAAATTTTCTTTTATGCAGATTTTGTAAAAATTTTATTTCTATAGAAAATTTTGTCAAAATTGTATTTCTATAGAAAATTTCGTCAAAATTTTATTTCTGTAGAATATTTTGTCAAAAATTTTATTTCTATAGAAAATTTTGTCAAAATTTTATTTCTATAGAAAATTTTGTCAAAATTTTATTTCTATAGAAAATTTTTGTCAAAATTTTATTTCTATAGAAAATTTTGTCAAAATTTTTATTTCTATAGAAAATTTTGTCAAATTTTTTTTTCTATAGAAAATTTTGTCAAAATGTTATTTCTATAGAAAATATTGTCAAAACGTTACTTCTATAGAAAATTTTGTCAAAAATTTATTTTGAAAGATATATTTCACAATTTTATTTTGAAAGAAAATTTTGTCAAAAGTACAAAAAGGGAGACTTTGATAGTAAAAATTTTATTTTTATAGAAAGTTTTTATATCTATAGAAAATTTTCTTTTATGCAGATTTTGTACAAATTTTATTTCTATAGAAAATTTTGTCAAAATTTTATTTCTAAGAAAATGTTGTCAAAATTTTATTTCTGTAGAAAACTCAAAATTTTATTTCAATAGAAAATTTTGTCAAAATTTTATTTTTACAGAATATTTTGTGAAAATTTTTATTTCTATAGAAAATTTTGTCAAATTTTTTATTTCTATAAAAAATTTTGTCAAATTTTTATTTCTGTAGAAAATTTTGTCAAAATGTTATTTCTATAGAAAATATTGTCAAAACGTTAGTTCTATAGAAAATATTGTCAAAACGTTAGTTCTATAGAAAATTTTGTCAAAAATTTATTTCGAAAGATATATTTGTCACAATTTTATTTTGAAAGAAAATTTTGTCAAAAGTACAAAAAGGGAGACTTTGATAGTAAAAATTTTATTTTTATAGAAAGTTTTTATATCTATAGAAAATTTTCTTTTATGCAGATTTTGTACAAATTTTATTTCTATAGAAAATTTTGTCAAAATTTTATTTCTAAGAAAATTTTGTCAAAATTTTATTTCTGTAGAAAACTCAAAATTTTATTTCAATAGAAAATTTTGTCAAAATTTTATTTTTACAGAATATTTTGTCAAAATTTTTATTTCTATAGAAAATTTTGTCAAATTTGTATTTCTGTAGATAATTTTGTCAAATTTGTATTTCTGTAGATAATTTTGTCAAAATGTTATTTCTATAGAAAATATTGTCAAAACGTTAGTTCTATAGAAAATTTTGTCAAAAATGTATTTCCAAAGATATATTTGTCACAATTTTATTTTGAAAGAAAATTTTGTCAAAAGTACAGAAAGGGAGACTTTGATAGTAAAAATTTTATTTTTATAGAAAGTTTTTATATCTATAGAAAATTTTCTTTTATGCAGATTTGTCAAAATTTTATTTCTATAGAAAATTTTGTAAAATTTATATTTCTATAGAAAATTTTGTCAAATTTTTATTTCTATAGAACATTTTGTCAAATTTTTATTTCTATAGAAAATTTGGTCAAATTTTTATTTCTACAGAAAATTTGGTCAAAATGTTATTTCTATAGAAAATTTTGTCAAAATTTTATTTCTATAGAAAATTTTGTAAAATTTTTATTTCTATAGAAAATTTTGTCAAATTTTTATTTCTATAGAAAATTTTTGCAAAATTTTATTTCTATAGAAAATTTTGTCAAAACTTTATTTCTAAGAAAATTTTGTAAAAAATGTAGCATTTTTGGTAAAATTCTACCAATTGTGGCAAACCTGGTCTCAATATGTCAGGCCTAGTGCCTACTGGTGGTGGATGCAATGGTTGGCTTGCCCCCCTTGCAAACCAAAGGTCGTGGGTTCATTCCCAGCTTCGACCGGATACCAAAAAGTTGTTCAGCGGTGGATTATACCCCTTTCAGTAATGCTGGTGCCGTTCGGACTGAACATAGAATCGGGCAGCACTGATAAGAGAGAAGTTAACCACTGTGGTAACACAATGGACTGTGTAGTCTAAGATCCACTACGATAATCCCAAGCGAAAAAAAAACATATGGTTAACCCGGCTCTTCTGTAAACTTAAGGACTATCACATCCGTTTCCCCAATCTGCTACAACAACAACATCCATTGAAAAAAGCTTATGATGAGCATATGGTGGGACGAGCTGTGGTATGTTAGGTTAGGTTAGGTAGCAGCCCGATGTATCAGGCTCACTTAGACTATTCAGTCCATTGTGATACCACATTGGTGAACTTCTCTCTTATCACTGAGTGCTGCCCGATTCTATGTTAAGCTCAATGACAAGGGACCTCCTTTTTATAGCCGAGTCCGAACGGCGTTCCACATTGCAGTGAAACCATTTAGAGAAGCTTTGAAACCCTCAGAAAGGTCACTAGCATTACTGAGGTGGGATAATCCACCGCCGAAAAACTTTTTGGTGTTCGGTCGAAGCAGGAATCGAACCCACGACCTTGTGTATGCAAGGCGGGCATGCTAACCATTGCACCACGGTGGCTCCCGAGCTGTGGTATACTTTGATTTGAAAATATCACAGAGACTTTCTATCGAAATCAAAAATTTGATCCGAGCATTGCGTGATAACGCTCGGCCCCATGTTGCAAAATATATTTAGAAACACCTAGTAGGTGTGAAAACATTTTAAAATGGGATGGAATTAAGGGCTGAAAATCACAACAAGGAAGTAAAAAAGAAAATTTGTTAAGATACGGTTAAATGGAGTTTTACATTGTTTTTGAAAATTTCTGAAATTGTTTGACCGAATCACGGAATGGTGGTTAGAAGGCATTACCAACCAAATTTCCAGATCGGATTAAATTTAGTCCTTCAGGAGGACCGATTATTTGGTCCTGAGAATCGGTTTTTATGCAGACTATGAAAAAGTATGAAGGGGAATAGATCAATTTTTGCATTCAAAAGCCCCCGTCCCAAGTTTCAAGCCGGGAGCTTATTAGATTCGCAAGTTGTAGTGATTTCAGTAGACGGACGGACGAATTATACCCCAACAAAGCATAGATTGGACTCATTTCGACCCGTTACAAACGGAATGATAAAGTTAGTATACTCCTCACCCTATCAATTCAGATATATAGAACATAGACGTCTTTCTATGGTCTTTAGTAATGATGCGATGGCCAACATTTATGTAAACAAATTGAAAACAAATGTTATAATTTATCGTCTTTTACCAACACTGAATTCAATGCATCCACACTATCATACATCCACACCCCTCTCCAAATATTCTGAATTATTAATTAAGAAATATTTGCTAATAAAAAAAACACAGTGACAACTTACCTTTTGTGTTTAAGAACTTTTGTTTAAAACTTGTAGATAAGCGATTGATGACGAATACTTCATATGAATACCATGGGAATGATTTAAGAATATATTCGATTCGATTCTTAACTCATCAATCACTAACACTCTTACAAAAAATATTGAAATATTGCCTCACAGAGGCATGAATACTGCAAACTAAAATATAGGAGAAGCAACTCATTAGAATGAAGAACATAAAATGAATTTTATCATAATTACCAAAAACAAAAAAGAAATTTTCATAGACCTCCTTGGCTTAGGTGCTGCTATATTTGCTATATCGTTGGTGACCACAGCCAGCTGCTGTTTTCTTAATCACACACACATTCAAATATCCATAATGCATCAATATCACGCAGAAGCCAGTGGGAAGTTTCACTTCATATATTTCGCATAAATAGCCATAAACAAGGCGAAATGTGCATTCTTTACCAATTAATTTAATAATTTAAAATCTAATGACAATAATACAAATACCAACACAAAAACAAAAATTTAATTGTAGCTAAAATTATAAAGACCCGTAGAGCACGAAGTCGATATTGGTTTTGAAGCCGTTATCCGATTACAAGAGTTGCGTTAATAATATCGGTTTTCACAATTATCGATAGTACATATCGATGACTACAAAACCAGAGAGAATGAAAAGACAAGAGGACGAAACTGTGAAGCGAAACTGCGTCAATAGGTGGCAGTCATGAGGAAAATTTCTCTAATGCGCTTTACAGATTATCAAGGCATATTAATTAAAGATAAAGTCACGAGCAAACGTGTGTACACCCCATGATATTTAGAAAGTCAAACTGAAATGACAGGTCACTTAAGTTGACATTTTGTGTATGTGTAGTGTTGTTGTATTGTTGAACGTTTGGACTTTGTTGTAAATTTAGTTTTTCAAGAAAGCTCTTTTATTTTTCTCCCCAGTTTATAACACGTAGGCGACAAGTTTAATAAAACTAAACCCATACAAACCCTGCCAGCATTTCAAAGTTCCATTTCATCCTCATCGCTACCACAGACTCGTAAATGTCACCACAACCATCGCGAACTGTGATGGGGGAAGCATATCAAAAAGTACAAAATGTACATGAAAGTATTTTGCCATCACTACTGTTAGAAGAGCCATTTTATTTTTTGTGAAACGCCAAGCGCAACCAGCTTGTTATATTTTATTTAACCCTTACATTATGTTGGGGTCATTTGATGACCCACATCGTATTTTTCATCAGCCCATTTCTTACTGTTGGAAAATAAATAAAAGTTCTTACTAGTCAGTGCATGAATTGTTGACATGTACCGAATTCTTGCTGAGTAGTAAGAATCTTTAATCATATTCCAACAGTAAGAAATGCTCCGATGAAAAATATGATGTGGGTCATTCAATGACCCCAACATAATATAAGGGTTAAATAAAAACGAAAATAAAGTTCTGAAAACATAGATATTACTCTTAAAATTGTGAAAGGTATATGGTGAACAATTTTCGACTTTCCAAATAGAATAAAGTGATCATTTTTCAAATATTTTTCCAGGCACGCTGTCTCCATCGAAAATAAACAAACTGGCTGATAGACGCTGCAATATGTAACTTGCTACTTAAAACTCAACATCATTCTTTTATTAATGCAAAAAATTATGTTAAATGTGATGAGATAAACCGAAAAATGTTATATTTATAAGAAATTATAAATGTTTAATCAAAACAATAAACATCTACACAATCGTGTTTTACTTGACCACAATGATTCTTCTACAATTACCTTAAAATTCACTTTTTCTGATAGTTTGCAGGGGTTCTTATTGGCGTCCTTCGAAATTGATCTAAATAGGCACCTAATAATTGCACTGATGAGAAACTTTTTCGTAGTAACTTGGCGTGGTACAACTTCTCAATAGTGACGGCGCTTTTCCGACGAGTTTTTGATGTCGTATATGATTGTTTTCGACGTAGTGGGGATTCTCAGAAGCGCCCCCAAATTCAAAAAATGTTGGCAGGGAAACAACACAATGTAAATAAAAGCAATATTTATGTACACAAAGAATGTAAACAAACTTACTAAACGTAAACAAAGACTTTGACAAGATGAATGTCGATATTAGTCACTTGATTGCATGACTTTACCTTTAATTAATATGCCTTGACAGATTATCAGTTATTCCGGACGGAATGTCGGTGCGTGTAAAGAATCTTAAGCGGACCTTAGACGTCAGATAAAAACTACGACAGAGGTTCGTCTATTTGTTGTGTGTTCGTTCAAGTTTTACCCTTACACTGCACGAACAAATATGATGACAACATGAAAAAATAAGAAGAAGCATAAACATGCAACGATGATGTATGAAGAGTTAAGGCCGGTACTATGTTCATTCTTGTGAAAAATTTTTATAGAAACCATTATTCGCACATAGAAAGCGGTGTTTATTTAGGTAACTTGGAGCGCTATTTTCCAGGGAGCGATATTGAATTAAGTTGGTGGTTGCTGCTTATTATTACAAAATTAACATTTTATTTTCCTTGGGCAATTGATCTGCTACTCCTTTGATCCTTTGTACAGTTTCGGAACAAAAATATAATCCGTGTTTGTGTTATAAACCCACACAAATAGTTTTAATAAATAAATTATTTCTTAATTCACATTGCAAATGGCGTCATGCTATAAACGTCAGTTTTTCAACTCGAAAAAAACAAAGTACCACAAATGGAAAAATTTCGCTAGTTTTTCGCATTTTTAATTTTGTATGGAGTTTCAACGTGAAAACCGAACAGAGTACCGGCCTTTATAGGAGAAACAATGTTTTACTGAAAAAATGGAAGAAAATAATAAAAATCCGAGTATATGTTGCAAAACAATGATTCATGAAGTAATCCACATTTAAAGACCGGTACTATGTTCATTCTTGCGAAAAATTTTTATGGAAACCATTATTTCGCACATAGAAAGCGGCGTTTTTTTAGGTAGCTTGGAGCGCTATTTTACAGGGAGCGATATTGGATGAAGTTGGTGGTGTTGCTTGTTTTTACAAAATAACATTTTATGTTTCCTTGGGCAATTGATCTTCTATTCCTTTGATCCTTTGTATAGTTTCGGAACAAAAATATGGTCCGTGTTTGATTTATAAACCCGCACAAATAGTTTTTAATAAATAAATTATTTCTTAATTCACATTGCAAATGGCGCCGTGCTATAAACGTCAGTTTTTCAACACGAAAAAACAAAGTATCACAAATGGAACAAATTTCGCAAATTTTTCGCCCTTTTTGGTTTTGTATGGAGTTTCAACGCGAAAACCGAACAGAGTACCGGCCTTAATATATTAATTATAAGGGCCGATGTTGAATGTGAACCACACCTAAAAGCCAAGTTTTTTTCCGAATTCTATTTGACATTTCTCTATTTCAGACTTACTCAATTTGAACCATGGAGAGATACACAATCCAACAACGTGTTAAAGTTATCCAGACTTATTATGAAAATGGGCGTTCAAATCAAAATGCATATCGGGCACTTCGTGTTTTTTATACCCACCACCATAGAATGGTGACGGGGGTATAATAAGTTTCGATTTCCGACTATATAAAGTATATATATTCTTGATCAGGGAGAAATTCTAAGACGATATAACGATGTCCGTCTGTCTGTCTGTTGTAATCACGCTACAGTCTTCAATAATGAAGCAATCGTGCTGAAATTTTGTACAAACTCGTCTTTTGTCTGCAGGCAGGTCAAGTTCGAAGATGGGCTATATCGGTCCGGGTTTTGATATAGTCCCCATATAAACCGACCTTCCGACTTGGGGTCTTGGGCTTATAGAAATCGTAGTTTTTATCCAATTTGCCTGAAATTTGAAATCTAGAGGTATTTTATGACCATAGGTTAGGTTAGGTTATGTGGCAGCCCGATGTATCAGGCTCACTTAGACTATTCAGTCCATTGTGATACCACAGTGGTGAACTTCTCTCTTATCACTGAGTGCTGCCCGATTCCATGTTAAGCTCAATGACAAGGGACCTCCTTTTTATAGCCGAGTCCGAACGGCGTTCCACATTCCAGTGAAACCACTTAGAGAAGCTTTGAAACCCTCAGAAATGTCACCTGCATTACTGAGGTGGGATAATCCACCGCTGAAAAACTTTTTGGTGTTCGGTCGTAGCAGGAATCGAACCCACGACCTTGTATATGCAAGGCGGGCATGCTAACCATTGCACCACGGTGTGCCAAAAATGGTGAGTATCAGTCCAAGCTTTGGTATAGCCCCCATGCAGACCGATCTCCCGATTTTACTTCATGGGCTTATAGAAACCGCAGTTTTTATTCAATTTACCTGAATTGTGAGTATCGGTCCATATTTTGGTATAGCCCCCATATAGACCGATCTCCCGATTTTACTTCTTGGGCTTATAGAAACTGCAGTTTTTATTCAATTCACCTGAAATTGGAAATCTAGAGGTATTGTAGGACCACAAATACGTGTGCCAAAAATTGTGAGTATCGGTCCATGTTTTGGTATGGTCCCCATATAAAACGACCTCGCGATTTGGGGTCTTATAGAAACCGTAGTTTTTAACCAATTTGTCTGAAATTGGAAATCTAGATGTATTTTAGGACCATAAAGAGGTGTGCCGAAAATGGTGAATATCAGTCCATATTTTGGTATAGCCCCCATATAGACTGATTTCCCGATTTTACTTCCTGGGCTTCTAGAAGTATTTGTCCTATTTGCCTGATATTGAAAATCTAGAGGTATTTTCGGGTCATAAAGAGGTGTGCCGAAAACGGTGAGTTTCGATCCATATTTAAGTATAGCCCCCAGAAGAACGATCTCCCGATTTAACTCCTTGGGTTTCTAGAAACCGTAGTTTTTATCTGATTTGCCTGAAATTGTAAATATTCTGGTATTTTAGGCTCACAAAAACATGCATCGGATTAAGTTTTTATCGGTTCATTTGGTAATGTCTCCATATAGACCGACTTCACTTCTTGAGGGTGTAGAGGCGCACTGATCATGAAAATTGCTTGAAACTCAATGTAAAATTTCCTGGTTTTACTTCTACAGATTTAAGATTTCAAATCAAGACGTTATTTTATAATGATTCCTCTAAAACTCAAACCAAAATGGTTCTTATAAATCCAGAATCTGGGAAGCCCAAAATCCGCGACGGAATACCGTGACGGCTAGCGGCGTGTCGCTAAATTAAAACTTATTCTAACTCCTTGGCGAAAACTGGTATAGTGTTGCCATCGCTTATCAATTTTTTTAAACTCACCACTAGGAATTGCTGTTGCCTGTACACGTGTAGATTATTTTTTCTTGAAATAACTCAACAAATAACAAGCCATTGTATGTTTTTATTCAACTTCATTGTTTAATATTGTCAAAGCGTGCTGTATTGACAACAAAAACGCTAGGAAATGTGAAAAAGGGAATTATTCGCCGTCAAGCTTATTGTATTTACCGTTGCGGCAAAAATGTTTCGCCTACCGCCTATCGCTATGGTTATATTTACACACATAAGCCTAGTACTAATATCACGTTTTCTCACGAAAAACTGTTATACTCCATATAAAAAAAACGTTAGCGCGGAATAAATGCGAAATCTTTGTTTTGAGCATTTTCAGACACATACATTAGCGTAGCTAGACAATTTTCCTAGGGGAGGCTATAGCCCCCCTAGCTAAAACTTTATAGACTGAACTTATAGGTTCAACTAATGTTTTATTTCATAAAATTGAATAAAAAAATAGACATCAAAATAACTCGACAATCAATTTATAATAAAGCAACTAAAAGTACCCTACGGGAAATTGGTGCAAATTGCCACTGACGGACCTATTACAGAACTGGTACCTTTGCTCCAGTTAGTTGCAATTTTCACATTTAGTGAAATTCAATTATCAGAATAACCTTTTGTTCGACATATTTCAAGTTTTTTTTTTTCATTTCGGGTTCGATTAGGAGCCCAAATTGAAAGAGATTTCTAAGAGTTTGTCCGAGACTTGTTCCTGAGGACCTGTTTATGGGTTGCTCCTGCTAAAGTGTCCCAGGACGTGTCCTTTGGGATGAGTCCAAGACGCGTTCTACAATGTAAGTTTACTCCGTCAATGACAAACCCATGTTAAAGTGGACGGTCCCTTCCATACGTTTTGATCAGAAGTGGGACTGGTCCATACACACCAGGGACTAGTCCTGTACCAGTTCTGTGGTTGATCCATTTCCCGTAGGGTAGTTCCACACTTTTCCCAGCAAAAAATTGGGAGTTGTTCTAAAGGCACAACTTTAAAAGCACTTCCAAGAAAGTCTTCACAAAGAAGTTAACTCCCAATGAACACAAACGTTTGAAAAATGCTAAATTTCAACAATTTTTCAAACATTTTTTCAAAGGATTAGGGTAATATTCAAGTTGAGAAATTGTTGAGAAAATCGCGTTCTCAACAAAAAACAGACATTACCCTCAACAGTGAAATTCAACACATTAGCAATAATATCTCAAGTGTTGTCCTCAAATTGAAATGCATCGCTACTCAATAATTTGTCAAACAATTTTCGATGCGAGTCAAATCCAAAATTAACATCGTTGCAAATACTTTTCAACCTAAATATGTATGAATGATATCCCCATTTCAAATTGAAAGTCAAAGCCAAAATTCTATGAATTTTGTATAATTTATTCATTTTTATCAAAATAAAATATATAATAATACACTACACTACATAATACACTACAATACCAATTGATAAATAATAATCTTATTAAACATATCAACAAATAAGAACAAAAAAAAAAAAAACAAACAACAAAACTCTAAATATCTTAAACATTATTAGTAAACACTTTTGCATTGATAATTCGATTTCCTTCCTTTTGGTGTCATAAAACAGCATTAAAATTTATTAACATGCGGGCAATTTGAAATTAGGAACGTACTGGACCGCGTGTTAAAATTGATTTCCAGCAGAAGGAATTCACAAAATATCCACTTTAAACTGATAATAGCATATGAATTAAACTGACGATGTGATGCACATTTTCATCCAGAAGTTGTTGATTTCAACAATTTATTGTTTTTAACAATTTTAATTTGTTGCACTTGTTATGTTTCTGGAAACTTTTTCTTGTTGATAAGCCACTCATTTTTCATTGGTCAGCTTCTTAATGTTTGCAAGAATGTAGCATCCAAAGATTTTAGTTTTCTGCAAAGAGATTTAAATTTAGTGACTTCTCTAAAGTGATGATTTAATTTTTCATATTGACGTACCAATTATTATAAACTATTTGAAGCAGTTCCAGTTAATTGTCCACCATTTTTTCATCGGTCAGCTTTTTAATGTTTTCAAAAACGTAGAATCCATAATTTTAGTTTTCTGCAAAGAGATATACATTTAGTAACTTCCTTAAAGTTTTATTTCATTTATTATTTTCACTTACCTATTTTTATAAACTATTTTATTTGTCTAAAATTTTCTATTTTTTTATTTCTTGCAATTGACCACGAACTTCGTTGCACAAATAAGTATTGAAAACCACATGGTTTTTTCGTTGCATTTTAGGGTAGTGTTTTGTCAAAGTTTTCTCATATTATTTTCAACACCTTTTCAAAGATTTCGTCAACATTTTGGCAAATTGGAAGTAATTCGCAAACAATTTGAAGATGTATTGAAGATGAGCTATTTCAAGTCAAGTTGAATTTATGTTGAAAATTATATTTACCCTCAAATTGAAAAGTTGTTGCATTTGAAAAACGCTCATCCTGTGTTTATTGGGCTATTTTAACTACACAGGAAGTTTTTTACTTCATTTTTTTATATTTTAATGCGTAATTTTTTGTTTTCTTTTTTCAAATAGTTAAAAAAAAGAGTAAGAATAAATAAAATGGTACAAATTGTTCAAATTTTGTCACAAAAATGCTAAATCCATTATGGAAAAATCGATAATATTTGAAAATATTCGAGGGAAAACGTTTCAAACAAGCGTTAGAATGCATTAAAAAAGTATACAAATTATTTATTTGGGAAAATATCACACAATTTTTAATTCACATTCACAACACTGAATTCGGATGACACCTTAAGAAGTGATGCAAATTCATTGCAACGGCTGTTGAAACGGTGGACATTCGTTCTATGACAAGTTCAATATTACATTCATCGCTTCTCCGCCAATTTTGTACCACTTCCAGACCCAAAAAGAACATTTTCACTTCTTTTTTGGCGACGCTTTTTTGCACCATTACTAAGATATTAATTTATGCAAGAATAGTTTTAATATCAATTACTATTTTTTATTCAACTAAATCATAAGTTCAACCACAGCTTTATTTCATAAATATCAGACTTCTACCACAACCCAAATAATTCGATTGTGCATGAAAGTCTTTAGTGCAACTTTGTGCGTAGTACGAGTATATACTTGTTTAATTTTTATAAAAATGTAAAATCGTAAATAGGTTTTCAAATTCTGGGGGGGGGGGCTAAAATTTTTCTGGGGGGGTCTAAGCCCCCTACCCAGAGGCCTTCCTACGCTTATGGACACATATTTATAAAACTCTGGATTTTTCGCACGAAAAAATAGGCAGGCATATTATTTCGCATAAATAAGTTAACATTCCTGGGATTGAGACCCTATTTACGGAGATATATGAAGATATTCGTTTTTCGCAGAAACGAACTTAGTACTAAGCAATACACGTAAAAAAGTGTTCGCCTACCGCCTATCGCTATGGTTATATTTACACACTCATTTGGAAAAACTTATAGTATGAAAGGCGTAAACAACTTTCTGGCGTACAAAACGATGGTTGCAAAATAAGGTATAATTAACACAGTTGATATTCGATGCTGTGATAATGCAGAGTTGACTATCCGTTACATTTGAATAAATACTTATAAGATACAAGGTTGCATTTAATCATGTTAGCAAAACTTTGCAATAAACACAATTGTTTGAAAAATACTAAAATTCAATAATTTTTCAAACCTTTTTTTCAAAGGATTAGGGTAATATTCAAGTTGAGAAATTGTTGAGAAAATCGCGTTCTCAACAAAAAACAGACATTACCCTCAACAGTAAAATTCAACACATCAGCAATAATTTCTCAATTGTAATCATCAAACTGAAATGCATCGCTACTCAATAATTTCTCAAACAGTTTCCAATGTGAGACAAATTAAAAATTAACATTGTTGCGAATATTTTCTAACCACAATTTGTATTAAACTCAATCGCAGTTCTAACTGAAATTCAACGCTAAATTTCTAGGGATTTTGTATAATTTGTTAATTTTTTTTCAGTAAAAAATATAATAATATTAAAAATAACATTAATAATATATAAAAATAATAATATAATACTAATCAAAACATAATTATCTTATTAAACGTATTAATAAATAAAACTATCAATACAACTTTAAATATCTTAAACATTTTTACATGTATAATTCGATTTCCTCCATAATGTTGGTGTCACATATTTATAAATTAATTAAATATTAATTAATATGCTGGCAATTTGAAATAATTACTATCGAGGAACTTGCTGGCCTGCGTGTTAGAATAGATTCCAGCAAGAGCAATTCACAAAATAACAAACTGAGGACGGGATGTAAATTGATGTAAAGCAGTTCTTGATATGGGAATTCTTGCACTTTGTTTTACAGCCTATTTATTTCTGCTATTCGAATTCTAGTCCTCGTTCGAATACAAAACGAAAAACAGCTGATTTTGGTTTCTCTATGCTCTATTTAAGCGACAACCGAAACGAAAATCATTGCGAAGGAATCGTAACGCAATCTCTAAAATTGGGTTTCTCTAACACGATTCGTTCGCAATTTGTCGAACAGAAATGTCAAATCCAGTCACTAGCCCAAGACCTTTCGTTTTGGATTTGTTTTTAAAATAAATAAATAAAATAAAAATAGCGAATATAAAGTGTAAGTATAAACATTTATTTTATGAGCTTTATGAAGGTTAATTTTATTAACACTTTTACTGCAAGAAAGTCATCGACCCAGCAGTTGCAATGTTTGGTCGAATTTATGGATAACAACCGCAGCCTCACAAGATGTGCTCCTGTCTTTGGTGTCAGCAGTGAGATAGTTGAGGCGAAATGGGAATCTTTTGCCAACAAGAGGAAGAAGGTAATTATTACCCTTTCGTTTGATATATTCCTGTATATCGAACGAAAGCCTTCGTTTTGTATTCCAAACGAAAGATTTCAGTCCCTAAAACTATTATATTCTTTATTCTTGCTAATGAATAACTTTCATTTTTATTTGTAGACATGACAAAAAATCAACGAAGCCTTCATCGCCCCGGCGGCGGAATGTTCACTTCAAATACACTAACACCAATGGAACAAGAAATATACAGAAATTATTGCTTGTCTTCAGCAGCAAAACCAAAGGGTCCAACATTTGGTGAACAAACTTCGGAAGATGAGATAATCTTCTTGATAATTGTTTCAAAGAAACTGAAACATCGCCCAGTGGTAAAAAAAGGGATTGTTGTGGTAACATCAAATCGTTTGAAAAGACCCCATGAACATGTCACACCCACACATCTCCACATCAAGCTAGCGCTGTCGCAAAAGATCAGGCAAATACTGCCAGAGCCATTACTGATGCCGCAAAGAAAATTACAACATGAGTAAAAGAAATTACGATTGCAAACAAAATAGTTGTACCGGCAGCTGAAAGACTCGCATATAAAGGTAAGTACTATGTTCGCTTTTCGCGTTGAAATTTTCGCTGTTACTTTATTAAAACAGTTCAATATAACGCAGATAGATTAACTCTATATTGATGTGCAATGATTTGTTCCTCTAGATTTCGGCAAGACTTTACAGGAATATGTCTGTTTTCATTTATAATTTGTCATTTATAATTAATGATTTTTTTCCTAAATGGTTTTTAAAATGAACATAGATTTGGCCCTTATGCCAGTTCAGTTTTATTATAATTCATACAATTAAGTACTGCAAATATAAATTTTAGTTTTGTTTCGTAATAAACTTATAATTTCTTTATTATGACATAAAATAAATTAAATAAAACATAAACAAAATGTAATATAAAATAATTATTTGTTTAAGTTATCTTTTTATACCCTCCACCATAGGATAGAGGGTATATTAACTTTGCCATTCCGTTTGTAACACACCGAAATATTGCTCCAAGATCCCATAAAGTAGATATATTCTGGGTCGTGGTGAAATTCTGAGTCGATCTAAGCATGTCCGTCCGTCCGTCTGTTGAAATCACGCTAACTTCCGAACGAAACAAGCTATCGACATGAAACTTGGCACAAGTATTAGTTATGGATCTATAAAGCCCCCATGTAAATTCATCCGATCGGGTTGAAATTTGGTACATTGAGTTAGTATATGGTCTTTAACAACCATGCAAAAATGTATCCCCCATATAAACCGATCTCCAGATTTGGATTGCGGAGCCTCTCAGAGGAGCAAAATTTGAAATTTGGTACGTGGTGTTGCTATATGGTCTCAAATACACATGCAAAAATTGGTCGAAATCGGTCCATAATTATATGTAGCCCCCATATAAACCGATCCCCAGATTTGACCACCGGAGCCCCTTGGAAGAGCAAAATTCATCCGATCCGATTGAAATTTGGTACATTGAGTTAGTATATGGTCTTTAACAACCATGCAAAAATTTATCCATATCGGTCCATAATTATATAAAGCCCCCATGCAAACCGATCACCAGATTTGACCTCCGGAGCCACTTGGTGGAGCAAAATTCATCCGATTCGGTTGAAATTTGGTACGTGGTGTAAGTATATGGTCTCTAACAATCATGTAAAAATTGGTCTATATAGGTCTATAATTATATAAAGCCCCATGTAAACCGATCACCAGATTTGACCTCCGGAGCCACTTGGAGAAGCAAAATTCATCCGATTCGGTTGAAATTTGGTACGTGGTGTAAGTATATGGTGTCTAACAACCATGCAAAGATTGGTCCATATCGGCCGATAATTATGTAAGCCCCATAAAAACCGATCCCTAGATTTGACCTCCGGAGCCTCTTGGAGGACCAAAATTCATCCGAATCAGTTGAAATTTTGTGTTTTGCGTAAGTATATGGACACTAACATCCAAGCAAAAATTGGTCCATATCGGTCCATAACTATATATAGCTCCCCAAATTTGTCCTCCGGAACCTCTTGGAGGAGCAAAATTCATCCGATTCGGTTGAAATTTGGTACATTGCGTTAGTATATGGCCGCTAACAACCATGAAAAAATTGGTCCATATCGGTCTATAGTTGTATATAGCCAATCCTCACTCACACAAAAATTGGTACATATCGGTTCATAATCATGGTTGCCACTCGAGCCAAAAATAATCTACCAAAATTTTATTTCGATAGAAAATTTTGTCAAAATTTTATTTCTATCGAAAATTTTGTCAAAATTTTATTTCTATAGAAAATTTTGTCAAAATTTTATTTCTATAGAAAATTTTGTCAAAATTTTATTTTTATAGAAAATTTTGTCAAAATTTTATTTATATAGAAAATTTTGTCAAAATTTTATTTCTATAGAAAATTTTGTCAAAATTTTATTTTTCTAGAAAATGTTTATTTCTATAGAAAATTTTGTCAAAATTTTATTTCTATAGAAAATTTTGTCAAAATTTTATTTACATAGAAAATTTAGTCAAAATTCTATTTCTATAGAAAACTTTGTCAATTTTTTTTTATATAGAAAATTTGTCAACATTTTATTTCCATAGAAATTTTTGTCAACATTTTATTTCTATAGGAAATTTTGTCAAAATTATATTTCTATAGAAAATTTTGTCAAAATTTTATTTCTATAGAAAATTTTGTCAAAATTTTATTTCTATAGAAAATTGTGTCAAAATTCTATTTCTATAGAAAATTTTGTCAAAATTTTATTTCTCTAGAAAATGTTTATTTCTATAGAAAATTTTGTCAAAATTTTATTTCTATAGAAAATTTTATTTCTATAGAAAATTTTGTCAAAATTTTATTTCCATAGAAAATTTAGTCAAAATTCTATTTCTATAGAAAACTTTGTCAACATTTTTTTATATAGAAAATTTGTCAACATTTCATTTCCATAGAAATTTTTGTCAAAATTTTATTTCTATAGGAAATTTTGTCAAAATTATATTTCTATAGAAAATTTTGTCAAAATTTTATTTTTATAGAAAATTTTGCCAAAATTTTATTTCTATAGAAAATTTTGTCAAAATTTTATTTCTATCGAAAATTTTGTCAAAATTTTATATCTATAGAAAATTTTGTCAAAATTCTATTTCTATCGAAAATTTTGTCAAACTGAACAGGTTGGCTGATAAGTCCCCGGTCAGACACATAGATGGCGCAGCTAGTACTAATTGCATATTATTTTTATATAGTACCAACCTTCAAATGATTCGTGTCAAAATTTGACGTCTGTAAGTCAATTAGTTTGTGAGATAGAGCGTCTTTTGTGAATCAACTTTTGTTATTGTGAAAAAAATTTAAAAAAAAGAATTTCGTGTTTTGATAAAATACTGTTTTCTTAAGGGAAAAACACGATGGAAGCAAAAACTTGGCTTGATAATGAGTTTCCGGACTCTGCCCCAGGGAAATCAACAATAATTAATTGGTATGCAAAATTCAAGCTTGGTGAAATGAGCACGGAGGACGGTGAACGCAGTGGACGCCCGAAAGAGGTGGAATGACCGTAAAATGAAGTTGATCGAGGCCTTAATGATATCAAAGGAACATGTTGCTCATATCATTCATCAATATTTGGATATGCGGAAGCTCTGTGCACAATGGGTGCCGCGCGAGCTCACATTTGACCAAAAACAACAACATGTTGATGATTCTGAGCGGTGTTTGCAGTTGTTAACTCGTAATACACCCGAGTTTTTCCGTCGATATGTGACAATGGATGAAACATGGCACCATCACTACACTCCTGAGTCCAATCGACAGTCGGCTGAGTGGACAGCGACCGGTGAACCGTCTCCGAAGCGTGGAAACTCTCAAAAGTCCGCTAGCAAAATAATGGCCTGTGTTTTTTGGGATGCGCATGGAATAATTTTTATCGATTATCTTGAGAAGGGAAAAACCATCAACAGTGACTATTATATGGCGTTATTGGAGCGTTTGAAGGTCGAAATCGCGGCAAAACCATAAGAAGAAGAAAAAAGTGTTGTTCCACCAAGACAACGCACCGTACCACAAGTCATTGAGAACGATGGCAAAAATTCATGCATTGGGCTTCGAATTGCTTCCCCACCCACCGTATTCTCCAGATCTGGCCCCAGCGAATTTTTCTTGTTCTCATACCTCAAAAGGATGCTCGCAGGGAAAAAATTTGGCTGCAATGAAGAGGTGATCGCCGAAACTGAGACCTATTTTGAGGAAAAACCGAAAGAGTACTACCAATATGGTATCAAAAAATTGGAAGGTCGTTATAATCGTTGTATCGCTCTGGAACTATGTTGATTAATAAAAACGAATTTTGAAAAAAAAAATGTGTTTTTCTTTGTTAGACCGGGGACTTATCAGCCAACCTGTTACGTATTTAATCGGCCTTTTTTTGTTTAATATATACCCGGTATGGACTAACTTACAATTTAGAAGACGATGTTAAGAAGTTTTAAGATAAGATATAGTAGAAGTTTCTACGCCATCCATGGTGGAGGGTTCGGCCTGGCCGAACTTACGGTCGTACTTACTTGTTCTTATTTAAATCAATATGTTTGATTAATTGGCCGAATATGTCGACTCAAATGTATCATTTGAATTCGGCGGCGGCATCGACCGGCAAATACTGGTCGGCTGCGGCTAAAATCTGGGGCGCGACTCGGCGGCTTAAGTCTTTGTTTCCAATATTAAAGGTGTCATATTACCTTTGATATTGGAAACAAAGACAAGAGACTAAATGTACCTTTTATTCTATACTAAGAATTGTTGCATAATTAATATAAAATTGTGGGATGGGGGTATATTTGTTGCCAGGAATTTCTGTAGAAGCAGCTGTTGCTGGCCCTCATTCTCAGTATTGTTTAGATTTTTTTTATTTTACAAAAATTGAATAGAAACATCGATTCAATTGATACAAAGTTGATTTTATTGAATAAATTGTGTTCCATTGGATGCTTTCATTACGTAGAGACACTGTCGTACACTTACAGCGTAAGGACATGTAGCAGCAGCTTGCTTATGTGCACATATTGCATAGTCCTGTTGCACTTTTCCCTTGATGTTTTGTTCGAACCGTAGAGAGGGGCGTATGGGTACGTGAACGTGAGTTTGCTGTGTGAGTTCATGTGTATGACTTTTTGTGTTCGATTTCTATTTGATTCCTTGACTTTTATCAGCTACTGATGATGATGGCTATGCTATTGCTTATGTATGTTCCATGAGGGGTTTAAGAACAATTTTAATATTGACTGCACGTACATCTGGAGATGTAAACTTTTTTTTTTATATGTCGTGTTTTTCTATTTTGTTTCAACTTTTTGTAGTTAGATTTTTGTTGTGTTTTGTTTTTAAATAGACAAAAAAGAGCTACTATTTCTAATACTATGAGTAGTAGAGGTGGAAATTTCGTTACAGGTTTTCTATACGATAAATATTCTGTTTGTCTGTTTGTTTTAACATCAATTTCAAGGAATCGTGCTTTCCTGGCATAACACCATGGACGTACTCATGGATATATTATAAAGATATGTAAAGAAAATGTGTCTTATTTTAGCTGGATTTTAAAATAGGTTGCAGCTAACTTGTCTCTATATAAAATTCTTCGTCCTAGGTAGAACTTCTAGCGATAATTTAAGTACGTGAATTATCACATCCATCACTAGTTCAAGTGTATAGGTGAGTGCTATGTTCGGGGTTTTCATCAAAACACTAAATTAAAAGTAAAAATATATTTGTGAAGACGTTTATAGTTTGCTCAAATCTAACCAAATAATGGATGGAAAAGATCCAAGGAATTGATTGCAAATAATTTTATATTTCTAAATCAATTAAAACAAGTATATACGGCCGTAAGTTCGGCCAGGCCGAAGCTTATGTACCCTCCACCATGAATTGCGTAGAAACTTCTACTGAAGACTGTCATCCACAATCGAATTACTTGGGTTGCGGTATCACTTGCCGATGGCAAGGTATATTAAAACTTCCTAACACCGTCTTTTAAATTGCAAGGTAGTAGTTTAATATATACCACATATATTAAACTAAAAAAGGCCGATTAAATACGTATATAATAAAGTTTGACAAAATTTTCTATAGAAATAAAATTCTGAGAAAAATTTATATATAAATAAAATTTTGACAAAACAAAATTTTGACAACCTTTTCTATAGAAGTAAAATTTGGACAAAATTTTCTATAGAAATAAAATTTTAACAAAATTTTCTATAGAAATAAAATTTTGTCAACATTTTCTATAGAAATAAAAATTTGACAAAATTTTCTAAAGAAATAAAATTTTGACAACATTTTCTATAGAAATAACATTTTGACAAAATTTTCAATAGAAATAAAATGTTGACAAATTTTTTAATAGAATTAAAATTTTGAAAACATTCTCTATAGAATTAAAATTTTGACAACATTTTCTATAGAAATAAAATTTTGGTAGATTATTTTTGGCTCGAGTGGCAACCATCATTATGAACCGATAGGGACCAATTTTTGTGTGACTGGGGATCGGCTATATATAACTATAGACGTTCCAAATTTCAACCGGATCGGACGAATTTTGCTCCTCTAAGAGGCTCCAGAGGTCAAATCTGGGGATCGATTTATATGGGGGCTATATATAATTATGGACCGATATGGACCAATTCTTGCATGGTTGTTAGAGACCATATACTAACACCACATACCAAATTTCAACCGGATCGGATGAATTTTGCTCCTCTAAGAGGCTCCGGAGGTCAAATCTGGGAATCGATTTATATAGGGGCTATATATAATTATGGACCGATGTGGACCAATTTTTGCATGGTCATTGGAGAACATATACCAATACCATGTAATAAATTTCAGCCGGATCGGATTAAATTTGCTTCTCTTAGAGGCTCCGAAAGCCAAATCGGGGGATCGGTTTATATGGGGGCTATATATAATTATGGACCGATGTGGACCAATTTTTGCATGGTCATTGGAGAACATATACCAATACCATGTAATAAATTTCAGCCGGATCGGATTAAATTTGCTTCTCTTAGAGGCTCCGCAAGCCAAATCGGGGGATCGGTTTATATGGGGGCTATATATAATTATGGACCAATGTGGACCAATATTTGCATGGTTGTTAGAGACCACATACTAACACCATGTACCAAATTTCAGCCGGATTGGATGAAATTTGCTTCTCTTAGAGCAATCGCAAGCAAACTTCGGGGGTCCGTTTATATTGGGGCTGTACGTAAAAGTGGACCGATATGGCCCATTTGCAATACCATCCGACCTACATCAATAACAACTCCTTGTGCCAAGTTTCAAGTCGATAGCTTGTTTCGTTCGGAAGTTAGCGTGATTTCAACAGACGGACGGATGAACGGACATATATATATATATATATATATATATATATATATATATATATATATATATATATATATATATATATATATATATATATATATATATATATATATATATATATATATATATATATATATATATATATATATATATATATATATATATATATATATATATATATATATATATATATATATATATATATATATATATATATATATATATACATAGATAGAGAGAGCATATATTTGCACTATGTACCAAACTTCAGCCGGATCGGATGAAATTTGCTTCTCTTACAGGCTCCGCAAGCCAAATCTGGGGATCGGTGAGCCAATTTTTGGCATGGTTGTGAGCGGTCGTATACTAGCGCAATGTACCAAATTTCACAAAATCGTGGATCGGTTTATATGAGGCTATATATATAATCAGTTGTTAGAGACCATATACTAACACCATGTACCACATTTCAGCCGGATCGGATGCAATTTGCTTCTCTTAGAGGCTCCGCAAGCCAAATCTGGGGATCGGTTTATATGGTGGCTATACATAATTATGGACCGATGTGAACCAATTTTTGTGCCGTAGTTAGAGACCACATACTTACATCATGTACCAAATTTTAGCTAGATCGGATAAAAGTTGCTTCTCTTACAGTCTCCGCAAGCCAAATCTGGGGATCGGTTTATATGGGGGCTATATATAATTATGGACCGATATGGACCAATTTTTGCATGGTTGTTAGAGACCATATAGTAACACCATGTACCAAATTTCAACCGAATCGGAAGAATTTGGCTCCTTCAAGAGGTACCAAATGTACCAAATTTTAGCCAGATCGGATAAAATTTGCTTCCCTTACAGTCTCCGCAAGCCAAATCTGGGGATCGGTTTATATGGGGGCGATATATGTTATTATGGACCGATATGGACCAATTTTTGCCTGGTTGTTAGAGAACATATAGTAACACCATGTACCAAATTTCAACCGAATCGGATGAATTTGGCTCCTTCAAGAGGCTCCGCAAGCCAAATCTGAGCGTCGGTTTATATGGGGGTTATACGTAAAAGTTTTCCGATATGGCCCATTTGCAATACCATCCGATCTATATCAATAACAAGTACTTGTGCCAAGTTTCAAGTCGATAGCGGATGTTAGCGTTATTTCTACAGACGGACGGACGGACGGACGGACGGACGGACATGCTTAGATCGACTCAGAATTTCACGACGACCCAGAATATATATATATACAGAGTCTTACACAAGTTTACATACGGTTAAATAATTTATATTTTCATTAAATAATCAAATTTTAAAAAATATGCATACATATCCTGTCGTTTTAGTGAATTAATTTGAAAATCAAGGTAATTGTTAATTTTCAAGAAGATTTTTTTGGTATGGGTTATAAACAACAACAAGAAACATGTTTAGTTAAGAGGTAAAAAACTCAAGGGTATGTAAACTTATGTGAGACTGTGTATATATATATATATATATATATATATATATATATATATATATATATATATATATATATATATATATATATATATATATATATATATATATATATATATATATATATATATATATATATATATATATATATATATATATTCACGAATTTTTGAAATAAGCGGCCCGCCCATAAAGACGTAAGTCTTTGAAGAAAGCATTTTCCCCTAAATTAAAGAAAACCAATTGTGATTTAAAGAAGTAATCAATAAATTAACTGAGATTTTGAATTAAAGATAAAAAGCGTCATATATAGGCTAAGACTTATTTTGAGGATTTTGCATCTTTTACTGAAAAAAAAAATATTGACTTAATATGAAAGACTGTGCAACCTAAATTTAAGGATAAGCAATTTACGAAATATTTGGGGCAAAATTTTTAAAGAAAGTTCATAATCTTTGCTTTAAGACTTGCTTTCCTTAAATTTAGGACACAAATTTATGAAATGTTCGTCCCTCTTTTAATGTCGTATGACTTTGAAATTAAAAAAAAAATATTTCTTGTGTAGAAATATCTGCTGTAATTGAAATTTTTTGTACATGAATACCTTTGTTGATATATCGCAAAAATAGAAGGACAATTGGATAAATGGGATGTGCATCCAAAATTTCAAATTTATACAGCCTAGATTTAAAACTAGATAGCTCCCTTAAAAATGGTTTTATACTCAAAATAAAGATACTCCTTCTTTAAGTTAAAATGAACTAAATTTGAAGAAAGTTGAACTTCGAATAGTGCCAAAGAGATTTTTTTTGTATGAACGATATGATTTTCGTAGAAAATATTTAAAAATATTTAAATAAATTGGATTGCTAATGGAATAATTTATTGTCTTTTAAATACACTGTGTCTAATAAAATATATTAGAAAAATAAATGAATTTCCAAGTAGCAGACTGAAAAAAATATTTACGTGATATTAAAGATTACGCAACCTAAATTTTAGGATGCGAAAATATTAAGAACAAATGTGTTTAAAATAATGAAATTTTAACTAAAATAAAATTTATAATCTTTGCTTCAATAATTTTTTTCATTAAATTTAGGGCACAAATTTTGAAAATTTGCGTCCCTCCGTGAAAGTCGCAAGTCTTTGAACTAAGGCTAATTTTCCTTAAAGTAAAGAAACACATTTTTGAATTAAAGAAATTGTCCCTAAATTAACTGAAATATTGAAACTTTAGATTTAAGATAAAACGCTTCAAATATAGGCTAAGACTTATTTTGAGGATTTAGCATCTTTGGTTTAAAGTTTTTGTTTTTTTGGAATTAAGAAAACATTTTTACTTTGAAGTATCCGTTATAATTTGGATTTTTAAACTGGCATTTGTTTGTACGTGAGTACCTTTATTAATAAACCGCGAAAAGATAATGAAAATTTGATAAATGAGCTCTGTATCCTAATTTTAATTTTATTGGTCCTAGATTTAAAGCCAGATGGGTCGTTCAAAAATTTCTTATTTTACTTTCTTATAATATTCTTGTTGTAAAGAAGCCGCATCTTTGGCTCAGAATCACTACCAAAATCCTTAAGGGAAGGTCAAAATCTATGGATCCTAGTAAACTTTTTTTTGAGTGTATTAACTCTTTTCAACTATATACAGTATGTATGGGGGCCACCGTGGTCCAATGGTTAGCATGCCCGCCTTGCATACACAAGGTCGTGGGTTCGATTCCTGATTCGACCGCCAAACACCGGTGGATTATCCCACCTCAGTAATACTGGTGACATTTCTGAGGGTTTCAAAACTTCTCTAAGTGGTTTCACTGCAATGTGGAACGCCGTTCGGACTCGGCTATAAAAAGTAGGTACCTTGTCATTGAGCTTAACATGGAATCGGGCAGCACTCAGTGATAAGAGAGAAGTTCACCAATGTGGTATCACAATGGACTGAATAGTCTAAGTGAGCCTGATACATCGGGCAGCCACCTAACCTAACCCAACCTACAGTATGTTTTTATACCCTTCACCACTACTGTGGTACAGGGTATAATAAGTTTGTGCATTTGTATGTAACGCCAAGAAGGAGTAATCATAGACCAACCTTTTAGTATACGGATCGGCTTAGAATTAAATTCTGAGTCGATTTAGCGATTTCCGTCTGTCCGTCTGTCCGTCTGTCTGTCTGTCTGTTGATGTATTTTTGTGTGCAAAGTACAGCTCGCAGTTTTAGTCCGATTGTCCTAAAATTTGGTATAGGGTCCTGTTTCGGCTCAAAGACGATCCCTATTGATTTTGGAAAAAATCGGTTCAGATTTATATTTTTCACCGATCTGGTCATAATTGGCGTGTATATCAACCGATCTTCCTCAAATACCGTACATCCGAATATTTTATGGGTCTCGAAAAGCTTGCAAAATATCAGTCAAATCGGTTCAGATTTAGATATAGCTCCCATATATAGCTTTCGCCCGATTTACACTCATATGACCACAGTGGCCAATCTTTTACTCCGATTTAATTGAAATTTTGCACAGGGAGTAGAATTAGCATTATAGCTATGCGTGTCAAATTTGGTGGAAATCGGTTCAAATTTAGACATAGCTCTCATATATAGCTTTCGTCCGATTTACACTCATTTGCCAACAGAGGCCAATTTTTAACTCCGATTTAGTTGAAATTTTGCACAGGGAGTAGAATTAGCATTGTTGCTATGCGTGCCAAATTTGGTTGAAATCGGTTCAGATTTAGATATAGCTCCCATATATATGTTTTTGTGATTTCGACAAAAATGGTCAAAATACCAACATTTTCCTTTTAAAATCGCCACTGCTTAGTCAAAAAGTTGTAAAAATGACTCTAATTTTCCTAAGCTTCTAATACATGTATATCGAGCGATAAATCATAAATAAACTTTTTCGAAGTTTCCTTAAAATTGCTTCAGATTTAAACGTTTCCCATATTTTTATACCCTTCACCACTACTGTGGTACAGGGTATAATAAGTTTGTGCCAAGAAGGAAAAGTCTGAGACCCATCGTTTAGTATACCGATCGTCTCAGAATTAAATTTTGAGTCGATTTAGCGATGTCCGTCTGTCTGTCTGTCCGTCTGTCTGTTGATGTATTTTTGTGTGCAATGTACAGCTCGCAGTTTTAGTCCGATTGTCCTAAAATTTGGTATGGGGTCCCGTTTCGGCTCAAAGACGATCCCTATTGATTTTGGAAAAAATCTGTTCAGATTTAGATATAGCTGCCATATATATTTTTCACCGATCTGGTCATAATTGGCGTGTATATCAACCGATCTTCCTCAAATTCCGTACATCCCAATATTTTATGAGTCTCGAAAAACTTGCAAAATATCATCCAAATCGGTTCAGATTTAGATATAGCTCCCATATATAGCTTTCGCCCGATTTACACTCCTTTGTCCACAGAGGCCAATTTTTTGCTCCGATTTAGTTGAAATTTTGCACAGGGAGTAGAATTAGCATTATAGCTATGCGTGTCAAATTTGGTGGAAATCGGTTCAGATTTAGACATAGCTCCCATATATAGCTTTCGCCCGATTTACACTCATATGACCACAGAGGCCAATCTTTTACTCCGATTTAATTGAAATTTTGCACAGGGAGTAGAATGAGCATTGTAGCTATGCGTGCCAAATTTGGTTGAAATCGGTTCAGATTTAGATATAGCTCCCATATATATGTTTTTCTGATTTCGACAAAAATGGTCAAAATACCAACATTTTCTTTTAAAATCGCCACTGCTTAGTCAAAAAGTTGTAAAAATGACTCTAATTTTCCTAAGCTTCTAATACATATATATCGAGCGATAAATCATTAATAAACTTTTTCGAAGTTTCCTTAAAATTGCTTCAGATTTAAAAGTTTCCCATATTTTTTTACTAACATTGTATTCCACCCTAGTGCATTAGCCGACTTAAATTTTGAGTCTATAGATTTTGTAGAAGTCTATCAAATTCTGTCCAGATCGAGTGATATTTAAATGTATGTATTTGGGACAAACCTTTATATATAGCCCCCAACACATTTGACGGATGTGATATGGTATCGAAAATTTAGATCTACAAAGTGGTGCAGGGTATAATATAGTCGGCACCGCCCGACTTTAGACTTTGCTTACTTGATTTTTTCGGATGTACGGAATTTGAGGAAGATCGGTTGATATACACGCCAATTATGACCAGATCGGTGAAAAATATATATGGCAGCTATATCTAAACCTGAACCGATTTTTTCCAAAATCAATAGGGATCGTCTTTGAGCCGAAACAGGACCCTATACCAAATTTTAGGACAATCGGACTAAAACTGCGAGCTGTACTTTGCACACAAAAATACATCAACAGACAGACAGATAGACGGACAGACAGACAGACAGACAGACAGACAGACAGACGGACATCGCTAAATCGACTCAGAATTTAATTCTAAGACGATCGGTATACTATACGATGGGTCTCAGACTTTTCCTTCTTGGCGTTACATACAAATGCACAAACTTATTATACCCTGTACCACAGTAGTGGTGAAGGGTATAAAAAGGACTTACATCGCACATAGTCCATTTTCCTGTATTCTCGCTTGATTACCTCTAATATTTGTCCTTCCTGATTATATGGAGTATTTACTTTATTTGCTATTTCCCTTTTGAATGAGTGTGCCTCAATTTCTCAATTTAAATTATAGTGCAATAGGAATTGAGTACAGCAAAAGAAAAAATAATCCTATGAGGCGCCAGTTGTTTTTACAAGAATATTTTCATGTAAATACAAACCGGAAGTTATTCATAACGGCATGTGTTATTTAAAAACTAAAATTCTCGTATAGCAGTTGGTACGAGATAATAAAGATATGGAGTGGGATAGTAGGGTCTAAACGAATAATGAGTAGGTATGGTACTATAATCTTACAAAAAAAAAAAACAAGAATACATGGCCGTAAGTCCGGCCAGGCCGAATCTTAAGTACCCTCCACCATGGATTGCGTAGAAACTATACAGAAAAAAATTTCACGAAAAATTTTCCAATTAAAATTTTAATTGAGTTTGAAAAGATATTCAATTAAAAATGTAATTGAATCAACAAATTTTTTAATTGAAACAAAAATCAATCCCAACAATTAATAGTATCAATTAATTTTTTAATTTGATCAATTAATTTTTTAATTGGCATTCAATTAATTTTTTAATTGATACTATCATTTCCGTGATTGAAGACATTTCAATTAAAAAATTAATTGGATCAATTAATTTCGTGATTGAATAAGAAAAAAAATTTTTGTGTGTACTACAGACTGTCATCCACAATCGAATTACCTGAGTCGCGATAACACTTGCCCATGGCAAGGTATCTTAAAACTTCTTAACACCGTCTTCTCAATTGTAAGTTAGTCTATACGGGGTATGTATTAAACAAAAAAGGTCGATTAAGTACGTATATAATTCAGTTTGACAACATTTTCTATAGAAATAAAATTGTGACAAAATTTTTTATAGAAATAAATTTTGATTGGTTTATTTGGTGGCTAATGGGGGGGGGGGGGGGTTAATATAACCCTCATCCTATGGTGGAGGGTATAAAAAGACAAAACCGCACTTCCCATAAAAAACAACAAGTGAATTCAAATTCACTATGTGATGAACTAACTACACACTTGAAAAATAAGTTAACTTGGATCCACAAATTTTAATATTCATGGATGCCATAACTTACATGATAGCCGGCTTATGCCGAAATAAAAAACCTTTTTTCGGAAGGTTCAAGTGTGGTTCATTGTTGGGTTTAATGAACTGCCTGAATTTATTCTGATAATTGGTTGATAGTTTTGCTGCAAGTAGAGGATGCTGATGAGGAATGTGGTAATTCTGAAACGTGCGTCCATCCAACCATCTTGCAGTGTAAAGGGCTTTGCCCAAATAAATTTGACAAACATTCTTTTCCTCTGTTGGTTAAGCTACACTTGTAGTTTAGTCAATGCATGGTTTTAAGCTGAAATAAAAAAACAACAACAACAACAACAACAATGATTAAAGGAAACAAAACCAACAATAACAAAACAAATTTCATTTCTATAGAAAACTTTGTCAAAATTTCATTTCTATAGAAAATTTTGTCAAAATTTTATTTGTAAAGCTAATTTTGTCAATATTTTATTTCCATAAAAATTTTTGTCAAAATCTTATTTCTATAGAAAATTATGTCAACATTATATTTCTTTTATTTCTAAAGCAAAATTTGCCAAAATTTTATTTCTATTGCAAAATTTGTCAAAATTTCATTTCTATAGAAAAGGTTTTCAAAATTTTACGTCTATAGAAAATTTTGTCAAAATGTTATTTCTATAGAATATTTTGTCAAAATTTTATTTCTATAGAAAATTTTGTCAAAATTTTATTTCTATAGAAAATTTTGTCAAAATTTTATTTCTATAGAAAATTTTGTCAAAATTTTATTTCTATAGAAAATTTTGTCAAAATTTTACGTCTATAGAAAATTTTGTTAAAGTTTGGAGATCTATAGCAAAATTTGCCAAAATTTTATTTCTATACAAAATTTTATTTCTGTAGCTAAATTTTTGAATATTTTATTTCTATAGAAAATTTTGTTAAAGTTTTATTTCTATAGAAAAGTTTGTCAAAATTTCATTTCTATAGAAAATTTTGTCAAAATTTCATTTCTATAGAAAATTTTGTAAACATTTCATTTTTATAGAAAATTTTGACAAAATTTTATTTCTATAGAAAACTTTGTCAACATTTTATTTCTAAAGTAAATTTTGTCAATATTTTATTTCCATAAAAAATGTTGTCAAAATTTTATTTCTATAGAAAATTATATCAAAATTTTATTTCTACAGAAAATTGTGTCAAAATTGTATTTCTATAGAACGTTTTGTCAAAGTTTTATTTCTATAGAAAATTTTGTCAAAATTTTATTTATATAGACAATTGAAGTACCTCTTATTTGGAAAATTCTAGAAAAGTTTTTAGACATAGTTATTTTTTTCACTTGTTAAAGAAAATTCGTAGTTTTAAGGAAAATTTGCAAAAAAAAATGCAAAAATGTCTTTAGCGCCGTACGAGGTTCAATATGGGCTCAAAAGCATTATTAAACCACCCTAATGTATTTACGTACGTACACAGCAAAGACTCCTATTACCAGGTATGAGTACAAGTATGCCTACGCCAAATTTGTAACAACTTTCTCGTACATATATCAGTAGTAATATTTTTACACGGGCATGACATTGGAGGAAAGTACTTCCGTGCAAGCATACCAGCAGTCGAAAAATAAGTACTTATTCGCAAGCATACCAGTTCTCCAAAAATAATATATTTACCATAAAGATACCCAAAAAGTGCGAAAACACCCTTGTTGTTTTGTAATCCAACACACTATACCACGCTCCACGGTATGGATCTATTCAATGATGTTATTTTGTAATATAAAATAACATATGTACTATACAACATTAGAAAACAAAGGTATATTTTATTGGCAATTTTTTTTTTTGAAATGTAATTTGGCATTACTTTTCGCTACTATTAATGGTGCCCACTGTAGAGCCGAACCCGGACCTCAAGATATGATTTTGATTACGGGTATTAATAGAAAGAATCACTTTTAGCCTACACAGGTAAGTTATTATTTTTAAATCTGAGGTAATACTGCAAGTTGTAACTTTTTGATTACCGGTATTACTGAAAGAATCACTAGTGCTTACCCAGTTTTTGCTGGGTATAACTGTTATTCCCCTGTTGTTATATTTATCAGTGTTGCTCATACATACGTAAGTTAATGACTGGTAATATGGCCACATTGGCATGTATGTGGTGGCGGCTCTGTGTTATGAACCCACACGCAACTACGAGTACAAATGTGCCACACACATATGCAACAAACAACAATTAAATGCAACAATTTTGTGTTTCATTTGTAGTTATGATAGTTGGTTTTTGTTATGACTGTTGAACTGTTTTTTTTTTGTTTTTTTTTTGGTTAACAATAATGTGAGCTGTTAATAATTCACGTGAAGAATGCACAGTGGCTGCGGTTATAGGTTGTTTTAGTTCATCCTGTGGTAAATATATAATAATAACAAGTAAGGAAAGTCTAAAGTCGGGCGGGGCCGACTATATTATACCCTGCACCACTTTGTAGATCTAAATTTTCGATACCATATCACATCCGTTAAATGTGTTGGGGGCTATATATAAAGGTTTGTCCCAAATACATACATCTAAATATCACTCGATTTGGACAGAATTTGATAGACTTTTACAAAATCTATAGACTCAAAATTTAAGTCGGCTAATGCACTAGGGTGGAACACAATGTTAGTAAAAAACAAGTATATACGGCCGTAAGTTCGGCCAGGCCGAAGCTTATGCACCCTCCACCATGGATTGCGTAGAAACTTCTACTGAAGCCGATGGCAAGGTATCTTAAAACTTCCTAACACCGTAATATATACCACATAGTCCATACGTGGTATATATTAAACTAAAAAAGGCCGATTAAATACGTATATAATTAAGTTTAAAGTTTCCATATAAGTAAAATTTGGAAAAAATTTTCTATAGAAATAAAATTTGGAAAAAATTTCTATAGAAATAAAATTTTGACAAAATTTTCTATAGAAATAAAATTTTGTCTATAGAAATAAAATTTTGTCAAAATTTTCTATAGAAATAAAATTTTGTCAAAATTTTCTATAGAAATAACATTTTGACAAAATTTTCTATAGAAATAACATTTTGACAATGTTTTCTATAAAAATAAAATTTTGGTAGATTTTTTTTGGCTCGAGTGGCAACCATGATTATGAACCGATATGGACCAATTTTTGTGTGAGTGGGGATCGGCTATATATAACTATAGACCGATATGGACCAATTTTGGCATGGTTATTAGCGGCCTTATACTAACACCACGTTGCAAATTTCAACCGGATCGGATGAGTTTTGCTCCTCCAAGAGGCTCCGGAGATCAAATCTGGGGAACGGTTTATATGGGGGCTATGTATAATTATGGACCGATATGGACTAATTCTTGCGTGTTTGTTAGAGACCGCATTCTAACACCATGTTACAAATTTCAACCGGATCGGATGAATTTTGCTCCTCCAAGAGGCTCCGGAGGACAAATCTGGGGATCGATTTATATGGGGGCTATATATAATTATGGACCGATATGGACCAATTCTTGCATGGTTGTTAGAGACCATATACTAACACCACGTACCAAATTTCAACCGGATCGGATGAATTTTGCTCCTCTAAGAGGCTCCGGAGGTCAAATCTGGGGATCGGCTTATATGGGGGCTATATATAATTATGGGTCGATGTGGACCAATTTTTGCATGGTCATTGGAGAACATATACCAACACCACGTACCAAATTTCAGCCGGATCAGATGAAATTTGCTTCTCTTATAGCAATCGCAAGCCAAATTTGGGGGTCCGTTTATATGGGGGCTAAACGTAAAAGTGGACCGATATGGACCAATTTTTGCATGGCTGTGTGAGACCATATACTAACACCATGTACCAAATTTCAGCATGATCGGATGAAATTTGCTTCTTTTAGAGCAATCGCAAGCCAAATTTGGGGGTCCGTTTATATGGGGGCTATACGTAAAAGTGGACCGATATGGACCAATTTTTGCATGGTTGTGTGAGACCATATACTAACACCATGTACCAAATTTCAGCCTGATCGGATGAAATTTGCATCTTTTAGAGCAATCGCAAGCCAAATTTGGGGGTCCGTTTATATGGGAGCTATACGTAAAAGTGGACCGATATGGCCCATTTTCAATACCATCCGACCTACGTCAATAACAACTACTGGTGCCAAGTTTCAAGTCGATAGCTTGTTTCGTTCGGAAGTTAGCGTGATTTCAACAGACGGACGGACGGACGGACGGACATGCTCCGATCGACTCAGAATTTCACCACGACCCAGAATATATATACTTTATGGGGTCTTAGAGCAATATTTCGATGTGTTACAAACGGAATGACAAAGTTAATATACCCCCATCCTATGGTGGAGGGTATAACAAGTAAGGAAAGTCTAAAGTCGGGCGGGGCCGACTATGTTATACCCTGCACCACTCTGTAGATCTAAATTTTCGATACCATATCACATCCGTCAAATGTGTTGGGGGGCTATATAAAAAGGTTTGTCCCAAATACATACATTTAAATATCACGCGATCTGGACAGAATTTGATAGACTTCTACAAAATCTATAGACTCAAAATTTAAGTTGGCTAATGTACTAGGGTGGAACACAATGTTAGTAAAAAAATATGGGAAACATTTAAATCTGAAGCAATTTTAAGGAAACTTCGCAAAAATTTATTTATGATTTATCGCTCAATATATATGTAATAGAAGATTAAGCATTTGTTACCCTCACCATTTTATCTGCTTTTAAAGTCATATTTACATGAGAGAACATTCTTTGTTAGCATCAATGATATTGATTCAGAAATTGGAAAAATTAAAGCTGGAGTTCCTCAAGGCAGTGTGCTTGGGCCTGTGCTTTATACAATTTTCACAGCTGACATGCCTGTAATGGATGAGGTAACATTAGCAACGTACGCAGATGACACAGCAATATTGGCGACTAATAAATGTCACAAAAAGGCTACTAAAAAAATCCAAAACCAATTAAATACAATGCAAGAATGGTACAAAAAGTGGAATATTAAGGTTAATGCCGAAAAATCTGGCCATGTTTCATTTAGTCTTCGAAGAAAGGAATGTCCTCCACCTGTATTCAATGGAACAGTAATAGAGTCAGCATACTCTGTAAAATATCTTGGACTTCACTTGGATAAAAGACTAACTTGGAATGAGCACATTCGAATGAAAAGGCAGCATCTAAACATTAAAACAAAAAGAATGCATTGGTTGTTAGGTCAGAGATCTACACTAAGTTTAAATAACAAAGTTCTGCTCTATAAAACAATTTTAAAACCAATATGGACCTACGGAATTCAATTATGGGGTACTGCCAGCAATTCCAACGTAGAAATTCTTCAAAGATACCAATCAAAAACTTTGAGGCTTATTACTGGCTCTCCCTGGTTTGTCAACAACAACAACATTCACAAAGATCTCAACATTCCTCTTGTTAAAGACGAAATTAAAAAGTTTAGTAGTAATTATCTGAATAGATTAAGTTATCACTCTAATGTATTAGCAATTAATTTGTTAGATGATACCGATGAAGTAAGAAGACTGAAAAGGCGACATGTTCTTGATCTCCCTTTTATTTAAGTAAAGCTTAACTATCAATGTCATGTAAATATTAGATATTTTAAAGAATATATTGTTAGATTCAATGGAGCCTAAAAAATTCAGTTTAAGATATGTAACAAAAAATTTGCTTAATGTTTTGTAGAAAAATAGATTGAAAATATACAGAATTATTAAAAAAAAAAAAATAAATAAAAAATTTACAGCTCTTCGACTAAGCAGTGGCGATTTTACAAGGGAAATGTTGGTATTTTGACCATTTTTGTCGAAATCAGAAAAACATATATATGGGAGCTATATCTAAATCTGAACCGATTTCAACTAAATTTGACACGCATAGCTACAATGCTAATTCTATTCCCTGTACAAAATTTCAACTAAATCGGAGTTAAAAATTGGCCTCTGTGGTCATATGAGTGTAAATCGGGCGAAAGCTATACATGGGAGCTATATCTAAATCTGAACCGATTTCAACCAAATTTGGCACGCATAGCTACAATGCTAATTCCACTCCCTATGCAAAATTTCAACTAAATCGGAGCAAAAAATTGGCCTCTGTGGTCATATGAGTGTAAATCGGGCGAAAGCTATATATGGGCGCTATATCTAAATCTGAACCGATTTCAACCAAAATTTGGCACGCATAGCAACAATGCTAATTCTACTCCCTGTGCAAAATTTCAACTAAATCGGAGCAACAAATTAGCCTCTGTGGTCATATGAGTGTAAATCGGGCGAAAGCTATATATGGGAGCTATATCTAAATCTGAGCCGATTTCAACCAAATGTGACACGCATAGCTACAATGCTAATTCTACTCCCTGTGCAAAATTTCAACCAAATTGGGGTAAAACTCTGGCTTCTGGGACCATATAAGTCCATATCGGGCGAAATATATATATGGGAGCTATATCTAAATCTAAACCGATTTCTTCCAAAATCAATAGGGTTCTATTCCGAGCCAAAACACATACTTGTGCCAAATTTGAAGTCGATTGGATTAAAACTGCGACCTAGACTTTGATTACAAAAATGTGTTCACGGACAGACGGACATGGCTATATCGACTCAGGAGCCCACCCTGATCATTTTTGCCAAAGACACCGTGTGTCTATCTCGTCTCCTTCTGGGTGTTGCAAACATATGCACTAACTTATAATACCCTGTTCCACAGTGTGGCGCAGTGTATAAACATAATAATTAGAAGAAAGTTAAAATGCCTTCATTTTAAATATTTTTTCCTTCAATTTATGATACTTATATTTGAATTTTGTATTAATTCCCATCTAGAAACTTTTACGAACATTAAGGAAAAATTCGAATTTGTGATATGAAAAAAAGTTTGATGTCGCGATATCAAAAGTCGACTTTTTAAAAATTTTACGAAGGTCATTTGTTCAATTGTTTAATCTCCACTTAGATCCGTCCATTAGTTTGTGTTTAATTAAATATCGTAAAAACGAATCCAGGGTTCAGCCCTCTTGAGGATTTTTGCATTATTTCCATGTTTACAAATTTACCAACAAAACAGATGCACACCACCTTTCCTTCTCGCACATATACATCGCTACTCCAATGCAAATTTACATATCCAGTAGAATAATATTTGAGGCCAAGAAGTAAATTCTCTCATACTTTATAAAGGAGCACAAGATGTCAGCCTTGTTATACAAAGGTTTTATTTGATTAACGATCTTGGTACACTAAGAACTACAATTTATCGGCATTTTGACGATTTTTTACTCACAAAATGGACAATTCCGATTTTTTTTCCGATTTTAACGATATTAACTACGTACTTTCGACACACAGTTTAGGGAGTTAGGTTAGGTTAGGTTAGGTGGCAGCCCGATGTATCAGGCTCACTTAGACTATTCAGTCCATTGTGATACCACATTGGTGAACTTCTCTCTTATCACTGAGTGCAGCCCGATTCCATGTTAAACTCAATGACAAGGGACCTCCCTTTTATAGCCGAACGGCGCACAGTGGGGTTTTTGATGTCAAAAGTGGGAATTAATTCGAAGTAGCTTTCCCTGTTTATAGTTTTAACTTTTTTCGGCCAAATTCACTAAAAGACATAAAACCAATCAAATTTTAAATATTTTTTAGTCCACATTTTATTTGTTTTCCATTAGTTAATTTGCAACAAAAAAAAGAGAATGAATATCTGCTTTTTGATCTGATTCTTAACAATTATTATCATCATCGTCAGTAAAATTACTATATGTATCATTATCATCAACACTGGCATTTTGATCACCATCAAGATTTGACTCAAATATCAACATTTGAATTGCTTCCATAGGCAAATTGTGGGGTTTCTTCTCTTTTAATTTCTCATTTCTGATATAACTGGATCCCAAGTATGTTAATTAACAGTCTTTTAAATATCTCTTCATTTGACTTTTCCATAGAACATTTTCGCAAAAAATGCTCTCTAAAATTTTTAAAATCTTTGTTTCTAGCTTCTTGCGCTTCTTCCGACAACTGTCCAATTGGAATTAAAGCGTGGTTAATTATTTCTGCTCCAAGTAATAAATATTTGTGAACAGTTGGGGACATATAGTACCAGGGGTTGAAAAATGTATTTCCATTTAATTTCAAAATGTGCAAAAAAGTGCAGACAACTTTTTCATCTATGCTTTCAAAAGAGTTTATTGTTTTAGAAAAAATAAACTTTTTTACTTAATTTGGCTTTATTCACAACTATTTGTCGACATATTTCTCGAAATCCTCTAATTTAAAGACTTACGAGCGAAACTAAATTTCATATAATAACACAAGTCAAATATAAAAATAAAAAACACAAAAATAATCTTATTAACCTAAGGATGAAGGTTCCATTATTATTTTTTTTAATTATCGCTTTAGAAAACACTCAAAACTAATTTTTAAGACACCAATAATTTACATTTATATCGCACGCAATGAAAACGTAAAATAACTCCAACTTCAAACATATATAGTGACACAACGGTACTTGTCAAAGACACAATTTTTGCGCTAGTGATGTGGAATTTTGTGTACTTTTACCGACTATAAAAATTTTTTCGGTTCTCCTAAATTTCATTTTTCAATTAATTCCCATTTTTGGTATCAAAAACCCCAATGTGCGGCGTTCCACATTGCAGTGAAACCACTTAGAGAAGCTTTGAAACCCTCAGAAATGTCACCAGCATTACTGAGGTGGGATAAACCACCGCTGAAAAACTTTTTGGTGTTCGGTCGAAGCAGGAATCGAACCCACGACCTTGTGTATGCAAGGCGGGCATGCTAACCATTGCACCACGGTGGCTTGGAGTTAAAGTTTTTACATTTTGAAGAAATTTTTGAAAATATTAAAATAAATTTGACAAATTTTGGGAAAAAAAATTCGGAAACAAAACGTGGAGTACTTTGTTTTTACGAGTTTTGTCAAAATTCCTACAAATAATTATGATTCTTCCAAACTCCACAGCAACCGTAGAAATTGTTAAGCAAAAAACTAAAATTAGATGATAGCTGGAGAATAATTCATTGGATGGAATATTCTGCTCAAAAATAACCTAAAATTAAATAACTCAAGTTTTTTAATACCAAAATTGGTAATGATTTACTCAGAATGTGCAATAGAAACGTTTACTAATTATGATAAAATTCTATTACAGTATAAAAACAAGTATATACGTCCGAAAGTTCGGCCAGGCCGAATCTTATGTACCCTCCACCATGGATTGCGTAGAAACTTCTACGATAGACTGTCATCCACAATGGAATTACTCTGGTTGTGGTATCTTAAATCGTTTTCTAAATTGTGAGTTAGTCCATACGTGGTATATATTAGACAAAAAGGTATGATATGGACCTAGTTAGGCATGGTTGTTAACGGCCATATACTAGCACAATGTACAAAATTTCAACTGACTCGGATGAAATTTGCTCCTCCAAGAGGCTCCAAAACCAAATCTCGGGATCAGTTTATATGGGGACTATATATGATTATGGACTTATATGGACCACTTTCGGCATGGTTGTTAAATATCATATACTACAACCACGTACCAAATTTCAACCAGATCGAATGAATTTTGCTTCTCCAAAAGGCACCGAAGGTCAAATCTGGAGATCGGTTTATATGGGAGCTATATATAATTATGGACTGATATGAACCAATTCCTCCATGGTAGTTGGATAACATATACTAACATCACGTACCAAATTTCAACCGAATCGGATGAATTTTACTCTTCCAAGGGGCTCCAGAGGTCAAATCTGTTGATCGGTTTATATGGGGGCTATATATAATTATGGACCGATTTCGACCAATTTTTGCATGGCTATTAGAGACCATATACGTACACCATGTACCAAATTTCAGCCGGATCGGATAAGAGGCTCCGCAAGCCAAATCGTTGGATCAGTTTATATGGGGGCTATATATAATTATTGACCGATGTGGACCAATTTTTGCATAGTTGTTAGGGACCATATACTAACACCATGTACCAAATTTCAGTCGGATCGGACAAAATTTTGCTCCTCCAAGAGGCTCCGCAAGCCAAATCGGGGGAACGGTTTATATCGGGGCTATATATAATTATTGACTGATGTGGACCAATTTTTGCATAGTTGTTAGAGACCATATACTAACACTATGTACCAAATTTCAGCCGGATAGGATGAAATTTGCTTCTCTTCGAGGCTCCGCAAGCCAAATCTGGGGATCGGTTTATATGGGGGCTATATATAATTATGGACCGATATGGACCAATTTTTGCATGGTTGTTAGAGACCATATACCAACATCATGTACCAAATTTCAGCCGGATCGGATGAAATTTGCTTCTCTTAGAGGGTCTGCAAGCCAAATTTGGGGGTCCGTTTATATGGGGGCTATACGTAAAAGTGGACCGATATGGCCCATTTGCAATACCATCCGACCTACATCAATAGCAACTACTTGTGCCAAGTTTCAAGTCAATAGCTTGTTTCGTTCGGAAATTAGCGTGATTTCAACAGACGGACGGACCGACGGACGGTCATGCTCAGATCGACTTAGAATTTCACCACGACCCAGAATATATATACTTTATGGGGTCTTAGACCAATATTTCGATGTGTTACAAACGGAATGACAAAGTTAATATTCCCCCATCCTATGGTGGAGGGTATAAAAAGTTTCATTTCATTGGAAAAAGGATGCATTTGATATGAAGAACGTTTCATTTGAAATGGAAAAGGTTGCATTTAAAGTGAAAAAGCTATAAAAGGCTTCCATTACAACTCTCTGTGAAGGCCTGTAGTAAGGGATCATATGTTATGAATTTCATTGCTGGATGTTAAAAATACAATTTGCTGGAAAAACGTACATTAGTGTTCATATACCTGTCAGCTATGTAGGCCTACACAAACCTACACGCACAGAAATTTACACATACACATACATTATGCAGTTATGCTGTTGCATGTTTGTAGATAAAAAGACATTATCATAAATTATAATTAAATTTATGCGACATCATACACAATTTAACATTTCGTTTCATTTGTTTAAAACAATCGTACCATCATATGACAATGACGAAAATAACGAAAATTTTGATAACTGCTAAATGGGGGCTGAGGTGTTATAGTTGCAAGTTTTCTTTGATAATCTCAATGTTGTGACGAATTTTTTTTCTTGATATTTGTACACGCAGAGAAGGAATATGATCACCTCAAACATGTTTAAAGAGCAAAATGTTATTTTTGTATGGTGACCATGTAACATGTTTGCCACTAAAATGTTATTTTCTCGTCAAATGTAACCTGCTTGCCAAAATCAGATATATGATTTCCGAGAAAATAACATGTTTGCGAAAACCATGTTACATGGTCACCACCCAAAAATAACATTTTGCTCTTAAAACATGTTTGAGGTGATCATATTCCTTCTCTGGGTGTATATCCCACTATAATTTCAGTATGGGTGTTGCTGAAGGTAAAATGGTCGTAATTTGTTTGTGTGAAAATATTTTTTAAAGCTCTAAATGGCACAAATAAATGAGCTTTCAAAATCTGGGGTAGCATAAGCATTTTTTTATCAAGCCGTTATGGAAAAGTGGAATACAAGTTGGTCAAATTTTTGCACGGCGTAGTTTATATTTTATCGAAAAATTCTATATAATTTCATTTGTAGTTTTTTTTCGTTTTTTTTTTTAACAAACTTTATTTGTGTGTTGATTCTTCAATGTAGTTTTCTTTGAATCTGTTCATCTCTTCATTGCTTGGGAGGTCTCAATGATAAATAAATAAACTTTATGTGACCATAAAATGGAAATAATACTGTGGGAACAAAGGACCACAAACATTTTTTTTTTAATTTTTTGGTTTTTGTGCAAGATTATAGCCAAAAACTTCGAGAGCAACAATGAGAAAAACATTACGAAACAAACTCCAGAAAATTTTCAAATGAACTGCAAAAGAAATTTTTCTTAAGAAAAGTTGGTTGGATTAGTTTATTTCGCTCCATTATTTTTTCTTCTCATCCATAGTCCATATCATTTTACCCAACCGCCAATTCATTTATACTTTAATTCAGAACAATAGGACACACAAAAGTAGAATAAAGATAAATTTTCTTTAAGCGGTTTTCTATAAACATATCCGTTATTTGTGCTTTTTTCTATAGTTCTCCACGAGACCAAAAAGTTTTATGGCATTGTATGTACGTGGGAACAGTGAGTTGATTTGAAAAGATCTGATATTCCTTAAACTAATTAAAATAAAATTATTTTATATTGAATTATTAATTATAACTGAATTACTGTTGCTTTGAATTAAATTAAACTATGTTTAATTAAATTAAAATCTTTTTTTGCGTGTAAGGAAAATGCTTTATGAAGCTAGCAATGCGTCCATCAATGTGCGGAACTCCGTTACAATTGGCTAACCGTTAAAAACCCATCTCTCTTTCCTCGGGATATGATTACCACCTCGTAACCGTCCTCGTATTACATAGAGGTGGACCGTACATGGCCCATGACCATCTCCTTCTAGTCCACATCCAGATCACGGTTGCCACTCAAGCTAAAAAAAACATCTATCAAAATTTGCAGAAAATTTTACCAAAAAACTACAAAACAAAAAAATTCCATTTTGTCAAAATTTTTTTTTCTACAGAAAATTTTATCAAAATTTTATTTCTATAGAAAATTTTGTCAAAATTTTATTTCTATAGAAAATTTTGTCAAAATTTTATTTTTATAGAAAATTTTGTCAAAATTTTATTTTTATAGAAAATTTTGCCAAAAATTTATTTCTATAGAAAATTTTGCCAAAATTTTATTTCTATAGAAAATTTTGTCAAAATTTTATTTTTATAGAAAATTTTGTCAAAATTTTATTTTTATAGAAAATTTTGTCAAAATTTTATTTCTATAGAAAATGTTGTCAAAATTTTATTGACTAAACTACAAGAGTAGCTTAACCAACAGAGGAAAAGTTAAGCTACTCTTGTAGTTTAGTCAATGTATGGTTTTAAGCTGAAATAAAAACAACAACAATGCTTAAAGAACAAAACCAACAATAACAAAACAAAACAAATTTTATTTCTATAGAAAATTTTGTCAAAATTTTATTTCTATAGAAAATTTTGTCAAAATTTTATTTTTATAGAAAATTTTGTCAAAATTTTATTTTTATAGAAAATTTTGGCAAAATTTTATTTCTATAAAAAATATCAAATTTTTATTTCTATAGAAAATTTTGTCAACATTTTATTTCTATAGAAAATTTTGTCAACATTTTATTTCTATAGAAAGTTTTGCTAAAATTGTATTTCTATAGAAAATTTTGTCAAAATTCTATTTCTATAGAAAATTTTGTCAACATTTTATTTCTATAGAAAATTTTGTCAACATTTTGATTTGAAAGATCTCATATTCCTTAAACTAATTAAAATAAAATTATTTTATATTGAATTATTAATTATAACTGAATTACTGTTGCTTTGAATTAAATTAAACTATGTTTAATTAAATTAAAATCTTTTTTTGCGTGTAAGGAAAATGCTTTATGAAGCTAGCAATGCGTCCATCAATGTGCGGAACTCCGTTACAATTGGCTAACCGTTAAAAACCCATCTCTCTTTCCTCGGGATATGATTACCACCTCGTAACCGTCCTCGTATTACATAGAGGTGGACCGTACATGGCCCATGACCATCTCCTTCTAGTCCACATCCAGATCACGGTTGCCACTCAAGCTAAAAAAAAACATCTATCAAAATTTGCAGAAAATTTTACCAAAAAACTACAAAACAAAAAAATTCCATTTTGTCAAAATTTTTTTTTCTACAGAAAATTTTATCAAAATTTTATTTCTATAGAAAATTTTGTCAAAATTTTATTTCTATAGAAAATTTTGTCAAAATTTTATTTTTATAGAAAATTTTGTCAAAATTTTATTTTTATAGAAAATTTTGCCAAAAATTTATTTCTATAGAAAATTTTGCCAAAATTTTATTTCTATAGAAAATTTTGTCAAAATTTTATTTTTATAGAAAATTTTGTCAAAATTTTATTTTTATAGAAAATTTTGTCAAAATTTTATTTCTATAGAAAATGTTGTCAAAATTTTATTGACTAAACTACAAGAGTAGCTTAACCAACAGAGGAAAAGTTAAGCTACTCTTGTAGTTTAGTCAATGTATGGTTTTAAGCTGAAATAAAAACAACAACAATGCTTAAAGAACAAAACCAACAATAACAAAACAAAACAAATTTTATTTCTATAGAAAATTTTGTCAAAATTTTATTTCTATAGAAAATTTTGTCAAAATTTTATTTTTATAGAAAATTTTGTCAAAATTTTATTTTTATAGAAAATTTTGGCAAAATTTTATTTCTATAAAAAATATCAAATTTTTATTTCTATAGAAAATTTTGTCAACATTTTATTTCTATAGAAAATTTTGTCAACATTTTATTTCTATAGAAAGTTTTGCTAAAATTGTATTTCTATAGAAAATTTTGTCAAAATTCTATTTCTATAGAAAATTTTGTCAACATTTTATTTCTATAGAAAATTTTGTCAACATTTTGATTTGAAAGATCTCATATTCCTTAAACTAATTAAAATAAAATTATTTTATATTGAATTATTAATTATAACTGAATTACTGTTGCTTTGAATTAAATTAAACTATGTTTAATTAAATTAAAATCTTTTTTTGCGTGTAAGGAAAATGCTTTATGAAGCTAGCAATGCGTCCATCAATGTGCGGAACTCCGTTACAATTGGCTAACCGTTAAAAACCCATCTCTCTTTCCTCGGGATATGATTACCACCTCGTAACCGTCCTCGTATTACATAGAGGTGGACCGTACATGGCCCATGACCATCTCCTTCTAGTCCACATCCAGATCACGGTTGCCACTCAAGCTAAAAAAAAACATCTATCAAAATTTGCAGAAAATTTTACCAAAAAACTACAAAACAAAAAAATTCCATTTTGTCAAAATTTTTTTTTCTACAGAAAATTTTATCAAAATTTTATTTCTATAGAAAATTTTGTCAAAATTTTATTTCTATAGAAAATTTTGTCAAAATTTTATTTTTATAGAAAATTTTGTCAAAATTTTATTTTTATAGAAAATTTTGCCAAAAATTTATTTCTATAGAAAATTTTGCCAAAAATTTATTTCTATAGAAAATTTTGCCAAAATTTTATTTCTATAGAAAATTTTGTCAAAATTTTATTTTTATAGAAAATTTTGTCAAAATTTTATTTTTATAGAAAATTTTGTCAAAATTTTATTTCTATAGAAAATGTTGTCAAAATTTTATTGACTAAACTACAAGAGTAGCTTAACCAACAGAGGAAAAGTTAAGCTACTCTTGTAGTTTAGTCAATGTATGGTTTTAAGCTGAAATAAAAACAACAACAATGCTTAAAGAACAAAACCAACAATAACAAAACAAAACAAATTTTATTTCTATAGAAAATTTTGTCAAAATTTTATTTCTATAGAAAATTTTGTCAAAATTTTATTTTTATAGAAAATTTTGTCAAAATTTTATTTTTATAGAAAATTTTGGCAAAATTTTATTTCTATAAAAAATATCAAATTTTTATTTCTATAGAAAATTTTGTCAACATTTTATTTCTATAGAAAATTTTGTCAACATTTTATTTCTATAGAAAGTTTTGCTAAAATTGTATTTCTATAGAAAATTTTGTCAAAATTCTATTTCTATAGAAAATTTTGTCAACATTTTATTTCTATAGAAAATTTTGTCAACATTTTGATTTGAAAGATCTCATATTCCTTAAACTAATTAAAATAAAATTATTTTATATTGAATTATTAATTATAACTGAATTACTGTTACTTTGAATTAAATTAAACTATGTTTAATTAAATTAAAATCTTTTTTTGCGTGTAAGGAAAATGCTTTATGAAGCTAGCAATGCGTCCATCAATGTGCGGAACTCCGATACAATTGGCTAACCGTTAAAAACCCATCTCTCTTTCCTCGGGATATGATTACCACCTCGTAACCGTCCTCGTATTACATAGAGGTGGACCGTACATGGCCCATGACCATCTCCTTCTAGTCCACATCCAGATCACGGTTGCCACTCAAGCTAAAAAAAACATCTATCAAAATTTGCAGAAAATTTTACCAAAAAACTACAAAACAAAAAAATTCCATTTTGTCAAAATTTTTTTTCTACAGAAAATTTTATCAAAATTTTATTTCTATAGAAAATTTTGTCAAAATTTTATTTCTATAGAAAATTTTGTCAAAATTTTATTTTTATAGAAAATTTTGTCAAAATTTTATTTTTATAGAAAATTTTGCCAAAAATTTATTTCTATAGAAAATTTTGCCAAAATTTTATTTCTATAGAAAATTTTGCCAAAATTTTATTTCTATAAAAAATATCAAAATTTTATTTCTATAGAAAATTTTGCCAACATTTTATTTCTATAGAAAATTTTGTCAACATTTTATTTCTATAGAAAGTTTTGCTAAAATTGTATTTCTATAGAAAATTTTGTCAAAATTCTATTTCTATAGAAAATTTTGTCAACATTTTATTTCTATAGACAATTTTTGTCAACATTTTGATTTGAAAGATCTCATATTCCTTAAACTAATTAAAATAAAATTATTTTATATTGAATTATTAATTATAACTGAATTACTGTTGCTTTGAATTAAATTAAACTATGTTTAATTAAATTAAAATCTTTTTTTGCGTGTAAGGAAAATGCTTTATGAAGCTAGCAATGCGTCCATCAATGTGCGGAACTCCGTTACAATTGGCTAACCGTTAAAAACCCATCTCTCTTTCCTCGGGATATGATTACCACCTCGTAACCGTCCTCGTATTACATAGAGGTGGACCGTACATGGCCCATGACCATCTCCTTCTAGTCCACATCCAGATCACGGTTGCCACTCAAGCTAAAAAAAACATCTATCAAAATTTGCAGGAAATTTTACCAAAAAAACTACAAAACAAAAAAATTCCATTTTGTCAAAATTTTTTTTTTCTACAGAAAATTTTATCAAAATTTTATTTCTATAGAAAATTTTGTCAAAATTTTATTTCTATAGAAAATTTTGTCAAAATTTTATTTTAATAGAAAATTTTGTCAAAATTTTATTTTTATAGAAAATTTTGCCAAAAATTTATTTCTATAGAAAATTTTGTCAAAATTTTATTTCTATAGAAAATTTTGTCAAAATTTTATTTCTATAGAAAATTTTGTCAAAATTTTATTTTTATAGAAAATTTTGGCAAAATTTTATTTCTATAGAAAATTTTGTCAAAATTTTATTTCTATAAAAAAAATTCAAAATTTTATTTCTACAGAAAATTTTGCCAAAATTTTCTATAGAAAATTTTGTCAAAATTTTATTTCTATAGAAAATTTTGTCAACAAACGAAGAGCACCTAAGACAGAAGAGGCAAACCCAAGGAAGAAGCAAAACAAAATCGATCGAAGTGTTGGCACCTACGGTGTGCCCGAAGCCGTCGTCATAAAGACCTAGCACAATTATGCGGACGTTTTGAGAGTTTGAGGGAAAAGGTGAATCCAAGGGAAGCAAAGGTGGCAGTTCAAACCGTTCGGAAGACTAAGGGTGGCTCCATTCTCTTTGTGATGGGAAAAGGGATACTGAAGGATAAGATCGTTATGCAGACCATCAAGGCGAATGACACAATAGAGTTCTAGTACCTGATGCACTCAAGACAGAAGATGAAGTAAGAGAGTCTATTGGGAAAGTGACAAAGACACCTAATGACGACATGACTGTACGACTTACGGCGTCAAACTTCAGAGAACAAACCAGGGCCTTTGTCTCACTCCCATTAGACGAAGCGGGAGACTTAACTACTATCAACGAAAACTTCGAGAAACTATGATACGCGCGAAAGACTGGTTAGAACTGCTTCTACTAACGAGATGGCCTGCCTCTAGAAATTGAGATGCACGTAGACGACATGGTAATCCCAACAAAGCAGCAATCAAACACTTGGAACTAAGACTGGAGTCAAAACTAATGTACTCCAAGCATATAGAGTACGCAACGTATCAGGCTGATGACATATGAGGTCCTCTTCCAAGCAGAAGAAGGATACTCGTGGAGATGACTAACAGTATACTTCTCTATGCATGTGAGATCTGGGCGTCGACCTTACAGAGATATACTAGAGCGAAAAAGCTGCTTTCACTTCAGAGAACGGCAGCTCTGAGAATCACTTCAGTATGTCACCTCCAGACGATTGAGCGACAAATGGTTTTGAGGCCAAACAACAAGGAGCTATAGATTTGATACAAAAACATCCGACAAGAGACACGAGATAAATGGCAGTAACTATGGAGGAACGAGTCAAAGGGCAGATGGACACACCGAGAGAGAAGATATGGGGAAGTGACGTATTACATGACTCAAATGGACGGACCACTTGGGATCCACTTCGAAGTAATGCGAAATCGGTTCTGAGGTAGTTATTATGTGAAGAGTTTAATAAATACTATAAATATTTTGATCTTTCAGAAGATAAATATAATATAAAAACAAGTATATACGGCCGTAAGTTCAGCCCGGCCGAATCTTATGTACCCTCCACCATGGATTGCATAGAAACTTGTACTAAAGACTGTCATCCACAATCGAATTACTTGGGTTGCGGTAACACTTGCCGATGGCAAGGTATCTTAAAACTTCTTAACACCATCTTCTCAATTTTAAGTTAGTCCATACGGGGTATATATTAAACAAAAAATGCCGATTAAATACGTAAATAATTCAGTTTGACAAAATTAGAATAGAATAGAAATAAAATAGAAATAAAATTTTGACAAAATTTTCTATAGAAATAAAATTTTGACAAAATTTTCTATAAAAATGAAATTTTAACAACATTTTCTATAAAAGTAAAATTCTAAAAAAAATTTCTATAGAAATAAAATTTTGACAAAATTTTCAATAGAAATAAAATGTTAACAAAATTTTCTATAGAAATAACATTTTGACACAATTTTCTATAGAAATAAAATTTTGAAATAAAATAGAAATAAAATTTTGACAAAATTTTCTATAGAAATAAAATTTTGACAAAATTTTCTATAGAAATAAAATTTTGACAAAATTTTCTATAAAAATGAAATTTTAACAACATTTTCTATAAAAGTAAAATTCTAAAAAAAAATTCTATAGAAATAAAATTTTGACAAAATTTTCTATAGAAATAAAATTTTGACAAAATTTTCTATAGAAATAACATTTTGACACAATTTTCTATAGAAATAAAATTTTGACAAAATTTTCTATAGAAATGAAATTTTGGTAGATTATTTTTGGCTCGAGTGGCAACCATGATTATGAACCGATATGGACCAATTTTGGTGTGATTGGGGATCGAATATATATAACTATAGACCGATATGGACCAATTTTGGAATGGTTGTTAGCGGCCATATACTAACACCACGTTCCAAATTTGAACCGGATCGGATGAATTTTGCTTTTCCAACAGGCTCCAGAGGTCAAATCTGGGTATCGGTTTATATGGGGGCTATATATAGTTATCAACCGATGTGGACAAATTTTTGCATGGTTGTTAGAGACCATATACCAAACCCATGTACCAAATTTCAGCCGGATCGGATGAAATTTGCGTCTCTTTTTGGCTCCGCAAGTCAAATCTGGGAATCGGTTTATATGGGGGCTATATATAATTATGGACCGATGTGGACCAATTTTTGCATGGTTGTTAGAGACCATATACCAACACCATGTACCAAATTTCAGTAGGATCGAATGAAATTTGCTTCTCTTTGAGGCTCCGCAAGCCAAATCTGGGAATCGGTTTATATAGGGGCTATATATAATTATGGACCGATGTGAACCAATTTTTGCATGGTTGTTAGAGACCATATACCAACACCATGCACCAAAATTCAGCGGTATCGGATGAAATTTGCTTCTCTTTGAGGCTCCGCAAGCCAAATCTGGGAATCGGTTTATATGGGGGCTATATATAATTATGGACCGATGTGAACCAATTTTTGCATGGTTGTTAGAGACCATATACCAACACCATGTACCAAATTTCAGTAGGATCGGATGAAATTTGCTTCTCTTTGAGGCTCCGCAAGCCAAATCTGGGAATCGGTTTATATGGGGGCTATATATAATTATGAACCGATGTGGACCAATTTTTTCGTGGTTGTTAGGGACCATATACTAACACCATGTACCAAATTTCAGCGGGATCGGATGAAATATGCTTCTCTTAGAAGCTCCGCAAGCCAAATCAGAGGGTCCGTTTATATGGGGCTATACGTAAAAGTGGACCGATATGGCCCATTTGCAATACCATCTGACCTACATCAATAACAACTACTTGTGCCAAGTTTCAAGTCGATAGCTTGTTTCGTTCGGATGTTAGCGTGATTTCAACAGACGGACGGATGGACGGACATGCGTAGATCGACTCAGAATTTCACCACGACCCAGAATATACATATATAAAGGGTGATTTGTTAAGAGCTTGATAACTTTTTTCTAAAAAAAAACGCATAAAATTTGCAAAATCTCATCGGTTCTTTATTTGAAACGTTAGATTGGTCCATGACATTTACTTTTTGAAGATAATTTCATTTAAATGTTGACCGCGGCTGCGTCTTAGGTGGTCCATTCGGAAAGTCCAATTTTGGGCAACTTTTTCGAGCATTTCGGCCGGAATAGCCCGAATTTCTTCGGAAATGTTGTCTTCCAAAGCTGGAATAGTTGCTGGCTTATTTCTGTAGACTTTAGACTTGACGTAGCCCCACAAAAAATAGTCTAAAGGCGTCAAATCGCATGATCTTGGTGGCCAACTTACCGGTCCATTTCTTGAGATGAATTGTTCTCCGAAGTTTTCCCTCAAAATGGCCATAGAATCGCGAGCTGTGTGGCATGTAGCGCCATCTTGTTGAAACCACATGTCAACCAAGTTCAGTTCTTCCATTTTTGGCAACAAAAAGTTTGTTAGCATCGAACGATAGCGATCGCCATTCACCGTAACGTTGCGTCCAACAGCATCTTTGAAAAAATACGGTCCAATGATTCCACCAGCGTACAAACCACACCAAACAGTGCATTTTTCGGGATGCATGGGCAGTTCTTGAACGGCTTCTGGTTGCTCTTCACTCCAAATGCGGCAATTTTGCTTATTTACGTAGCCATTCAACCAGAAATGAGCCTCATCGCTGAACAAAATTTGTCGATAAAAAAGCGGATTTTCTGCCAACTTTTCTAGGGCCCATTCACTGAAAATTCGACGTTGTGGCTCGTTAGTAAGTCTATTCATGATGAAATGTCAAAGCATACTGAGCATCTTTCTCTTTGACACCATGTCTGAAATCCCACGTGATCTGTCAAATACTAATGCATGAAAATCCTAACCTCAAAAGAATCACCCTTTACTTTATGGGGTCTTAGAGCAATATTTCGATGTGTTACAAACGGAATGACATAGTTAATATACCCCCATCCTATGGTGGAGGGTATAAAATATAATTATACCCCAAGGGAAAAGCGGTGGATTTTTAAGCGGTATCGTCAATTTTCATGGAGTCCGGCACGTAAGTGGACACACTGTAAAGCATTTTTTCTACCCTTACCCGCAAAAAAAAAACAAAAAAATTAAGTGGCGTAATACATTAAATGCCCATAAATATTTTTCGAAACACTGTCAAAAATTTTAATACTTTTTGAATGCACTATAAGTTCACATTTCGATCAATGTTATTGCATGGGCGGGGGATTCCCCCTTCATCCACTCTGTCGTAAGATGTGCTGGTCTCCATCTCCCTCTCTCTTTTGTCAAGCCCACTAGTTGAACTTATTTGTTCATTCACCATCTATTTATTGGCAAACAATTGAATATGCATTTCCTGTTTCTACTTTGGCTCTATCTTGTCCTGTTTTCTTTTGCCTCTGCGGTGGATTTGAGGTTTTGGCAATCCATTGTGTCGGTGTGGTTTTTTGTTTTTGTTTCGGCCTTCGGTTTACTGCTAGCTCAGTTGTAAAGTTTAAACGTGCGTTTATAATGGATTTTATCTGCTTTTATTATCTTCAAGGCTTCGCGCCATTGTTTGAATAATTCCATTTTTTTCGTACCTTGCTTTCTCATCCCCGTTTGCACTTGCAAGCGTAACTAAATAATGCATAGAGCGATGGGCGTTTCGAATTCTTGAAATCGTTAAAGGTTTATCATAATATAAAGTGAAGTAAATAGACATGGAGCATCGAGCAGAACAACATCAGGATCATCAGCATTATTTGTGTTATGCATAGGCCATGTTTTGCATAACAAAAAGAATTCCTCTTGTTGAAGAGGATGAGATGCTGAACTTTTCCATTATTTTCCATTCATGTTGACCATGTATTTTATCCATCTTTGGCAGTTTGAGATTTTGTTTTTTTTTTTCATTGTGGCATTAAAATACGTAGTGAGTGATATAGGGCTGGATATACTTATTTCAATTCGTTTAATGCCCTCTGCTGTTATTCACTCTGTATTATTTATGATCTTATTTCCTTTGTTAATAATGAGGAATGGTTTTGAAATGATTATATACTAAATAGTTTGATGCAGAAAACAAAAAAAGGAAATACAAAAATATACGGTCAGGCCGAGAATCTATACCCTTTAGCGTGGACTGCACAATCAAATTATTTGGATTGTGGTAATAGTTGCCGATGACAAGGTATCTTAAAGCTTCTTAACATTGTCTTCCAAATTGTAAGTTAATCCATTAGTTAGGAGGGCATACACTGATATCGTACCCAAAATTTCAATCTGGTCGGATGAAATTTGTTCTTCCATGAGACTCTAGAAGTCAAATCTGTCAACCGAATCGGATAAACTCCAGATGCGGATGTCAAGATTGTATGGTAAGCAGATATCGCTCGAAGACCAGTACTATTCCCTCTATTTAAAGCAGGTGATGTAATATTTTATGTTCGGCAATAGTTTTCTGATTCTCTGTCCAGGACCTCTAATATTTGGCATTGTTTTGGCTAGCTTCAATCAGGTTACAATGCTCCAGTTGAGGAGACATAACGTACAAGTTTACCGACCTTTTAACTTTGTGATCACAAACCACTATATGATGGATGGTACGAAACAGTAACGGGTTGATGAAACGAAGGATAATGAAACTGCAGTGGACGGAAGGCAGACTTAAGAACACGTGGCTAGTGTGATCACACACTCCTTGCTGAGGAATTGGAGAAAACGTGGTACTGAAGAATACGTGTTTAGTGTGATCGCACACATCTAGCTGGGGAATAGGAGAAAACGCGGTTCTGAGGAACACGTTGCTAGAGTGATCGCACACCCCTAGTTTACGGGTGACGGGCAAAGGCAAATGAGTGACTAGGGTGATCGCACATCTCTAGCAGACTAGCGGCTGACTGCCCTCTCCAATGAAAAGCTCACGTCTGTCCTGTGATGATGGCGATTGCTTGTCCTCGGCGTCAGATAGCATTATCATGCGGTAGGATTATCAAGCGTTTGTGTTGTGTGTGTGGCACATGGCTTTTCTCGGTGGCTCCCAGGTGGGGCTCCATCTCCCGACGGATGTCTACCCCAGTTCGTGACTCCACCGGAGAATGAGCTCGTCAGGTGATCTCCAATCGTGCATTAGCTTTCCGCGGAAGGTATTAATGGTGGGATTCCGCGGATGACCACAATTCGGTGGCGTCATTGAAATTTCTCCTATTGCTCGTCTATCGAGAACAAACTGTCATTACTCTGGTGAATTGAAAATACTAGGAATAGGTGGACTCTTCGGCAGTAGTTCCTCTTCCTTGTTTCCGGCGACATCTGCTCTCGACTGAGTTGAGGTTGTTTGTACGTATTCCGGTAGTCCGGGTTGCGTCAATGAAATGCCTCCGTAGTCTAATTGCTCGTCTACGAGAACAAACTGTCATTACTCTGGTGAATTGAGAATACCTGAAATAGTTGCGACATAGATTGAGCTGTGCTTCCGTTCGCGGCCAAGCACGTGGATGTCACTACCGAAGCTGCAAGATGATCAGGATACAGCCTAAGTGCTCGGTATAGCGGCGAGAATCAGATCTCCTTGTCCGATGAAATGGAAATAACCGTATCGACTTCTGCTTTGTTTGCTTCAATGCTAGCTTGGTGTATCTTACCATATGCCATTGCGTACACTATACGGTCCTCTTTTCTCATTTGTTTTTCACCCAGTTCGGGTTTCCTTTGTTTTGTTTGGGCGTTCGAGCCCTTCTCCGCCTTCCGTTCCATCTTAAAATCACTACCCTCCGACGAGGGAAGTTATTCTAAGATGGAACGGTTGAAAACGAGAGGCCCCTTTCGCTTTCACATGGTCGGTGGGGGTGGATTCTACCGGTATTGTTTAAGCGGTGCTTTGGTACGTACAGGGCCAGGACAAGCTGTCTCCAAAGTAGCGTCTGTAGTGGAGGAAGAATATGTGGATCGCTTAAATGCTCCTTGTTCGGCACACGGTCGAACGCAGGCAGATGAGGCTCTTCTCTCTCATTGTGGATTAGGTGTTATGAGAACTCTACGATGGCCCGAAAGAACTTCCTGAGTTGTTTGTGGATTAGCGCCTTCGTCGTCCGGGCATGGATATAGTTCAAGCCCTCTGGTATTGCTCGGAGATCTTTGTCCGATGTACTGACATGTCAATGGTATTCCGTAGGGATGATTTTTGAGTGAACTTGTCTTGCGAGAGCAAACGAACAGATGAGTCAAGCTAAGGTGTAATAAGCTCCATCAACTAAAAAGTTAAGTCCTAACAAGTATATACGGCCGTAAGTTCGGCCAGGCCGAATCTTATGTACCCTCCACCATGGATGGCGTAGAAACTTCTACGAAAGACTGTCATCCACAATCGAATTACTTGGGTTGTGGTATCTTAAAACTTCTTAACATCGTTTTCTAAATTGTGAGTTAGTCCATACGTGGTATATATTAGACAAAAAAAGATATGTATGTTATAGGTAAGTCTACAAATAATTACGAATCGATATGGACTTTTGTACGGTACGTAGAGAGCCAGAATTGAAATATGGGGGTCGCTTATATGGGGGCTATATAAAATTATGAACTTGATATGGACCAATTTTTGTGAGATTGGGGATCGATTTATCTGAGGGCTATATATAACTACAGACCGATATGGACCTAGTTAGGCATGATTGTTAACGGTCATATACTAGCACAATGTACCAAATTTCAACTGACTCGGATGAAATTTGCTTCTCGAAAAGACACCGGAGGTCAAGTCTGGGGATCGGTTTATATGGGGGCTATATATAATTATGGACTCATATGAACCAATTCCTGCATGGTTGTTGGATACCATATACTAACATTACGTACCAAATTTCAACCGAATCGAATGAATTTTGCTCTTCCAAGGGGCTCCGGAGGTCAAATCTGGGGATCGGTTTATATGGGGCCTATATATAATTATTGACCGATTTCGACCAATTTTTGCATGGGTGTTTGAGGCCATATATTAACACCACGTACCAAATTTCAACTGAGTCAGATGAATTTTGGTCTTCCAAGAGGCTCCGGAGGTCAAATCTGGTGATCGGTTTATATGGGGGTTGTATATAATTATGGACCGATGTGGACCAATTTTTGCATGGTCATTATAGACCATATACTAACACCATATACCAAATTTCAGCCGGATCGGATGAAATTTTCTTCTCTTAGAGGCTCTGCAAGCCAAATCGGGGGATCGGTTTATATGGGGGCTATATATAATTATGGACCGATGTGGACCAAATTTTGCAAAGTTGTTAGAGACCATATACTAACACCATGTACCAAATTTCAATACGTAAAAGTGGACCGATACGGCCCATTTGCTATACCGTCCGACCTCAATAACAACTACTTGTGCCAAGTTTCAAGTCGATAGCTTGTTTCGTTCGGAAGTTGGCGTGATTTCAACAGACGGACATGCTCAGATCGACTCAGAATTTCACCACTACCCAGAATATATACTTTATGGGGTCTTAGAGCAATATGTGTTACAAACGGAATAACATAGTTAATATACCCCCATCCTATGGTGGAGGTTATAAAAAGGGGGCATCCATCGCCTCAGATATCACCAAGAGTCTAAGGAGGATATTCCATTTTCCGAGATCTAGTAGATCTTCGCCCTATGTGCTGGTAATCCATCGAAATGCAGTAGGAATACCATTCATCCTGCAGGAGTAAATGAACAGATGAGTCCGGCTAATGTGAGCTATGCCCCACCGTCCCTTCAGGCATTGTCAAGAGTTTAATGAAAATATATCGATTTCCTAGCTCAATGGTTGTATCAACCGCATGTTGAACGTGGCACTGAGAGTCGTTTTCCAACGTGGCCATGGCCTATATGGGCAACTGTGGTGCAATGATTAGTATGACGGCCTTGCATACAAATGGAAGTGGGTTTAATACTGCTTCGACCGAACACCAAAAAGGTTTTTCAACTGTGGATTACCCCCTCTAAGTAATGCTGGTGGATTTCGAAGCATCTCTAAGTGATTGGAGGATTGGAGCATTCCGGCAATGTGACATCTGGTGATCGCACTGTCCGCATCTTAAGCAAACATTACGTGCATGTATTGGTTCCGGAAATTTGGTTGACTTTACGTCTTGATCCATTCTTTTGTGCTGTTCTCTCGGTGGAGTCATTATGGATGGCAAACTTCCTAGGTCTTCCGCCATTTCCAGCAACTCTCTTAAACTGAGGAAATCTCGTCGACGGATGTATCACAAGGGCATTGCGGAAGATTTTCTCCACCTTTTGTTCCTCGGAGTAGTTGTAATGTCGCATTAGGTTCTGCATGTGAAGAGTATATTGTTTAAACGTTTCTCACGGTGTTTGCTTCCTCCATAGGATCTCATATTCCAAGCGTTCAAAATAACGTGCTGGAAAAAAGCGCAGAAATTCGGCTTTGTACGCTGCACCATTTTTGGTGAATTTTGAACTCGTCTTATGGCCTTCAATCGTGCATTACTTCTCCGCAGAAGATCCTAGGTGTCGAATTCCACGGATGTCCACAACTCGTTACTTTTCACTCAGTTCGACCTTCTTTAATTTTGTTCCGGAATTCGATTCCTTTCTCCGCCTTCCGCTTCATCTTAGAACCACTTCCCGCTGACAAGGGTCGCTTGCTCGCCCTCGGCCTGTAGTTTTCAACTGTTTTAAGGGGGTTCTGGTGTACTTATAGCCTTTCTCATGGTAGGTGGGGGTGGGTCCTCCATGTCTGCATTTTTTGTATCTCCCTCAACTTCGCAAGAAGATCTCTATCCTTCTGACTCCGATGAAGGCTTATCGGCAGATCGCTTTTGTATACCTTCATTAGTTGTTTACTGTAATGGATTGGGGTTAGCCTAACCTCGCATAGACTCACACACTTCATTAAGCATCTAAACAATTACAAAATTCAGAACCACCAAAAAACAAAGGTCTTTGTACGAAATTTATATTAGTCGAGTTTTGTGTGTTCTAATAAAGACCAGAATTGATGTAAAGAGAAAACCACATTTGTTGTATTCCACGATTTCAAATTATTTTTGCGGTATAATGTGTTCTCTCAAAGCTGCACATAGCAAATTTGGTGGCAGAGAAAGAGCAATTGGACATCTGCGTGTGTGTGTGTGTGACCATAAATGCCAGTGTCTATTTTGTATTTTTGTTGGCAAGGATTAGTTAGGATGCTTGCCACCATTATCCAACATCCATTACAAAGCAAAGTATTTAGAGATTATGGCTACAAATTGCAACAACGGCCAACATATGCACCATCATCTGCAACAGCATAATTTCTACATTTTAGACTCACCCAAAACAGAAAACTCAGCGACACATTATGACCTAGGTCAAAAAAAAATTGTTTTTTTTTTGTTTCTGGCGAAAATGAACTAAGCTACCCAGACTTTAAATGCCAACTTCAATTACAGTCAAGAGCCCGGAATCTCCAAAAATCTGCTTTCATAGTGCAATTATGTTATAAATTAATAACAATTATACTGGTTACCGGAACTTGCAACACCACTTGCCACTTGCAGCATTTACATGTACTCTCTCTCTCCCTCTCTCTCTTTACAACTAATGCTCAATCTAGCCTTGGTAATTGGTGTGTGAGATGATTATGATGTTACCCAATATGTGTCCTCCTGTGTTTTTTTGTTGGATGTTGCCAGTGTTAGTCTTTGGCCTTTATTCATTCACCGGACGTGTTCATGTTTTTATACCCTCCACCATAACATAGGATGGGGATATATTAACTTTGTCATTTCGTTTGTAACACATCGATATAATGCTCTAAGACCCCATAAAGTATATATATTCTGGGTCGTGGTGAAATTCTGAGTCGATCTGAGCATGTCCGTCCGTCCTTCCGTCCGTCTGTTGAAATCACGCTAACTTCCGAACGAAACAAGCTATCGACTTGAAACTTGGCACAAGTAGTTGTTATTGATGTAGGTCGGATGGTATTGCAAATGGGCCATATTGGTCCATTTTACGTATAGCCCCCATATAAACGGACCCCCAATTTTGGCTTGCGGGGACTCTAAGAGAAGCAAATTTCATCCGATCCGGCTGAAATTTGGTACATGGTGTCAGCATATGCTCTCTAACAACCATGCAAAAATTGGTCCACATCGGTCCATAACTATATATAGAGCCCCCATATAAACCGACATCCTGATTTGGCTTGCGGAGCCTCTATGAGAAGCAAATTTCATCCGATCCGGCTGAAATTCGGTACATAATATAAGTATATGGTCCATAATTATATATAGCCCCCATATAAACCTATCACCAGATTTGACCTCCGTAGCCTCTTGGAAGACCAAAATTCATCTGATTCAGTTGAAATTTGGTACGTGGTGTTAATATATGGCCTCAAACATCCATGCAAAAATTGGTCGAAATCGGTCCATAATTATATATAGCCCCCATATAAACCTATCATCAGATTTGACCTCCGGAGCCTCTTGGAAGACCAAAATTCATCCGATTCGGTTGAAATTTGGTACGTGATGTTAGTATATGGTATGCAACAACCATGCAGGAATTGGTTCATATCAGTCCATAATTATATATAGCCCCCATATAAACCGATTCCCAGATTTGACCTCCGGTGCCGTTTGAAGAAGCAAAATTCATCCGATCTGGTTGAAATTTGGTACGTGGTGGTAGTATATGATATTTAACAACCTTGCCAAAAGTGGTCCATATCAGTCCATAATCATATATAGCCCCCATATAAACCGATCCCGAGATTTGGTTTTGGAGCCACTTGGAGGAGCAAATTTCATCCGAGTCAGTTGAAATTTGGTACATTGTGCTAGTTTGTGGCCGTTAACAATCATGCCTAACTAGGTCCATATCGGTCTATAGTTATATATAGCCCTCAGATAAATCGATTCCCAATCACACAAAAATTGGTCCATATCAAGTTCATAATTGTATATAGCCAACATATGAGCGACCCCCATATTTCAATTCTGGCTCTCTACGTACCGTGCAAAAGTCCATATCGATTCGTAATTATTTGTAGACTTACCTATATAAAAACATTTTTGACAATATTTTCTAAAGAAATAAAATTTTGAAAAATTTTCTATAGAAATAAAATTTTGGCAATCTTTTCTATAGAAATAAAATTGGGACAAAATTTTCTATAGAAATAAAATTTTGACAAAATTTTCTATAGAAATAAAATTTTGAGAAATTTTCTATTGAAATAAAATTTTGATGAAATTTTCTATTGAAATAACATTTTGACAAAATTTTCTAAAGAAATAAAATTTTGACAACATTTTCTATAGAAATAAAATTTTGACAAAATTTTTTATAGAAATAAAATTTTAACAAAATTTTCTATAGAAATAAAATTTTGACAAAAGTTACTATAAAAATAAATTTTTGACAACATTTTCTATAGAACTAAAATTTTGGCACAATTTTCTATAGAAATAAAATGTTCGCACGATTTTCTATAGAAATAAAATTTTGACAAAATTTTCTATTGAAATAAAATTTTGACATAATTTTCTATAGAAATAAAATTTTGACATAATTGTCTATAGAAATAAAATTTTCACAAAATTTTCGATAGAAATAAAATGTTGACAAAATTTTTATAGAAATAAAATATTGACAAAATTTTCCATAGAAATAAAATTTTGACAAAATTTTCGATAGAAATAAAATGTTGACAAAATTTTTTATAGAAATAAAATTTTGACAAAATTTTCTATAGAAATAATACTTTGACAAAAGTTTTATGGTATTCTTATTTAAAAGGTGGAAGAATGATAGTCAGTTGTCGGTTTCCAGCCTTTTGTATACGTAGATGATTTAGATGCAAACGCCGTTCAGGGATTTTTCTGTGTCCATCTTTAGCACGACCTTATTGGAAAATTTTTGATTTTTTTATGGAGTCTAAAAAATATTTCGTCCTTTTTACTGTGCCTCATCACTTGATGAGGCATTGACGATTATTACCATCCACTACTGAGAGATAAGTTGTCAGCATTTAAAAAGGGCTCCTTATTAAATCTACTTTTATATAGGTACCTTTTTTGTCTAATATATACCACGTATGGACTAACTCACAATTTAGAAAACGATGTTAAGAAGTTTTAAGATACCACAACCCAATTAATTCGATTGTGGATGACAGTCCATGGTGGAGGGTACATAAGATTCGGCCTGGCCGAACTTACGGCCGAATATACTTGTTCTAGCCTTATTTCCGTTTACAGTTTTTAGTTGTATATGTGTATGGGTGTGTGTGGCTGAATGTTTTGATAATTTTGGTAGGTGACCATTAGTTCAGTTGTCCAGATTTTCTAATGAGGATTTATAAAGTATTTATGCAGATAATGGTCTTATAAGTGTTTATACAGTAATTATGCTAAAATAAAAATATGGAGCCGCATATAGCATATAGTTATATGTTGTCGTGTTTTGTTGGGCCATGGGAAGGGATTGTAGGTAAAGATATTTGACATTTCTGTGTGTCTAAAAGCTTCTCTAAGTGGTTTCACTGCAATGTGGAAAGCCGTTCGCACTCGGCTATAAAAAGGAGGTCCCTTGTCATTGAGCTTAACGTGGAATCGGGCAGCACTTAGTGATAATAGAGAAGTTCACCACTGTGGTATGACAATAGTCGGAATAGTCTAAGTGAGCCTGATGCATCAGGCTGCCACCTAACCTAACCTAACTATACCCTCCACACATCGAAATATTGGTCTCAGACTCCACAAAGTATATATATATATATATATATATATATATATATATATATATATATATATATATATATATATATATATATATATATATATATATATATATATATATATATATATATATATATATATATATATATATATATATATATATATATATATATATATATATATATATATATATATATATATATATTCCTGGTCGTGGTGAAATTCTGAGTCGTTCTAGCGATGCCAATCCGTCTGTCCGTCCGTCTGTGGAAATCACGCTACTGTGATAAACAGGCTCCATATTCAACGCCCAAAAATAACATTTTGCTCTTGAAACATGTCTGGGGTGATCATTTATATTCCCCATATACTAAAATCTGAATTTGGACAAAATTTGGTAAACTTGTATAGAATTTCGATTTTGCCCTTTTTAGAAAACGGTAGAGAAAAACAAGCCGCAAGTTCGGCCAGGCCGAAGCTTATGTACCCTCCACCATGGATTGCGTACACCCAGAAAAAAATGCCTTCGAAACTAAAGGAAAAAATTTTCATCAATATAGTTTATCCATTTTATTTCCATTAAGGTAAATTTTTGTGAAAAATAATAAAATTTACTCGTTTCAGTAAAAAAATCCTAAACTGTAAGCAGTTAGGAATAGTTCATTAACTAGAATAAGGCATGGAATTTTACTCATACCATTTTCTTCGCTGGGTATAAGAATTTACTACTGAACAAGAAAATTTTATTCACCGATAACAAAGCATTCGTAAAAATAAACAAAAACCGAACTAAAACCAAGTTTCCTCAAAATTAGTAAAATTTCTTATAAAATGATAATTGCGACTTCCTTTATAATAGAAAGTTTTTCATACATACGAACAACACTTGGCATAGAAAAATATTTTAGTTCATTCGTACTAAGAAGTATGCAATCCAATCAAAACTTAAGGAAACACACTTGTTAGAATATAGGAAATTTTCCTATATTTCTATTGTCTACCTGTAATCGATACCTGTCATCGTAATCGATGTGTTTGCGCGTGGGTGTAATCTATATATTTGCGCGTCGGTTGTTTTTTTAGTTGGAATCGCGTTGTTTCGGAGAGATTGTTAAAAAATAATATGGTAAAATAATATAATAAATAACAAATAAAATATATAAAATATTTGTTATTTTAAATTAGTGAGAAAAATTTTCGTTTTTTTTTAAATAAATCTATCAATGTTCGTGATAGTGTATAAAGAAAGAAAACACCAGCAGAATAACAACCCTTTCATTTGTCTTCATTTTGGAATCTTCAATTATCAGGTAATATTCAGTGACGCTAACTTTTTGCAACAAAAATGTTTTATGATTTTTTATATTTGTAGGTATTGAAATTGTAAAAGGAGGACAAAATCGTTAGGCAGCAACTTATTAAAAGTGAAAAGTATAAGAAGAAGAAAAAGTGCGTTTTACAGTTGATAATATCACATGGAAATTGGAAATAGTGGAATAATAAACTAATATTTCAAGGAGATTCGATGCTGTTGATTCTTAATAAATATATTCAATATATTAATAAAACATGTCTTTTATTGAAGATAAAATTGCTTATATAAATAAATAAAATTGTATTTAAAAACGAAGGTAAGCAGTTCTAATGATGAAGTAAACGTTTTACCACAAATGTGTAAGATTTGTCCAAATGAATGAAAAAATTTCAATAAAACCATTCCATATATGAATTCAAATTAGTTAAATTTTTTCATTCTGTAGTATAGTGGTACATAAATATAGGAAAATGTTAACTAATATATGGAATGCATTATACCTAATTTCTACGAAAATCACATCGTTCAAACAAATAAAAATGTCTTTGGCGCTATACGAAGTTCAACTTTCTTCACAATGAGTTCATTTTATCTTAAAGAAGGGGTCACTTTTTTCTGGGTGTAGCAACTTCTACTGACGACTGTCATCCACAATCGAATTACTTGGGTTGCGGTAACACTTGCCGATGGCAAGGTATCTTTAAACTTCCTAACACCGTCTTCTAAATTACAAGGTAGTCCATACGTAGTATATATTAAACTAAAAAAGGCCGATTAAAAACGTATATAATTAAGTTTAAAGTTTCTATAGAAATACAATTTTGACAACATTTTCTATAGAAGTAACATTTGGAAAAAATTTTCGATAGAAATAAAATTTGGAAAAAAATTTATATAGAAATAAAATTTGGAAAAGAATTTCTATAGAAATAAAATGTTGACAAAATTTTATATAGAAATAAAATTTTGACAAAATTTTCTATAGAAATAAAATTTGTACAAAATTTTCTATAGAAATAAAACTTTTACAAAATTTTCTATAGAAATAACATTTTGACAATGTTTTCAATAAAAATAACATTTTGGTAGATTATTTTTGGCTCGAGTGGCAACCATGAATGTGAACCGATATGGACCAATGTTTGTGTGATTGGAGATCGACCAATTTTGGTATGGATATTAGCGGCCTTATACTAACACCACAAATTTCAACCGGATCGGATGAATTTTGCTCCTCCAAGAGGCTACGGAGCTCAAATCTGGGGAACGGTTTATATGGGGGCTATATATAATTATGGACCGATATGGACCAATTCTTGCGTGTTTGTTAGAGACGACATTCTAACACCATGTTCCAAATTTCAACCGGATCGGTTTGCTCCTCCAAGAGGCTCCGGAGGACAAATCTGGGAATCGATTTATATGGGGGCTATATATAATTATGGATCAATATGAACCAATATTTGCATGGTCATTAGAGAACATATTGGTACCATGTACCAAATTTCAGCCGGATCGGATGAAATTTTCGTTTCTTAGAGGCTCCGCAAGCCAACTCGGGGGATCGGTTTATATGGGGGCTATATATAATTATGGACCGATATGGACCAATTTTTGCATGGTTGTTAGAGACCATATACTAACACCATGTACCAAATTTCAGCCGGATCGGATGAAATTTGGTTCTCTTAGAGGCTCCGCAAGTCAAATCGGGATATCGGTTTATATGGGGGCTATACGTAAAAGTGGACCGATATGGACCAATTTTTGCATGTTGGTTAGAGACCATATACTAACACAATGTACCAAATTTGATCCGGATCGGATGAAATTTGCTTCTCTTAGAGCGATCGCAAGTTGGGGTCCGTTTATATAGGGGCTATACGTAAAAGTGGACCGATATGGACCAATTTGTCAGCCGGATCGGATGAAATTTGCTTCTCTTAGAGCAATCGCAAGCCAAATTTGGGAGTCCGTTTATATGGGGGCTATACGTAAAAGTGGACCGCTATGGCCCATTTGCAATACCATCCGACCTACATCAATAACAACTACTTGTGCCAAGTTTGAAGTCGATAGCTTGTTTCGTTCGGAAGTTAGCGGGATTTCAACAGTCGGACGGACGGACGGACATGCTTAGATCGACTCAGAATTTCACCACGACCCAGAATATATATACTTTATGGGGTCTTAGAGCAATATTTCGATGTGTTATAAACGGAATGAAAAAGTTAATATACCCGCCATCCTACACGGACGAAAAAGACTGTTTTTAATATGTTTGGTTGTAAAAATTATATGTTTGAAACTCAATTTTTTTAAAACAATATTGTTAAGTGCAAGCATACAATGTTCATAAACTAGCATAACATGTATATGTTAATATGTTACAACATATTGTGTTTGGGGCATAAAATGTTTGTAAATATAGTGTGTTTGGATGCAAACATATATTAATTTAGAAATAGCCTATAAACATATATGTGTTTAGAAAGAGAGACCTAGAGAGTATGCTACAAGTAAAAGAATAGAAGTAACCAATTGGCACCTTAAAAATATATATACACAAAGGGAATCTCATTAAAATTTTTTTCTACCCGTGTATGCCTAAGGTGAAACATAATATGTTTGAACTATACAAATAATATTTTGTTTGGACCAATCTTGGAAATATATATGCTTGAAGCAAAATGTGTTTGGGGTATATGTTACAGAAGCGATTTGTTTTGAGGCTGTATGGTGGAGGGTATAAAAATAATTATTTTAAAATGATACGAAAACCGTTTTGTTTTTTATACCCTGCGCCACACTGTGGAACAGGGTATTATAAGTTAGTGCATATGTTTGTAACACCCAGAAGGAGACGAGATAGACACACGGTGTCTTTGGCAATAATGCTCAGGGTGGGTCCCTGAGTCGATATAACCGTGTCCGTATGTCCGTCCGTCCGTGTGTCTGTGAACACATTTTTGTGATCAAAGTCTAGGTCGCAATTTAAGTCCAATCGCCTTCAAATTTGGCACATGTTCCGTAATTTGGGTCAGAATTGATTGAATTGATTTTGGAAGAAATCGGTTCAGATTTAGATATAGCTCCCATATATATCTTTCGCCCGATATGCACTAATATGGACCCAGCAGCCAGAGTTTTATATCGATTTGATATAGCTCCCATATATATCTTTCGCCGATATGGACTTATATGGCCCCAGAAGCCAGATTTTTGGCCGAATTTGGTTGAAATTTTGCACTAGGAGTACGATTAGTAGTATAGTCAAGTGTGCAAAATTTTATTGAAATCGGTTCAGATTTAGATATAGCTCCCATATATATCTTTCGTCCGATATGGACTAATATGGTCCTAAAAGCCAGAGTTTTGGCCCAATTTGGTTGAAATTTTGCACAGGGAGTAGATTTAGCATTGTAGCTATGCGTGCCAAATTTGGTTGAAATCGATTCAGATTTAGATATAGCTCCCATATATAGCTTTCGCCCGATACGCACTTATATGGTCCCAGAAGCCAGAGTTTTATCCCGATTAGCTTGAAATTTTGTACAAGGAGTACAATTGGTAGTATAGTCATGTGTGCCAAATTTGATTGAAATCGGTTCAGATTTAGATATAGCTTCCATATATATTTTTCACCCGATATGGACCTATATGGCCCCAGAAGCCAGAATTTTGGCCCAATTTGGTTGAAATTTTGCACTAGGAGTACAATTAGTAATATAGTCATGTGTGCCAAATTTGATTGAAATCGGTTCAGATTTAGATATAGCTCCCATATATATGTTTTTCTGATTTCGACAAAATTGGTAAAAATACCAACATTTCCTTGTTAAATCGCCACTGCTTAGTCGAAAAGTTGTAAAAATGACTCTAATTTTCCTAAACTTCTAATACATATATATCGAGCGATAAATCATAAATAAACTTTTGCGAAGTTTTCTCAAAAATGCTTCAGATTTAAATGTTTCCCATATTTTTTTTTACTAACATTGTGTTCCACCCTAGTGCATTAGCCGACTTAAATTTTGAGTCTATAGATTTTATAGAAGTCTATCAAATTCTTCCAGATCGAGTGATATTTAAATGTATGTATTTGGGACAAACCTTTATATATAGCCCCCAACACATTTGACGGATGTGATATGGTATCGACTTTAGGCTTTCCTTAAAGGGTGATACGGTCAAAATTTGGTCAATATAAACTTGACGTATTTCTTTCAATTTTGCATTTAAGAAACCTGAACACCCCTCATTTTGAAGGTGTGTGTGTGTAGAATGTTGCTTCTATTTTGATTTTGGAATTCACTCTTCAGTTGTCAAAATGCCGTCCAAGCAAGAAGAGCAGCGTATCAAAATTTTGCTCGCTCATCGCGAAAATCCGAGCTACTCGCACGCAAAGCTGGCAAAATCGCTAAAAGTTGCCAAATCAACCGGTACAAATGTAATTAAAATGTTTGGGGAACGTTTGTCGACAGCCAAGAAGTCTGGATCGGGGGGAAATCGAAAACCGGAAGCCGCTGAGACGACAAAGAGAGTTGCCGGTAGTTTCAAGCGAAACCCTAACCTCTCTCTCCGAGATGCCGCAAATAAGCTGGGTGTATCGTCTACAACCGTGCATCGAGCCAAAAAACGAGCCGGACTATCGACTTACAAGAAGGTAGTGACTCCAAATCGCGATGATAAACAAAATACGACGGTCAAAGCGCGATCCCGGAGGCTGTACACGACGATGCTGACGAAGTTTGACTGCGTGGTAATGGATGACGAAACCTACGTCAAAGCCGACTACAAGCAGCTTCCGGTCCAGGAGTTTTATACGGCAAAAGGAAGGGGAAAGGTAGCAGATATTTTCAAGCACATAAAACTGTCAAAGTTCGCAAAGAAATATCTGGTTTGGCAAGCCATCTGTACCTGTGGCTTGAAAAGCAGCATTTTCATAGCTTCCGGGACTGTCAACCAAGAAATTTACGTGAAAGAGTGTTTGCATAAACGTCTGCTGCCTTTCCTGAAGAAACACGGTTGTTCCGTACTGTTTTGGCCGGATTTGGCATCTTGCCATTACGGTAAAAAGGCCATGGAGTGGTACGCCGCCAACAACGTGCAGGTGGTTCCCAAGGACAAGAACCCTCCCAACCCGCCAGAGCTCCGCCCAATTGAGAAATACTGGGCTATTGTCAAGCGGAGCCTAAAGAAGACCAAAAAAACTGCTAAGGACTAGCAGCAGTTCAAGGCAAACTGGCTTTCTGTGGCGAAGAAGGTGGACAAGGTGGCTTTACAAAATCTGATGGCAGGTGTCAAGCGTGAGGCCCGGCAATTCGGATTTGGAAAAGCGAAAGCCTAACTGAATATTTTTCCTGAATTTTATACTAATTGAACTTGAAAAATAAATTTAATTTGATTTTTTAAATAAACGAGTTCACCTATTTACACGCGTTTTCCCTTGACCAAATTTTGACCGTATCACCCTTTACTTGTTTCTTATGTCTTTAAACTTGAATTGCCTTTTTAACTTACCTTATAATAAACAAAATATTAAAAGGTTGCCAGAATTTCTTGATTGTTTAATACCAGTGACTTATATTCACTGCATGGTACTTAACGTTACACATGTAACTTGGTACGAATAGGGTTAATATTAATCTTAAAGTTCAGCCTCCTATCCAATATAACCGCAAGGTATGTTGAACACTCACCAAAGAGAATTTTAATATCTCCTAAAGAGATGGGATTATCCGTGGAAATTTGCGTTCTTTGCAGTACATGACTAGTTCCGTTTTTGCAGCACCATTCTCCTTCATAAATTTCTGGATGAATTGAAACTCGTTGCGATGTTTATCAAATTCATTTCAATTAAGTGTACATTAAGTACAATTCCATCTATCTTCCATAATGCTTTGGGTCAATTTTATGAACATTCCCTCCTTTAAGAGAAATGACCAATGACTGTATATAACTATGGATATCATCATCTCTCTTGCATGTTTATTAACATTGTTTACAAGTTAATATAAACAACAATCATTTGGCAGTTTCGATTGCACAATTAGAAACCGACACAAATGCCTTGCTCATTCTTTGAAATTGCTTGACTTATGGCGACTAAGATTGGTAAAGGGGCTAAACTAACAAAACAAAATTGAAAGCTGTGAAAATTGTTGCTTATTTCACTTATTGCGAAAAGTGATTGCCTTTTGTCTTTTATCCAGAAACAACAACAACAACAACAATATAGCAGCATGCTAGAGGAAATAGTCAAAGTCTAAGGTCTAGGGAGGAATTCAGGGATTCAGTAGCCAGAAATTGTATTCCATTTGGATATATGCCAATAGGCATATATTTCCCAAAAAAAAAAAACACAAGCTTGTTTGACTATACAAAATAGAAGAGGCAATAATAAAACAGCAGCAACAACAACACCGACAATGGCAAAATCCAGTCAAATATTATGAGCATCGTTAGTGTGTGGTGGAGTAAGACCCCCAAGATATTTTCTTGGGTGCTCTGTAAGCTCTTTGCACTCTCACACAGGCCAGAGTGTGAATGAGAAAAATAATAATGGAGAGTGTGAGTTTGCATGTGGTACTCACAAAGCAACAATCACATACACTCACTGGCACACACATGCAATCGTATTCACTCCTAAAGACATAAAACATTTGTTGTGTTTTTTTTGCCGCTGTCACATTCATTTCCGTTTCCATGTTGCTCGTTCTTCATTCATACATACTTAGACACATGTTGGGCCTATACCACAACATCACGACTGCAAACATGTGTAAAGGCAAACACTTGCATGAGCATATGAGAATATAAGCATTTGTCTATGGAGAGTGAGAGAGTATGTGTGTGTGTGTGTATTATAGCTGCCTTGGAAGCCTATAAGAAAAATGAGAAGAATGAAAGACGGCAAATATTGCCGGCGATTTGTTGGTGTTGGTGTTGTTGTTTTTGTTATTGTCTTGTTTCTTATCTCATTTGGCAAGCCACATATCATGTTTTCATGAAGGCCGCCGCCACACAATTGCATGTCGCCTGTGGTTATTTATGAAAATTTTCAGTTTAGTTCAACTGCCTTTTTGTTTTTTTGCTTTTGGCACCAGATGGAGGATACAATTACATTCACATACAGATTCTCACTTATATGGTGCTTATGGTTAAAGGTTTTATAGAGATTCAGTGGTTTATTAGAGTGGTATTGTTATGATTTATGGACAAAGATGTGGATAAGACTTAATATACAAATGTAATTTTGTGTGACTTTAGGGAACCCTTACCTATTTTATAGAGGTTTACTTGGATCCAAAAATGTTGACCTAGCCGTAAGGACATTTGGCATTGATTCTCTGCCTAAGACGCAGTTTCCTTGACATAAATTTTATTGATATAAAACTGAACTCTAAGATGCCGAAGAAGTCCTATATGGGGATTGGCTATAATGCGGTTAGATAAAATTCAGACTGATTAGAAATTTGGTCTCATATACTGAAAACAAGCTTGCCCCATTACAAAAATGTTGTCTTTGCACTAGCCAATGAAGCAGAGAATTGTAGTAAGGATCTAAGACACATTTCTGTTTTAATTTAGATTTTTGTGTACGTGATAGATAGTATATTCACCAAAAAGTTTACTTGAATCCAAAGATTTTGACCTTTCCTTAAGAGGTTTGGTATTGATTACGAGCCAATGTTAGGTGAGGTGGCAGGCTCACTTAGACTATTCAGTCCATTGTGATACCACATTGGTGAACTTCTCTCGTATCACTGAGTGCTGCCCGATTCCATGTTAAGCTCAATGACAAGGGACCTACTTTTTATAGCCGAGTCCGAACGGTGTTCCACATTGTAGTGAAACCACTTAGAAAAGCTTTGAAACCCTCAGAAATTTCACCAGCATTACTGAGGTGGGATAATCCACCGCTGAAAAACTTTTTGGTGTTCGGTCGAAGCAGGAATCGAACCCACGACCTTGTGTATGCAAGGCGGGTATGCTAACCATTGCACCACGGTGGCTCCCAATATATAGCCCCCATATAAATCGATCCCCAGATTTGGCTTGCGGAGCCTCTAAGAGAACCAAATTTCATCCGATCCGGTTGAAATTTGGTACGTGGTGTTAGTATATGGTCTCTAACAACCATGCCAGAATTGGTCCATATCGGTCCATAATTATATATAACCCTTATATAAACCGATCCCCAGATTTGACCTCCAGAGCCTCTTGAGGGAGCAAAATTCATCCGATCCGGTTGAAATTTGGTACATTTCGCTAGTATATGGCCGATAACAACAATGTCAATATTGGCCCGCGTCGATCTATATTAACATATAGCACCCAAATAAACCGATCCCCAATCACAGAAAAATCACGATTGCCACTCGAGCCAAAAATAATCTACCAAAATGTTATTGCCATAGAAAATTTAGTCAAATTTTTATATTCTTATAGAACATTTTGTCAAAATTTAATTTCTATAGAAAATTTTGTCAACATTTTATTTCTTTAGGCAATTTTGACAAAATATAATTTTTATACAAAATTTTGTCAAACATTTATTTCTATAGAAAATTTTGTCAGAATTTTATTTCTGTAGAAAATTTTGTCAAAATGTTATTTCTATAGAAAATTTATGAAGTATTTCACAGTTGGAGAGGAATATTTTGCAAAATTTTCCAAAACATCAAGAATTATACCCATCTACTAAACAGTAAAAAATCTGCCATTTTGGTAGACTCGTGTTCATATGTTAATTGTATATAGCGTCCATAAATAGCGACCCCCATATATCAATTCTCGCTCTATAATTACCGCACAAAAGTTCATATCGGTTCGTAATAATTTCTTCCCTATTTATACCGGTCAAGATCTGAATATTTACGAATCGACCTTTCTTTTGTCTACTATATATCCCCCATGGATTAACTTACAATTTAGAAGATGATGTTAAAAAGTTTTAAGATGCCTTGCCATCGGCCGCAACCCAAGTAATTCAATTGTGGTTGAACGTCTTTAGTAGAAGTTTCTACGCAATCCATGGTGGAGGGTACATAAGATTCGGCCTGACAAAAATTACGGCCGTATATACTTGTTTTGTTTCAAATAGGCTAAAAACAGAGTAAGGATTAATAAAATGGTACAAATTATTTCAATTTTGTCAAAAAAAAAAAAATGCTGAAGCCATTGTATATAAATTGCGAATTTCTAAAAATATTTGCATTAAAAATCATTATAAAATTATTTATTTTTTTTGGCAAAATATTACAAATTTTTTAAATTCAAATTCAAAACACTGAATTCGAATCACACCTTATGAAATGATGCAACGTTCGTTGAAATATTGGACATCCGTTCTATGACAAGCCCATGTTAGATTCATCCCTTCTGCGTCAATTTTGCATCACTTCTGGATCTAAAAAGAACATTTTCACAACTTTTTTGGATAGACTTTTTTTTTTGCACATCGAAATATTGCTCTAAGACCCGACCCCTGGGTCGTGTTGAAATTCTGAGTCGATCTGAGCATGTCCGTCCGTCCGTCTGTTGAAATCACGCTAACTTCCGAACGAAACAAGCTATCGACTTCAACTTGTCACAAGTAGTTGTTATTGATGTAGGTCGGATGGTATTGCAAATGGGTCATATCGGTCCACTTTTACGTGGACCATATAAACCGATCCCCAGATTTGGCTTGCGGATCCTCTAAGAGAAGCAAATTTTGTCCGATCCAGCTGAAATTTGGTACATGGTGTTGGTATATGGTTTCTAACAACCATGCGAAAATTGGTCCATATCGGCCCACAATTATATATAGCCCCCATATAAACCGATCCCCAGATTTGGCTTGCGGATCCTCTAAAAGAAGCAAATTTCATCCGATCTGGCTGAAATTTGGTACATGGTGTTATTATATAGTCTCTAATTACCATGCAAGAAATGGTCCATAATTATATATAGCCCCCATATAAACCGATCACCAGATTTGACCTCCGGAGCCTCTTGGAAGACCAAAACTTATCTGATTCAATTGAAATTTGGTACGTGGTGTTAATATATGGCCTCAAACACCCATGCCAAAATTGGTCCATATCGGTCCATAAATTTATATAGCCCCCATATAAACCGATCACCAGATTTGACCTCCGGAGCCTCTTGGAAGACCAAAACTTATCTGATTCAATTGAAATTTGGTACGTGGTGTTAATATATGGCCTCAAACACCCATGCCAAAATTGGTCCATATCGGTCCATAATTATATATAGCCCCCATGTAAACCAATCCCCAGATTTGTCCTCCGGAGACTCTTGAAGGAGCAAAATTCATCCGATCCGGTTGAAATTTGGAACGTGGTGTTAGTGTGTGGTCTCTAACAAACACGATATGGACACGAATTGGTCCATATCGGTCCATAATTATATATAGCCCCCCCCCCCCATATAAACCGTTTTCCAGATTTGATCTCCGGAGTCTCTTGGAGAAGCAAAATTCATCCGATCCCGTTGAAATTTGCAACGTGGTGTTAGTATGTGGCCGCTAATAACCATGACAAATTTGGTCCATATCGGTCTATAGCTATATATAGCCGATCCCCAATCACACAAAAATTGGCCCATATCGGTTCATAATCATGGTTGTCACTCGAGCCAAAAATAATTTACTAAAATTTTATTTCTATAGAAAATTTTGTAAAAATTTTATTTCTATAGAAAATTTTGTCAAACTTTATTTCTATAGAAAATTTTGGCAAAATTTTATTTCTATAGAAAATTTTGTCAAAATTTTATTTCTATAGAAAATTTTTTCAAAACGTTATTCCTATAGAAAATTTTGTCAAACTTTATTTCTATAGAAAATTTTGGCAAAATTTTATTTCTATAGAAACTGTTATCAAAATTTTAATTCTATAGAGAATATTGTCAAAATTTTAATTCTATTAAGAATTTTGTCAAAATTTTAATTCTATTAAAAATTTTGTCAAAATTTTATTTCTATAGAAAATTATGTTAAAATTTTATTTCTATAGAAAATTTTGTCAAAATTTTATTTCTATAGAAAATTTTGTCAAAATTTTATTTCTATAGAAATTTTTGTCCAAATTTTATTTCTATAGAAAATGTTGACAAAATTTTATTTCTATAGAAAATTATGTTAAAATTTTATTTCTATAGAAAAATATGTTAAAATAATATTTCTATAGAAAATTTTGTCCAAATTTTACTTCTATAGAAAATCTTGTCAAAATTTTAATTCTATTAAGAATTTTGTAAAAATTTTAATTCTATTAAGAATTTTGTCAAAATTTTAATTCTATTAAAAATTTTGTCAAAATTTTATTTCTATAGAAAATTATGTTAAAATTTTATTTCTATAGAAAATTTTGTCAAAATTTTATTTCTATAGAAAATTTTTTCAAAACGTTATTCCTATAGAAAATTTTGTCAAACTTTATTTCTATAGAAAATTTTGGCAAAATTTTATTTCTATAGAAACTGTTATCAAAATTTTAATTCTATAGAGAATATTGTCAAATCTTTAATTCTATTAAGAATTTTGTCAAAATTTTAATTCTATTAAAAATTTTGTCAAAATTTTATTTCTATAGAAAATTATGTTAAAATTTTATTTCTATAGAAAATTTTGTCAAAATTTTATTTCTATAGAAAAATTTGTCAAAATTTTATTTCTATAGAAATTTTTGTCCAAATTTTATTTCTATAGAAAAATATGTTAAAATTTTATTTCTATACAAAATTTTGTCAAACTTAATTATATACGTATTTAATCGGCCTTGTTTAGTTTAATATATACTACGTATGGACTACCTTGCAATTTAAAAGACGGTATTAGGAAGTTTTAAGATACCTGGCCATCGGCAAATGTTACCGCAACTCAAGTAATTCGATTGTGGATGACAGTGGATGGCCGTATATACTTGTTCAGTGTCATTTTTCGTTTTAAACTGTTTTTATTTGTTAATGATTTTGTTGCGGTGTTTTTACAACCCATTCCATTGTCTTATATATAATATATATACTAGTCCTTGTATATATATTAGGAATAACTTTCTTTCTGCAAAAAAGGGCTAGTGTTTGCTTATTATTTGGCAACTTGAAATTTATAAAGTTTTTATTGGTAGCTCTTATTGTATCAGAGTGCTTCGTTGTGGTTCTCATGTTACCGATTTCGTTGTTGCTTGTCTTCACTAAATACAGAAGGATATTTGTTTTGTTTTTGTTACCAAAAGAGTTTTTTGTTTAGTATTTTAAATGACTTTTATGTGAAATATTTATTCAATTATCCCAACAGTGTGAACATTGTCGTGTCAATTGTATTAATTTTGATGGATGGAGATGGCATGACAAATGAGCACAAAATGGCCAAGCAAAAAAGAGCTTCCAAATAAAGTGATTTGGATTCTCAAATTATGATCCGGAAGTAGGGCAACTTTTGAACATCTGCAATTAAGTGCACATTGATTTGTCATAAGATGTAAGTACTCCGTTTTCGAATCCTTTGCATTGCCTTGGAAGTTGTGTGTTGGAAGTTCGTTTGAATGAAAAATTTAAAAAAAGTGTATAAAAGTGTTTTTTTTTTAATAATATTGTTTTTTGTCAATATTTTTTTTAACATTATAATTACTTTTATTATCATTAACGCAGGATCATATCTCGCCAAAGGTGGATAGCAAATTTCGTCCGATCCAGTTGAACGTGATGTATGTACACGCCCTCTAACAACCATACAAAAATTGGTCTAAATAGTCCCATAATTATATATAGCCCCCATATATACCGATCCCTAGAGTTGACTTCCGGTTGCTCTGGAATAAGTAAATTTTATTCGATCCGGTTGAAATTTGGTATGTGAGGTTACTATATGCCCACTAACAACCATGTAAAAATTGATCGATATCGGTACCCACACTCAAAGTTTACTTGAATCCAAAGAAGTTGACCTTCCCTTGAGGATTTTGGTATTGATTCTGAGCCAAAGATGCGGCTTCTTTAAAATAAAGAAAATTTTTAGCGACCCATCTGACTTTAAGTCTAGCACCAATAAAATTAAACTTAGGATACAGATCTCATTTATAAAATGTTCATTATCATTTCGCGGTTTATTAATAAAGGTACTCACGTACAAACAATTGTCAGTTTAAAAATCCAAATTATAACGGATACTTCAAAGAAAAAAATGTTTTCTTAATTCCAAAAAAAAACTTTAAACCAAACACGCTAAATCCTCAAAATAAATCTTAGACTATATTTGAAGCCTTTTTTGTCTTAAATCTAAAGTTTCAATATTTCAGTTAATTTAAGGACAATTCCTTGAAATAAAAAAAGTGTTTCTTTACTTTAAGGAAAATTAGCCTTGGCCCAAACACATGCGACTTTAACGGAGGGATGCAACTTTACTAAATGTGTATCCTAAATTTAATGAAAAACAAGTATATACGGCCGTTAGTTCGGCCTGGCCGAAGCTTATGTACCCTCCACCATGCATTGCGTAGAAACATCTTCTAAATACTGCCATCCACAATCGAATTACTTTAGTTGCGGTCGCGCTTGTCGATGGCAAGGTATCTTAAACCCTCCCAACACCGCACTGAAAAAAAGCATACTCGGTTCCAAAGATTTTGTCTTTACTTTAAAAAATTTGGTATTGATTCCGAGCCAAAGAAGCGGAGAATACAAGTAAGGATACTTTTAAGACACAATTCTCTTTTAAATTTAGGTTTTGTGTACTTGCTTTTAGGAAGTAAATATTAATTTTTCGCTTTCTCAGCTTTGTTTCTTCATATGCTATCAAAGTCCTTTAAAAACGAGTTAACGGCAACTTTATTTTCCAAATTAGGACTCGACTTCCAGTAGAAATTATGCTATGTTTGAAGTAAAAACTTCTTTAAAATAAAGTTTTGAAAAACATGTCCTATATTTGAACGATTTTTTGCTTTGTAGTCAAGATGCAAAAAGACAACAAATTTAAAGACAATTTCATTAAATTTAAAGAATTTTTCTGAATTATTAAAGTCAAGTTGACCTTAGCCTATAAATTTTTTCTTTCATGTTAAGATACCCATTTTTAAGTCAAATCACTTAATTATAAGGACAATATGACTTCATTGAAAAGTTTATCGACTTTTGGACAAGGAAAATAACTTTATTTTAGAGAAATGCGTCTTCTATGCTAAGCAAAATTTGTATTCGTATTTTAAAGACATGAAATCTTTGACCTCACGACAATATTTTTTTCAGTGTATAATAAGTTTGATCTGCCAAAAAATGTGCCTACAAGAAATATTGATTTTAGACCCCATAAGATATATACCGATCGACCTAACATAGTGGTTAGGGTATAATAAGTTTGATCTGCCAAAAAATGTGCCTACAAGAAATATTGATTCTAGACCCCATAAAATATATACCGATCGACTCAGAATCACCTCCTAAGTCGATCTAGCGCTTGGCGTCCATCCGTCCGTCTGTCCATGTATTTGTTGTTCACAGGATTTCGGTCGCAATTATTAACCGATTTTGATGAAATTTGGTACAGGGAGTTTTTTTGGGCACAAGGACGAACGTTATTGAATTTGGAAGAAATCGGATCAAATTTAGGTATAGCTCTCACATATATGTATTGCCCGATTTTGACGAATGGGGTCACGTTGCACTTTTCAAATTTAGCACAAAATAATCTTCTGTATCACCCTTTAAGTCTGAAAATGTCATCGAAATCGGTTCAGATTTAGATATAGGTCCCATATATATGTATCGCCCGATTTTGTCAAATTAGGTCATAAAACCCTTATTTAACAACCGATCTTACTCAAAGTTGGCGAAATGTAATCTTCTATAGCACTAACTATATGTGCAAAAAATCATCGAAATCGGTTCAGATTTAGCTATAGCTCCCATATATGTACCGCCCGATTTTTCTAAATAAAATAAAACTCAATTGAACAAATAATACAATGTTTGTACTGTAATTTTCTCGAAGAGGAGCGGAGCGTGGAGCGGAGCGGAGCGATTTTTTTTCTCGGAGCGGATCGAGGAGCGGAGCGGTTTTTTTTCTCCGGAGCGGGAGCGGAGCGAAAAAAATGGACCGCTCCGGATCCCTGGTTGTTAGCGACCATATACTAACACCACGCGCCTAATTTGAACCGGATCGGATGAATTTTGTTCCTCCAAGAGGCTCCGGAGGTCAAATCTGGAGAATGTTTTATATGGGGGCTATATATAATTATGGACCGATATGGACCAATTCTGGCACGGTTGTTAAAGATCATATACGAACACCATGTTCCAAATTACAAACGGCTTGGATGAAATTTGCTTCTCTTGGAGACTTCGCAAGCCAAATCTGGGGATCGGTTTATATGGGGGCTATATAATTATGGACCGATGTGAACCAATTTTTGCATGGTCGTTAGAGACCGTATGCCAACACCATGTACCAAATTTCAGCCGGATCGGAAGTAATTTGCTTCTCTTTGAGGCTTCGCAAACCAAATCTGGGGATCGGTTTATATAAGGGCTATATATATTTATGGACCAATATGGACATGGTTTTTAGAGACCATATACCAACACCATGTATTAATTATTAAAGTCAAGTTGACCTTAGCCTATAAATTTTTTCTTTCATGTTAAGATACCCATTTTTAAGTCAAATCACTTAATTATAAGGACAATACGACTTCATTAAAAAGTTTATCGACTTTTGGACAAGGAAAATAACTTTATTTTAGAGAAATGCGTCTTCTATGCTAAGCAAAATTCGTATTCGTATTTTAAAGACATGAAATCTTTGACCTCACGACAATATTTTTATACCCTCCACCATAGGATGGGGGGTATATTAACTTTGTCATTCCGTTTGTAACACATCGAAATATTGCTCTAAGACCTCATAATGTATATATATTCTGGGTCGTGGTGAAATTCTGAGTCGATCTGAGCATGTCCGTCCGTCCGTCTGTTGAAATCACGCTAACTTCCGAACGAAACAAGCTATCGACTTGAAACTTGGCACAAGTAGTTGTTATTGATGTAGGTCGGATGGTATTGCAAATGGGCCATATCGGTCCACTTTTACGTATAGCCCTCATATAAACGGACCCCCAAATTTGGCTTGCAGACCCTCTAAAAGAAGCAAATTTCATCCGATCCGGCTGAAATTTGGTACATGGTGTTGGTATATGGTATCTAACAACCATGCAAAAATTGGTCCACATCGGTCCATAATTATATATAGCCCCCATATAAACCGATCCCCCGATTTGGCTTTCGGAGCCTCTAAGAGAAGCAAATTTCGTCCGATCCGGCTGAAATTTGGTATATTGTGTTAGTATATGGTCTCTAACAACCATGCAAAAATTGGTCCACATCGGTCCATAATTATATATAGCCCCCATATAAACCGATCCCCAGATTTGGCATGCGGAGCCTGTAAGAGAAGAAAATTTCATCCGATCCGGCTGAAATTTGGTACATGGTGTTAGTATATGGTCTCTAACACCTATGCAAAAATTGGTCTACATCGGTCAATAATTATATATAGCCCCCATATAAACCGATCCCCCGATTTGGCTTGCGAACCCTCTAAGAGAAGCAAATTTCATCCGATCCGGCTGAAACTTGGTACATGGTGTTAGTATATGGTCTCTAACAACCATGCAAAAATTGGTCCACATCGGTCCATAATTATATATAGCCCCATATAAACCGATCCCCCGATTTGGCTTTCGGAGCCTCTAAGAGAAGCAAATTTCATCCGATCCGGCTGAAATTTGGTATATTGTGTTAGTATATGGTCACTAACAACCATGCAAAAATTGGTCCACATCGGTCCATAATTATATATAGCCCCAATATAAACCGATCCCCAGATTTGGCTTGCGGAGCCTCTAAGAGAAGCAAGTTTCATCCTATCCGGCTGAAATTTGGTACATGGTGTTAGTATATGGTCTCTAATGACCATGTAAAAATTATGCACATCGGTGCATAATTATATATAGCTCCATATAAACCGATCGCCAGATTTGACCTCCGGAGCCTCTTGGAAGACCAAAATTCATCTGATTCAGATGATATTTGGTACGTGGTGTTAATATATGGCCTCAAACACCCATGCAAACATTGGTCGAAATCGGTCGATAATTATGTATAGCCCCCATATAAACCGATCCCCAGATTCGACCTCCGGAGCCCCTTGGAAGAGCAAAATTCATCGGATTCGGTTGAAATTTGGTACGTGATGTTAGTATATGGTATCCAACAACCATGCAAACATTGGTCGAAATCGGTCGATAATTATGTATAGCCCCCATATAAACCGATATCCAGATTCGACCTCCGGAGCCCCTTGGAAGAGCAAAATTCATCGGATTCGGTTGAAATTTGGTACGTGATGTTAGTATATGGTATCCAACAACCATGCCACAAGTGGTCCATATCAGTCCATAATTATATATAGCCCCCATATAAACCGATCCCGAGATTTGGTTTTGGAGCCTCTTGGAGGAGTAAATTTCCTCCGAGTCAGTTGAAATTTGGTACATTGTGCTAGTATATGGCCCTTAACAATCATGCCTAAATAGGTCCATATCGGTCTATAGTTATATATAGCCCTCAGATAAATCGATCCCCAATCACACAAAAATTGGTCCATATCAAGTTCATAATTGTATATAGCCCCTATATAAGCGACCCCCATATTTCAATTCTGGCTCCCTACGTACCGTGCAAAAGTCCATACGATTCGTAATTATTTGTAGACTTGCATACCTTTTTGTCTAATATATCCCACGTGTGTGGACTAACTCACAATTTAGAAAACGATTTAAGATACCACAACCCAAGTAATTCGATTGTGTATAACAGTCTTTCGTAGAAGTTTCTACACAATCCATGGTGGAGGGTACATAAGATTCGGCCGGGCCGAACTTACGACCGTTTATACTTGTTTTTCAGTGCGTTTTCTAAATTGTAAGTTAGTCCATACGTGGTATATATTAAATCAAAAAATACCAATTAAATACGTATATAATTCAGTTTGACAAAGTTTTCTGTAGTAATAAAATTTTGACAAAATTTTCTATAGCAATAAAATTTTGACAAAATTTGCTATAGAAATAAAGTTTTGACAACATTTTCTATAGAAACGAAATTTTAACAAAATATTCTATAGAAATAAAATTTTAACTAAATTTTCTACAGAAATAAAATTTTAACATAATTTTCTATAGAAATAAAATTTTGACAAAATTTTTAATAGATTTAAAATTTTGACAAAATTTTTAATAGGATTAAAATTTTGACAAAATTCTTAATAGAATTAAAATTTTGACAATATTCTCTATAGAATTAAAATTTTGATAACAGTTTCTATAGAAATAAAATTTTGACAAAATTTTCTATAGGAATAACGTATTGAAAAAATTTTCTATAGAAATAAAATTTTGACAAAATTTTCTATGGAAATAACATTTTGGTAGATTATTTTTGGCTCGAGTGGCAACCATGATTATGAACAGATATGGACCAATTTTTGTGTGATTGGGGATTGGCTATATATAACTATGGACCGATATGGACCAATTTTTGCATGGTTGTTAGAGACCATATACTAACACCATGTTCGAAATTTCAACCGGATCGGGTTAAATTTGCTTCTCTTAGAGGCTACGCAAGCCAAATCTGGGGATCGGTTTATATGGGGGCTATATATAATTATAAACCGATGTGGACCAATTTTAGCATGGTTGTTAGAGGCTATATACCAAAACCATGTACCAAATTTCAGCCGGATCGGATGAAATATGCTTTTCTTAGAGGATCCGCAAGCCAAATCTGAGGGTCCGTTTATATGGGCCCGATGTATCAGGCTCACTTAGACTATTCAGTCCATTGTGATACCACATTGGTGAAGTTCTCTCTTATCACTGAGTGCTGCCCGATTCCATGTTAAGCTCAATGACAAGGGACCTCCTTTTTATAGCCGAGAGCGAACGGCGTTCCACATTGCAGTGAAACCACTTAGATAAGTTTTGAAAACCTCAGAAATGTCACCAGCATTACTGCGGTGGGATAATCCACCACTGAAAAACTTTTTGGTGTTCGGTCGAAGCAGGAATCGAACCCACGACCTTGTGTATGCAAGGCGGGCATGCTAACCATTGCACGTAAAAGTGGACCAAATTTTTACATGGTTGTTAGAGACCATGTACCAAATTTTAGCCGGATCGGATGAAATATGTTTTTCTTAGAGGCTTGCGGAGCCAAATCTGAGAGGCTTGCGGAGCCAAATCTGAGGGTCCGTTTATTTGGGGGCTATACGTAAAAGTGGACCGATATGGCCCATTTGCAATACCATCCGACCTACATCAATAACAATTACTTGTGCCAAGTTTTCAAGTCGATAGCTTGTTTCGTTCGGAAGTTAGCGTGATTTCAACGGACATGCTTAGATCGACTCAGAATTTCACCACGACCCAGAATATATATACTTTATGGGGTCTTAGAGCAATATTTCGATGTGTTACAAACGGAATGACAAAGTTAATATACCCCCCATCCTATGGTGTGTCTTTAATATTTTGTAAATTTCGCATCCTAAAATTTAGTTTTCGTAATCTTTAATATCACGTAAATATTTGTTTTAGTGTATATAAACCGGTCACCGGATTTGACCTCCGGAGCCTCGTGTAGGAGCAAATTTCATCCGATGCATTTTAATATTCATGCAAAATCCATATCGGTTCATAATTTTTTATAGCCCTAATAAAAAACCAACCCTCAAGAGTTTACTTCAGGGTTCTTTTGAGGAATAAATTTCATCTGGTTGCGTTGAATTTGGCCTTCTAATTACCATGCGAAAATTGGTTAACATCGATTTCTAATTATTTATAGACATGTATAGAAGTAAAATTTTCTGATCTTACTTTGAGCATCGATTATTAGAGTCAATCGATACACGCAAAGAAAAAAACGTTTGGAAAACGTGTACCGAAAACGTTTTTCTTTTGTTAGAGTTTTTTGAATTGCTTCGAAAAGTATACACTTTTATCACCAAAAAAAAAAAAAATCGTTTGTTACAAAGTGTTAATTTTTATACCCACCACCATAGAATGGTGACGGGGGTATAATAAGTTTGTCATTCCGTTTGTAACGCATCGAAATATCGATTTCCGACTATATAAAGTATATATATTCTTGATCAGGGAGAAATTCTAAGACGATATAGCCATGTCCGTCTGTCCGTCTGTCTGTCTGTCTGTCTGTCTGTCTGTCTGTTGTAATCACGCTACAGTCTTCAATAATAAAGCAGTCGTGCTGAAATTCCGCACAAACTCGTCTTTCGTCTGCAGGCAGGTCAAGTTCGAAGATGGGCTATATCGGTCCAAGTTTTGATATAGTCCCCATATAAACCGACCTCCCGATTTGGGGTCTTGGGCTTATAAAAACCTTAGTTTCTATCCAATTTTCCTGAAATTGGAAATCTAGAGGTATTTTATGACCACAAAGAGGTGTGCCAAAAATGGTGAGTATCGGTCCATGTTTTGGTATAGCCCCCATATAGACCGATCTCCCGATTATATTTCTAGGGCTTCTAGAATCGATAGTTTCTATCCAATTCGCCTGAAATTGGAAATCTAAAGGTATTTTAGCACCACAAAGAGGTGTGCTAAAATGGGTGAGTATCGGTCCAGGTTTTGGTATATCCCCCATATAGACCGATTTCCCGATTTTATTTCTTGGGCTTCTAGAATCCGTAGTTATTATCCAATTTGGTTGAAATTTGAAATCTAGAGGTATTTTAGGACCATAAAGAGGTGTGCTAAAATTGGTGAGTATCGATCCAGGTTTTGGTATATCCCCCATATAGACCGATCTCCCGATTTGGGGTCTTGGGCTTATAGAATCCGTAGTTTTTATCCAATTTGCTTGAAATTGGAAATCTAGAGGTATTTTAGAACAATAAAGAGGTGTGCCGAAAATGGTGAGTATCGGTCCATGTTTTGGTATAGCCCCCATATAGACCCATCTCCCGTTTTTACTTCTTGGCCGTCTAAAATCTGCAGTTTTTATCCAATTTGCCTGAAATTAGAAATCTAGAGGTATTTTAAAACCATAAAGGGGTGTGCTGAAAATGATGAGTATCGGACCATGTTTTTATATAGCCCCCATATAGACCGATCTTCAGATTTTATTCCTTGGCTTATAGAAACCGTAACTTTTATCGAACTTGCCTCAAATTGGAAATCTAGAAGTATTTTAGGACTATAAAAAGGTATGCCGAAAATGGTGAGTATAGGTCCATGTTTTGATATAGCTATCAGATAGACCGATCTCCCGATATTACTTTTTGGGCTTCTAGAAACCGTAATTGCCTGAAATGAGAAATCTACAGGTATTTTAGGACCTTAAATATGAGAGCCGAAAATGGCGTGTATTGGTCCATGTTTTGGTTTATATCCCAAATAGACCGATCTCCCGATTTTACTTCTTGGGCTTTTAGAAACCATAGTTTTTATCAAATTTGCATGAAATTTTTAATCTAGAAGTATTTTAGGAACATAAAGAGGTGTGCCGAAAATGGTGAATATCGGTCCATGTGTACTGATAATGAAAATTGCTTAAAACTGCATTATAGTTTCCAGATTTTACATCTGGTAATCTACAGATGTTAGATTTTAAATCAAGGCGTTATTTCATTTTCATTTCATTTGCACACGATGTTTATGATTCCTCTAAAACTCAAACAAATATGGTTCTTATAAATCCAGAATCTGATCTAGTCTTCATAGGTAAAATCTTTGAATTTATCTTCGGAAAGTGTACTGGTTGAACTGATCTGCTTGTCACAAATCCCCCTGAAATTTTCACAGGAAACTATAATATTCATGGTGGTGGGTATTTAAGGTTCGGCCCGGCCGAACTTACTGCTTTATGTACTTGTTTTAATAAATAAGGTTATTTTTGAACCAACAACACAGTCCATTTCGTTTATATCAAACACCGTTCTTTTCTGACTTTAGGTTTTTAATAAGACACATTTTACAGTTCAAAATTTAATATACTACAATGTAATGTTGAACATTTTTTCGGAATCTTCCTAACATATCTGGAATATATGTAAAAAAAAAAAACAAAAAAAAACTTTGGTCGAAGCAGGGATTGAACCCACGACCCTTGGCATGCAAGTCAGACGTAGCAACCACTGCTCCATGGTGCCCAACTAAATGTATTTTTCTGTGAAATAAACTTTGTTTAATCGGCTCGTGGGCGCCGCAAGCTATGCTATATAAATATAACTTATATAGGTAATTGTCTATTGATGACAATAACGGCTACATAGCTCAGTGGATAGTGTGTTGGCTTACAAATTGCATGGTCCGCGGTTCGATTCTCAGTCCAGGCGAAAGGTAAAAAAAAATTTAAAAATTTATAAAATCGTATAATTTCTACTACATTGTTTGTATTACAGAAAAAGATGCTCAGAACTAAAAAACTTCGTGGAAGTGAGAAAGATGTGAGGGAAAATGCAATTAGCCAGAAAAAAATTTTTTTTGAGTTAGTCTTTATGAAATTGTTTTTACATCCTGGAAAAGAATAAATGTTTATCACAAAAACTATATACTTTTCTTCCAAATACACTTCCTTTCAACGAAAAGCAAATGGGAAACGAACTTTGTTTGTCTAACATTTCGTTTGGGAGGAAAGAATTCGTTTTTTTGCGTGTATGATTAAAGATATGCTAACGCACAATCCCCATTCATTCCTATCAAAATTTTTACAAAATATTGAAGAATTGTTAATAAATGTTTACACATTTTACCTTAAATTCATATTCACATTTACTTTAATACCTTCCCCAAGTGAACGTGAGAAGAAAATTGGGTTGAATTATAACACTTATTTACGATGTTCTAATGATTTACAGCAAATAACAACAACTCTAACAAGGCGTTTAACAAGACAACATTTGCAACCACCAGCGCTCTACTCGTAAATAATGTATGGCACACATGCAACTGAAATGGGCCGTCATGAAACACTTAAACATATACACGCAAAAAAACAATTCTTTCGTACTTAACGAAATTTTAGACAAACGAACATTTTCGTGGCTCTGGGATTTTTCTTTGGAAGAAAAATAAAAAAATTTTGTAATTAACGTTGGCGTGTTTAAAATGAAATAAAGACTATTTTTATACCCACCACCATAGAATGGTATAATAAGTTTGTCATTCCGTTTGTAACACATCGAAATATCGATTTCCGACTATATAAAGTATATATATATTCTTGATCGGGAAGAAATTCTAAGACGATATAACCATGTCCGTCTGTCTGTCTGTCTGTTTGTCTGTTGTAACAATTAAGGAAAGTCTAAAGTCGGGCGAGGCTGACTATATAATACCCTGCACCACTTTGTAGATCTAAATTTTCGATACCATATCACATCCGTCAAATGTGTTGGGGGCTATATATAAAGGTTTGTCCCAAATACATACATTTAAATATCACTCGATCTGGACAGAATTTGATAGACTTCTACAAAATCTATAGACTCAAAATTTATGTTGGCTAATGCACTAGGGTGGAAAACAATTTTAGTAAAAAATATGGGAAACATTTAAATCTGAAGCAATTTTAAGGAAACTTCGCAAAAGTTTATTTATGATTTATCGCTCGATATATATGTATTAGAAGTTTAGGGAAATTAGAGTCATTTTTACAACTTTTCGACTAAGCAGTGGCGATTTTACAAGGAAAATGTTGGTATTTTGACCATTTTTGTCGATATCAGAAAAAAATATATATGGGAGCTATATCTAAATCTCAACCGATTTCAACCAAATTTGGCACGCATAGCTACAATGCTAATTCTACTCCCTGTGCAAAATTTCAACTAAATCGGAGTTAAAAATTGGCCTCTGTGGTCATATGAGTGTAAATCGGGCGAAAGCTTTATATGGGAGATATATCCAAATCTGAACCGATTTCAAGCAAATTTGGCACGCATAGTTACAACGCTAATTCTACTCCCTATGAAAAATTTCAACCAAATCGGAGCAAAAAATTGGCCTCTGTGGGCAAATGAGTGTAAATCGGGCGAAAGCTATATATGGGAGCTATATCTAAATCTGAACCGATTTTGATGATATTTTGCAAGTTTTTCGAGACTCATAAAATATTCGGATGTACGGAATTTGAGGAAGATCGGTTGATATACACGCCAATTATGACCAGATCGGTGAAAAATATATATGGCAGCTATATCTAAATCTGAACCGATTTTTTCCAAAATCAATAGGGATCGTCTTTGAGCCGAAACAGGACCCTATACCAAATTTTAGGACAATCGGACTAAAACTGCGAGCTGTACTTTGCACACAAAAATACATCAACAGACAGACAGACAGACGGACAGACAGACAGACGGACAGACAGACAGACGGACATCGCTAAATCGACTCAGAATTTAATTCTAAGCCGATCCGTATACTAAAAGGTTGGTCTATGATTACTCCTTCTTGGCGCTACATACAAATGCACAAACTTATTATACCCTGTACCACAGTAGTGGTGAAGGGTATAAATATGGGAAACATTTAAATCTGAAGCAATTTTAAGGAAACTTCGAAAAAGTTTATTTATGATTTATCGCTCGATATATATGTATTAAAAGTTTAGGAAAATTAGGGTCATTTTTACAATTTTCGACTAAGCAGTGGCGATTTTACAAGGAAAATGTTTGACCATTTTTGTTGAAATCAGAAAAACATATATATGGGAGCTATATCTAAATATGAACCGATTTCAACCAAATTTGGCACGCAGAGCAACAATGCTTACTCTACTCCCTGTACAAAATTTCAACTAAATCGGAGTTAAAAATTGGCCTCTGTGGTCATATGAGTGTAAATCGGGCGAAAGATATATATGGGAGCTATATCTAAATCTGAACCGATTTCAATAAAATTTGGTACACTTGACTACAGTACTAATTGTTCTTCTTGTGCAAAATTTTAAGCAAATTAGGTTAAAACTCTGGCTTCTGGGGCCATATAAGTCCATATCGGGCGAAATATATATGTGGGAGCTATATCTAAATCTGAACCGATTTCTTTCAAAATCAATAGGGATCTATTCTGAGCCAAAACACATACTTGTGCCAAATTTGAAGTCGATTGGACTAAAATTGCGACCTAGACTTTGATTACAAAAATGTGTTCACGGACAGACGGACATCGCTATATCGACTCAGGAGCCCACCCTGAGCATTTTTGCCAAAGACACCATGTGTCTATCTCGTCTCCTTCTGGGTGTTGCAAACATATGCACTAACTTATAAAACCGTGTTCCACAGTGTGGCGCAGGTTATAATCACGCTACAGTCTTCCAAAATGAAGCAATCGCGCTGAAATTTTGCACAAACTCGTCTTTTGTCTGCAGGCAGGTCAAGTTCGAAGATGGCCTATATCGGTCCAAGTTTTGATATAGCTTTCATATAAACCGACCTCCCGATTTGAGGTCTTGGGATTATAGAAATCGTAGTTTTTATCCAATTTGCGTGAAATTTGAAATCTAGAAGTATATTATGGCCGTAAAGAGGTGTGCCAAGAATGGTGAGTATCGGTCCATGTTTTGGTATAGCCCCCATAAAGACCGATTTCCCGATTTTACTTCTTGGGCTTCTAGAATCCGAAGTTTTTATCCAATTTGCCTGAAATTGTAAATCTAGAGGTATTTTCGGACCATAAAGAAGTTTGTCGAAAACGATGGGTATCGGCCCATGTTTTGGTATAGCCCCCATATAGACCGATTTCCCGATTTTACTTCTTGGGCTTTTAGAATCCGAAGTTTTTATCCAATTTGACTCAAATTGTAAATCTAGAGGTATTGTAGGACCACAAATACGTGTGCCAAAAATTGTGTGTATCGGTCCATGTTTTAGTATAGCCCCCATAAGAACGATTTCCCGATTTTACTTCTTGGGCTTTTAGAATCCGAAGTTTTTATCCAATATGCCTGAAATTGGAAATCTAGAGGTATTGTAGGACCACAAATACGTGTGCCAAAAATTGTGTGTATCGGTCCATGTTTTAGTATAGCCCCCATAAGAACGATTTCCCGATTTTACTTCTTGGGCTTCTAGAATCCGCAGTTTTTATCCAATTTGCCTGAAATTGGAAATCTAGAGGTATTTTCGGACCATAAAGAGGTGTGCCAATAAATGGTGAGTATCGGTTTTAGTATAGCCCCCATAAGAACGATTTCCCGATTTAACTCCTTGGGTTTCTAGAAACCGTAGTTTTTATCCGATTTGCCTGAAATTGTAAATATTCTGGTTTTTTAGGCTCTCAAAAACGTGTATCGGATTAAGTTTTTATCGGTCCATATACACCGATTTCACTCCTTGAGTGTACACTGAAAAAATATTTACGTGATATTAAAGATTACTCAACTTGAATTTCAGGATGCGAAATTTACAAAATATTAAAGCCAAATTTCTTTGTAATAATGAAATTTAAATTAAAATAAAGTTTATAGTCTTTACTTCAAAAAAAATGTTTCATTAAATTTAGGACACAAATTTTGTAAATTTCTTTATTTTAAAGAAGCCGCATCTTTGGCTCGCAATCAATACCAAAATCCCTAAGGGAAGGTCAAAATCTTTGGATCCGAGTAAACTTTTTTTTTTAATGTGTAGAGAAGGCGAACTGATCATGATAATTGCTAGAAACAGAATGTAAAATTTCCTGATTTTACTTCTCGTAATCATTTAAATAATGGGGGTGAAAATCTACAGATTCTAGATTTCAAATCAAAACGTTATTTTATAATTTTCTTGCACACTTACAAGAGATGTTAATGATTCCTCTAAAACTCAAACAAAAATGTTTCTTATAAATCCAGAATCTTATATAGTCTTCATAGGTAAAATCATTGAATTTATCTTCGTGAAGTGTACAGGTTGAACTGCTCTGCTTGATCTGTTCTCAAACCCCCCTGAAATTTCAAGGGAAACCCTAATATTTGATTCATGGTGGTGGTTATTTAAGATTCGGCCCGGCCGAACTTACTGCTGTATATACTTGTTTCTAAATTCTCTGGTGTATTTTTATACCCTAAACCACATAATATAATAACATTGATCTGCCAAAAAATGTGCCTACCAGAAATATTGATTTTTAGAACCCATAAAATATATACCGATCGACTAAGAATCACCTCCTGAGTCGATCTAGCGATTGGTGTCCGTCGCTCCGTCCGTCCATCCATGTGTTTGTTGTTCGCAGGATTCCGGTCACAATTATTAACCGATTTTGATGAAATTTGGTATGTGGCATTTTTTTGGTACAGGGACAAACGCTATTGAAGTTGAAAAAACTCGGATCAAACTTAGATATAGCTTCCATATATATGTATCGCCCGATTTTGATAAATGGGGTCAGATTTCGTTCATTTACTTGCCACAAATTAATCCAATCGACCACTTTTTAAGTGTGCCAAGTTTCATCGAAATCAGTTCAGATTTAGATATAGCTCCCATATATATGTATCGCCCGATTTTCCCAAATTTGGCCATAAGTTCCTTATTTATCAACCAATCTGACCCAAAGTTGGTCAAATCTAATTTTCTATAGCACTTACTATATGTGCAAAACATCATCAAAATCGGTTCAGATTAAGCTATAGCTCCCATATATATGTATCGCCCGATTTTCACAAATTTGGCCATAAGGCCCTTAATTATTCACCAATCTTATTCAAATTTGCCTTACTTCTATATCTTCTATAGTACTGACTATATGTGGCAAATATCATGCAAATCGGCTCAGATTTAGATATACCTGCCATACATATGTAGCGCCCGATTTTGAAAAATTTCCTCCTTATAACCTGATTTTTGACCATAGTGACCTCACTTATGAACCGATCTTATTCAAATTTAGCACAAGGTAATCTCCTGTAATATCAACAAAACCTGCAAAATATAATTCAAATCGGTTCGGATTTAGATATAGCTCCCATATATACAGGTTGGCTGATAAGTCCCCGGTCTAACAAAGAAAAACACTTTTTTGTCAAAATTCGTTTTTATTATTCAACATAGTTCCTTTCAAGAGCGATACAACGATTATAATGACCTTCCAATTTTTTGATACCATTTTGGTAGTACTCCTTCGGTTTTGCCTCAGTTTCGGCGATCTCCTCTTCATTGCAGCCAAATTTTTTTCCCTGCGAGCATCCTTTTGAGGTCTGAGAACAAGAAAAAGTCGCTGGGGGCCAGATCTGGAGAATACGGTGGATGGGGAAGCAATTCGAAGCCCAATTCATGAATTTTTGCCATCGTTCTCAATGACTTGTGGCACGGTGCGTTGTCTTGGTGGAACAACACTTTTTTCTTCTCCATATGGGGCCGTTTTGCCGTGATGGAGCCATGTTTCATTCATTGTCACTTATCGACGGAAAAACTCGGGTGTATTACGAGTTAACAGCTGCAAACACCGCTCAGAATTATCAACACATTGTTGTTTTTGGTCAAATATAAGCTCGCGCGGCACCCATTTTGCACAGAGCTTCCGCATATCCAAATATTGATGAATGATATGACCAACACGTTCCTTTGATATCTTTAAGGCCTCTGCTATCTCGATCAACTTCATTTTACGGTCATTCAAAATCATTTTGTGGATTTTTTTGATGTTTTCGTCGGTAACCACCTCTTTCGGGCGTCCACTGCGTTCACCGTCCTCCGTTCTCATTTCACCGCGCTTGAATTTTGCATACCAATCAATTAGGCAGAGTCCGGAAACTCATTATCAAGCCAAGTTTTTGCGTCCACCGTATTTTTTCCCTTCAGAAAACAGTATTTTATCAAAACACGAAATTCCTTTTTATACCCTCCACCATAGGATGGGGGGTATATTAACTTTGTCATTCCGTTTGTAACACATCGAAATATTGCTCTAAGACCCCATAAAGTATATATATATATATATATATATATATATATATATATATATATATATATATATATATATATATATATATATATATATATATATATATATATATATATATATATATATATATATATATATACATATATATATATATATTCTGGGTCGTAGTGAAGTTCTGAGTCGATCTGAGCATGTCCGTCCGTCCGTCCGTTTGTTGAAATCACGCTAACTTCCGAACGAAACAAGCTATCGACTTGAAACTTGGCACAAGTAGTTGTTATTGATGTAGGTCAGATGGTATTGCAAATGGGCCATATCGGTCCACTTTTACGTATAGCCCCCATATAAACGGACCCCCAAATTTGGCTTCCGAGGCCTCTAAGGGAAGCAAATTTCATCCGATCCGGCTGAAATTTGGTACATGGTGTTAGTATATGGTCTCTAACAACCATGCAAAAATTGGTCCACATCGGTCCATAATTATATATAGCCCCCATATAAACCCATCCTCAGATTTGACCTCCGGAGCCTCTTAGAGGAGCAAATCTTATCCGATCCAGTTGAAATTTGGTACATAGTGTAAGTATATGGCCTCTAACAACCATGCATATATTGGTCCATATCGGTCCATAATTATATATAGCCCCCATATACCGATACCCAGATTTGACCTCCGGAGCCTCTTAGAGCAGCAAAATTCATCCGATCCAGTTCAAATTTGGTACATAGTGTAAGCATATGGCCTCTAACAACCATGCAAAAAGTGGTCGAAATCGGTCCATAATTATATATAGCACCCATATGAACCGATCCCCAGATTTGACTTCCGGTGCCTCTTGGAGAAGCAAAATTCATCCGATTCGGTTGAAATTTGGTACGTGATGTTAGTATATGGTATCCAACAACCATGCAGGAATTGGTTCATATCAGTCCATAATTATATATAGCACCCATATAAACCGATCCCTAGATTTGACCTCCGGAGCCTCTTGGAAGACCAAAATTCATCTGATTCAGTTGAAATTTGGTACGTGATGTTAATATATGGCCTCAAACTCCCATGCAAAAATTGGTCGAAGTCGGTCCATAATTATATATAGCCCCCATATAAACCGATCCCCAGATTTGACCTCCGGAGCCTCTTGGAAGACCGTAATTCATCTGATTCAGTTGAAATTTGGTACGTGGTGTTAGTATATGATATTTAACAACCATGCCAAAAGTGGTCCATATCAGTCCATAATTATATATAGCCCCCATTTAAACCGATCCCGAGATTTGGTTTTGGAGCCTCTTGGAGGAGCAAATTTCATCCGAGTCAGTTGAAATTTGGTACATTGTGCCGTTAACAACCATGCCTAACTAGGTCCATATCGGTCTATAGTTATATATAGCCCTCAGATAAATCGATCCCCAATTACACAAAAATTGGTCCATATCAATAATTGTATATGGCCCCCATATAAGCGACCCCCATATTTCAATTCTGGCTCCCTACGTACCGTGCAAAAGTCCATATCGATTCGTAATTATTTGTAGACTTACCTACACATACTTTTTTTGTCTTATGTATGGACTAACTCACAATTTAGAAAACGATTTAAGATACCACAACCTAAGTAATTCGATTGTGGATGACAGTCTTTCATAGAAGTTTCTACGCAATCCATGGTGGAGGGTACATAAGATTCGGCCTGGCCGAACTTACGGCCGTTTATACTTGTTTTCCATTTTTTTTTTCACAATAACAAAAGTTGCTTCACAAAAGACGCTCTAGGGAGCCACAATGGTTAGCATGCCCGCCTTGCATACACAAGGTCGTGGGTTCGATTCCTGCTTCGACCGAACACCAAAAAGTTTTTCAGCGGTGGATTATCCCACCTCAGTAATTCTGGTGACATTTCTGAGGGTTTCAAAACTTCTCTAAGTGGTTTCACTGCAATATGGAACGCCTTTCGGACTCGGCTATATAAAGGAGGTCCGTTGTCATTGAGCTTAACATGGAATCGGGCAGCACTCAGTGATAAGAGAGAAGTTCACCAATGTGGTATCACAATGGACTGAATAGTCTAAGTGGGCCTGATACATCGGGCTGCCACCTAACCTAACCTAACCGAACCTAACCTAAAAGACCGTCTATCTCACAAACTAGTTGACTTACAGACGTCAAATTTTGACACGAATCATTTGAAGGTTGGTACTATATAAAAATAATATGCATTTAATACTAGCGCCGCTATCTATGTGTCAGACCGGGGACTTATCAGCTAAATTGGTCCAGATTTAGATATATCTCTCATATATATGCATCGCTCGATTTTGCCAAAGTTTGCCATAATACTCTTATTATTAGTAGCATACTAACTCTGTAGGTTCAGAAAAAACTATAGCTCTTAATATCAGACATTTCTGTTAAGATTGTGATAAAACTCCCATAACCATGTACCCCCTAAATGTTCTTAAATATGAAAATACGGGTTTTCCCCAAACCTATAGCATTGATACCCCACAATGGACTGAATAGTCTAACTGAGCCAGAAACTTAATCGGGCTGCCACTTTTACCTAACCCCACAAAAATTCACTAGGGTTGGTTTGGGGTATGATATAGTCGGACCCGCCCGACTTTCTACTTTACTCACTTGTTTCATTTCTTTTCAGCTTCCAAATTTATGTATTTACTTACCACCACTTTCTCTTCTGAAAAATAAATGCTCCATTTTATAAATTATATTTTTTTTCCTGACGGACAACCGAACCACGGGCCATCAATTTTTAAGCTAATACACTAAACACTGGGCCATGTGGCTATTTTAGTCATCATCATACAAATATCGCTGTAGTTATCAGTACACAAGTAATGCATACAATCAATTCTATTTATAGAACAGATGGTTGGCCACACACAAGCGGATTTCAAGAAACTTCATTTTAAGAGAATAAAAACCTACAATTGCTCTCTTTCTCACAAACGATTTAGCAAATACCACTTTCGAAAATGGAAATAATGTAATTTCATTTATATTTACATTAAACTATTCCTACTAAATCTTAATATATGTGCTCAGTGTTTTTAATCAAAAACTTTTCATTTATTGTAAAAATACAATTTTTGTAACATTAATAAACTTAATTAAATTTTTGGCGATGGAGTTCCGTCAAGGACCAGTGTTTATCGATGGTATTATCAATGCAACCGAGGTCGAAGTTCAATCCATGACGAATTCCACAAAGGTCGTACAAAATCAGTTGTTGTTCCGGAAACCATTGAAGCTGTGCGTCAACTGATACTGGAAGATTGTCATTTGACTTTTCGTGAGATTGTGTAAATCTTTAGTATTAGTGGGACCAGCATATATTTCTATAGAAAATTTTGCAAAAAATTTTATTTCTATAGACAATTTTGTCAAAATTTTATTTCTATAGACAATTTTGTCAAAATTTTATTTCTATAGAAAATTTTGCAAAAAATTTTATTTCGATAGAAAATTTTGTCAAAAATTTTATTTCTATAGAAAATTTTGCAAAAAAATTTATTTCTATAGAAAATTTTGCAAAAAATTTTATTTCTACAGAAAATTTTACAAAAAATTTTATTTCTATAGAAAATTTTGTCAAAAATTTTATTTCGATAGAAAATTTTGTATAAAATTTTATTTTTACAGAAAATTTTGTATAAAATTTTATTTCTATAGAAAATTTTGTCAAAATTTTATTTCTGTAGAAAATTCTGTTAAAAATTTTATTTCGATAGAAAATTTTATCGAAATTTTATTTCTATAGAAAATTTTGTCGAAATTTTATTTCTATAGAAAATTTTGCAAAAAATTTTATTTCTACAGAAAAATTTGTCAACATTTTATTTCTATAGAAAATTTTGTCAAAAATTTCATTTCGATAGAAAATTTTGTCAAAATGTAATTTCTATTGAGAATTTTGCAAAATATTTTATTTCTGTAGAAAATTTTGTCAAAATTTTATTTCTATAGAAAAATTTGCAAAAAATTTTATTTCGATAGAAAATATTGACAAGAATTTTATTTCGATAGAAAATTTTTTTCAAAATTTTATTTCTATACAGAATTTTGCAAAATATTTTATATCTATAAAAAATTTTGTCAAAATTTTTTTTCTATAAAAAATTTTGTCAAAAAAAAAATTTTTGCAAAAAATTTTATTTCTACAGAAAATTTTGCAAAAAATTTCATTTCTATATAAAATTTTGTCAAAATTTTGTATAAAATTTTATTTCTACAGAAAATTTTACAAAAAATTTTATTTCTACAGAAAATTTTGCAAAAAATTTTATTTCTATAGAAAATTCTGTTAAAAATTTTATTTCGATAGAACATTTTATCGAAATTTTATTTCTATAGAAAATTTTGTCGAAATTTTATTTCTATAGAAAATTTTGCAAAAAATTTTATTTCTACAGAAAAATTTGTCAACATTTTATTTCTATAGAAAATTTTGTCAAAAATTTCATTTCGATAGAAAATTTTGTCAAAATGTAATTTCTATTGAGAATTTTGCAAAATATTTTATTTCTATAGAAAATTTTGTCAAAATTTTATTTCTATAGAAAATTTTGCAAAATATTTTATTTCGATAGAAAATATTGACAAGAATTTTATTTCGATAGAAAATTTTTTTCAAAATTTTATTTCTATACAGAATTTTGCAAAATATTTTATATCTATAAAAAATTTTGTCAAAATTTTTTTTCTATAAAAAATTTTGTCAAAATTTTATTTCTATAGAAAATTTTGCAAAAAATTTTATTTCTACAGAAAATTTTGCAAAAAATTTCATTTCTATATAAAATTTTGTCAAAATTTTGTATAAAATTTTATTTCTACAGAAAATTTTGCAAAAAATTTTATTTCTACAGAAAATTTTGCAAAAAATTTTATTTCTATAGAAAATTCTGTTAAAAATTTTATTTCGATAGAAAATTTTATCGAAATTTTATTTCTATAGAAAATTTTGTCGAAATTTTATTTCTATAGAAAATTTTGCAAAAAATTTTATTTCTATAGAAAAATTTGTCAACATTTTATTTCTATAGAAAATTTTGTCAAAAATTTCATTTCGATAGAAAATTTTGTCAAAATGTAATTTCTATTGAGAATTTTGCAAAATATATTATTTCTATAGAAAATTTTGTCAAAATTTTATTTCTATAGAAAATTTTGCAAAATATTTTATTTCGATAGAAAATTTTGTCAAAAATTTTATTTCGATAGAAAATTTTTTTCAAAATTTTATTTCTATACAGAATTTTGCAAAATATTTTATTTCTATAAAAAATTTTGTCAAAATTTTATTTCTATAAAAAATTTTGTCAAAATTTTATTTCTATAGAAAATTTTGCAAAAAATTTTATTTCTACAGAAAATTTTGCAAAAAATTTCATTTCTATATAAAATTTTGTCAAAATTTTATTTCTATAGAAAATTTTGCCAAAAATTTGATTTCGATAGACAATTTTGTAAAAAATTTTATTTCGATAGAAAAATTTGGCAAAATTTTACTTCTGAGGAGAATTTTGTCAAACTTTCATTTCTATAAGAAGTTTTGTCAAAATTTCATTTCTATAGAAAGTTTTGTCAAAATTTTATTTTTATAGAAAATTATGTCAAAGTTTTATTTTTATTATTTTTAATTTCAGTTTTATAGAAAAATGTATAATATTAAATTGAAGTAATTCTTAGTTGGAGAGGCAAAATCTACCATTACGTCAAAAATTCTACCAATCTATCAAACTATAACAATCTACCATTTTTGCTAGAATTCTCCCAACTGTGGCAACCGTGCCCCGATCACATTGCTTCTCTGCGTGTATCAGCCACAGTGTGTATGTGTATATGAGTATTATGTCCTATCGACTCTCGCCAACGTGTTTATAACTTTGAACATTTCCCAGCGGGAAATGGAAGCGACGTGGAATCGATGATGGAAGTGCTGTCCGGGTAGCTATAAGGCCTGGGCGCTGCATTACGTGTTCATTTCAAAATAACATTGGATTGGATTGGAGACCAAGGCCTTGCCTCTCGCTTCTATTCATATGCCTTCTAGAGGTGGTGTCGTCGATGCCATGTTATCAGGCCTTCATACTAAGTACAAAAATCATGCCTTCCAAAGAAGGCCCTCAAAAAGGTCTGGACAGGAAGGCATAAAAGAAAGCGTGTAAAAATAAATATTTTGAAGGCAAGGTTGTCTATGAACTGAATATTTGCCCTCATGCCTTTTACGTTAGAATTTAATTTGACTTACTTTTCCTATACAGTTTATCTTATTTTTGTGATTTTAATATTTACCTCAAGTGTATTTTTATTTTTCTGCTCCGTGGGGATTTGAACCGGGGTCCTCGTTATTGGTAGTCCTACACTCATCCACTGGCCTACGACACATTTATGTGATGTGGGCGCCAAAAGGTAAACATAAGCTACACGTGAAGTCATTCCGCGTTCCCTTCTGTTGGAAGTGAACGTATAATGGGTATCGGATCTTTTATATGTTACAGAGAATGTATTCTAGAAGGCCAAAGTTAGGAGTAACTAGACATAAACAAATTAATAGCTTGGCAGGCAACAAAGAATGAGTATGGGATCATTGGTGGGTTCGAACAGATTCTACCCTAGGCAAGTTATAGATTTTTGTTATTATTAATTATTTAGAAAGATTTATGTTTATTTATTTAACCGCACTAAATATAAAAATAAGTAAATACGACCGTCAGGCAGGGCGAGTCTTATGGACTAGCCACCATGTATTACGAAGAAAGTTCTACTAAAGACAAGGTATCTTAAAACCTCTTAACATTGCCTTAATGTACATGGAGGTAGATTAAATACCTATATAAGTTAAATCAGTTCTTGATCAGTTAACATAAAATTTCCTATTTCGATTGGATCGTACCAATCAAAATACCATCCGACCTACATAAATAGTAGCTACTTGTACAAAGTATCCCATCGAACAGTGGGGTATTTGACCCCCAAACTGGTATTAATTCAAGGGAACAATTTTCAAAGAGATCATGTCAGGTATATATATAGCACCCGTATATATAATCGGTCGATTTGAGTTTATATCCCATATTACTCAGCCAATTTTTTGAAATTTTGAACAAACTTTTTTTGAGTGACAAGCACTTTTACTATGTTTAGTTAGTTATATATATACCTCCCCATATGTACAGGGTGGCTGATATGTAATACAACAAGTGCTACACCCTCAAAAAAAATCGCTTCTCTAACATATGTTCCAAACATATTTTGCAGGAAACACATATATTATTGGATACTGCAGAAACATTAATATGTATATGCTTGGAAGAATTCCCCAAAGAAGATTGTGCTCATTCCCTCAGATAATTTTCACTTCCACGAAATTTTTGAGTTCTTCGCATCTTTTTCTGTAATACAAATATGCTGTTTTTTTTCAAATGTCTATTCTCTTGGTTCCGAATGTCTATTCTCTTTATTCCGAATACTCATTCTAATATTCAAATTAAATAGTAATTAGTCTTAAGCATATAAAATTTTTGGCCTTATCATGGAACAGTTTTCCGAAACAACATACAAGCGGTTTCACAGAAATTGCTCTCATTTCATTCTCTCGCTGTGTTATGTTTATATCTTTTTATTCAACCCTCCCGGTTTCCATCTCTATTTATTTCTCTATACTAACTCTCTCTCTCTCTCTCTCTCTCTCTCTCTGTCGCTCTCTGAATAAAGTATCACAACATATATATGTTTACTCGAAATTTGTAAATTTATATATGTTTACATTCACACATATTATTTTTATGAAACATTCATGCCCCAAACATAATATATTCTAACATATTAACATATGTGTCCCAAACATTTTGTGTTAGTTTAGGAACATTACATGTTTCCCCTTAAATATATTGTGTTTAAAAATTGTGCCCGAAACACATTTTGTTTATATCGGAACATATGAAAAACATTTTTTTCTAACAGTGTATACTTTTTAATTTTTTTTTATACCCACCACCATGGAATGGTGACGGGGGTATAATAAGTTTGTCATTCCGTTTGTAACACATCGAAATATCGATTTCCGACTATATAAAGTATATATATTCTTGATCAGGGAGAAATGCTAAGACGATATAACCATGACCGTCTGTCCGTCTGGCTGACTGTCTGTTGTAATCACGCTACAGTCTTCAATAATGAAGCAATCATGCTGAAATTTTGCACAAGCTCGTCTTTTGTCTGCAGGCAGGTCAAGCTCGAAGATGGGCAATATCGGTCCAGGTTTTGATATAGTCCCCATATAAACCGACCTCCCGATTTGGGGTCTTGGGCTTATAGAAATCGTAGTTTTTATCCAATTTGCCTGAAATTGGAAATCTACAGGTATTTTAGAACCATAAATAGGCGTGCCGAAAATGGTGAGTATTGGTCCATGTTTTGGTATAGCCCCCATATAGACCGATTTCCTGATTTTACTTCTTGGGCTTCTAGAATCCGAAGTTTTTATCCAATTTGCCTGAAATTGGAAATCTGGAGGTATTTTTGGACCATAAAGAGGTATGCCAAAAATGGTGAGCATCGGTCAATGTTTTGGTATGGTCCCCATATAAACCGACCTCCCGATTTGGGGTTTTGGGCTTATAGAAACCGTAGTTTTTATCCAATTTGCCTGAAATTGGAAATCTAGAGGTATTTTAGGACTATAAATAGGCGTGCCGAAAATGGTGAGTATCGGTCCATGTTTTGGTATATCCCCCATATAGACCAATCTCTTGATTTTACTTCTTGGACTTATAGAAACTGTATTTTTTTCCAATTTGCCTGAAATAGGAAATCTAGAAGTATTTTATGACAATAAAGAGGTGTGCCGAAAAGGGCGTATATTGGTTCATGTTTCGGTATATCCCCAATAATAACCGATCTCCGGATTTTATTTCTTGGGATTATAAAAACCGTAGTTTTTATCCAATTTGTATGAAATTCGAAATCTAGAATTATTTTTGGATCATAAAGAGATACGCTGAAAATGGTGAGTATCGGTCAGTGTTGCAGTATAGCCCCCATAAGAACGATTTCCCGATTTAACTCCTTGGGTTTCTAAAAACCGTAGTTTTTATCCGATTTGCCTGAAATTTCACTTCTTGAGGCTATAGAAGGCGCACCGCTCATGAAAATTGCTTGAAACTCAATGTAAAGTTTCCAGATTTTACTTCTCGGGTGAAAATCTACAGATTTAAGATTTCCAATCAAAACGTTATTTTATAATTTTCTTGCACACTTACAAGAGATGTTAATGATTCCTCTTAAACAAAAATGGTTCTTACAAATCCAGAATCTGATATAGTCTTCATAAGTAAAATCTTTAAATTCATCTCCGGGAAGTGTATTGGTTGAACTGCTCTGCTTGATTTGTCCTCAAACCCCCCTGAAATTTCAAAGGAAACCCTAATATTTGATTCATGGTGGTGGGTGTTTAAGATTTAAGATAAAATTGCACATATACAAAAAAAACATAATTGAAAAAAGTTTATAATCTTAAATTAAAATCTATTTTATTTAAATTTAGTACACGAATCTTTGAAATGTGCGAGCCTCTATCAAAGTTATAGGACCATAAAGTGAGGCCAATTTCACTTAATATAAAGAAGAAAAAAAATGTATTAAAGATAAAAAAACTTCAAAATAGGCTAATACTTATTTGGAGGATTTTGCATTTTTGGTTAAAAATTTATTTGAAAATAAGAAAACATTTGTTGCATTAAAATGTATTTTACAATTTGGATTTTTATTCGTAATTTATTTATAGCTGTATACCTGTGTTGATATATCGCAAATCGTGAACGAAAAAAAATATATGAGACCTGTATCCTAGCTTTAAATTCACAGAGCCTAGATCTAGAGCTAGTTAGCTTCCAAAAAAGTGACTTTATATTAAAAAAAACAATATCTCAGATTCAATAACGAAATCCTTAAGGAAAGGTCAAAAGATTTGAAGTCAAATAAATTTTTCTGTGTGTATGCTCTCACAACAACATTATAACAACAACAACTAATATAGAAGACAAATAGAAATATTACGATCAAAACAAACGTATAAAGTAAAACCAATGGAAAATGTGTGGGTAAATTGATCTACAACTAACTACATATATGTCCAACTTAATCCCAAAAAAACGAAAATTTGAAGACATCGCCAGAAGCGCTGTTTCGAATACAAAACGTCACTTTTCTACTGCTTTTTTATGTTCCTATGGTGGAGGATATAAAGATATATTCTATTTTAAATACACTGGAAGGCGGGGAGGGATACTAATTTCCATATTTCTGGCAAATGGATGAGAATAGCGCATTACATGCTCTGGAACTAAAATTAAGAACTATATCTAAATATGAATCATCTTGCGAAATAACAGCAAATTCTAGTTTTGAGGCAAATCTGTTAAAAATATTGATACAAATGTTTGTTTGATGATTATATAAAAAATTGAATTTTCGTTCTTATAACAACAATGTATGTCCTTCTTTTTCCAATTCCCAAAGAAGGCACAGAATAATGTTTGCGGGCATTTTATAGAAAGGAAGTGCAAGGCATTTTAGCATGCATGATAGGAGAAGGCATATGGGAAGGTGTTAAGGATCCCAAAATCATGGGTTAAGAAGGCATGATTTTTGAGGTACTTCGCAATTTTCCCGCTGGGTTGCTCAATGATGAGTGTATGTGTTTGGGTTTATTTTACCAAAACATGTGCATTAACTAAAATACAAAAACAAACAAACTTTCAGTAACAACGAAACATTGAAAAATATCTTCTTGTTTTTCTTGTTCTCATCAATTTTAGTACAGAAAAGTATAGACTACTTTTAGGCTGAGGAGAATTATGCTGGTAGTAGTGGTACATGAACCTGTGTAACATCTGTACATTGACTATATATAGGCCTCATGTAGGACATACACGAGTACATATCAATGTACTCTTCAATTCTCTTATAAAGGATGTACGAACACAAACACATGCATGCACAGTAAAATCTGTATATGTACATATATTTTATAGATCCATTGTCACAGCGGGACAATTTACCTCTTAAATTTATGCTAGCAAATAGGCTTAATAGGAAAGATTGTCATGCTGTCTGTAACATATCGTAATAAAGATTATAAATGTTTTCCTTTAGTTTAAAGAAATAAATGTTATTTTTTTTACAGTTTTATGAATTGTTTTTATACCCTCCACCATAGGATGGGGGTATATTAACTTTGTCATTCCGTTTGTAACACATCGAAATATTGTTTTAAGACCCCATAAAGTATATATATATATATATATATATATATATATATATATATATATATATATATATATATATATATATATATATACTTTATGGGGTCTTAAAACAATATTTCGATGTCGATCTGAGCATGTCCGTCCGTCCGTCTGTTGAAATCACGCTAACTTCCGAACGAAACAAGCTATCGACTTGAAACTTGGCACAAATTGTTGTTATTCATGTAGGTCGGATGGAATTGCAAATGGGCCATATCGGTCCACGTTTACGTATAGCCCCCATATAAACGGACCCTCAGATTTGGCTTGCGGAGCCTATAAGAGTAGCATATTTCATCCGATCCGGCTTAAATTTGGTACATGGTGTTGGCATATGGTCTCTAACAACCATGCAAAAATTGGTCCACATCGGTCCACTTTTACGTATAGCCCCCATATAAACGGACCCTCAGATTTGGATTGCGGAGCCTCTAAGAAAAGCATATTTCATCCGATCCGGTTGAAATTTGGTACATGGTGTAAGTATATGGTCTCTAACAACCATGCAAAAATTGGTCCATATCGGTCCATAATTATATATAGCCCCCATATAAACTGATCCCCAGATTTGACCTCCGGAGCCTCTTAGAGGAGCAAAATTCATCTGATCCGGTTGAAATTTGGTACATGGTGTTAGTATATGGTCTCTAACCACCATGTCAAAATTGGTCCATATCGGTCCATAATTATATATAGCCCCCATATAAACCGATCCCCAGATTTGGTTTGCGGACCCTCTAAGAGAGGCAAATTTCTTCCGATCCGGCTGAAATTTGGTACATGGTGTAAGTATATGGTCTCTAACAACCAATTTTTGCATGGTTGTTAGAGACCACATACTAACACCACGTACCAAATTTCAGCCGGATCGGATGAATTTTGCTCCTCCAAGAGGTTCCGGAGGTCAAATTTGGTGATCGATTTATATGGGGGCTATATATAATTATGAACCCATATAGACCAATTTTCGAATGAAATTTGCTTCTGTAGGATGCTTCGCAAGTCAAATCTGGGGATCTGTTTCTTTGGGGGCTATATATAATTATGGACCGATATGGACCAATTCTGGCATGGTTGTTAGAGACCATATACTTACACCACGTACCAAATTTCAACCGGATCGGATGAAATTTGCTTCTCTAAGAGGCTATATAATTCTGGACCGATATGGACCAATTTTTGCATGATTGTTAGGGACCATATACTAACACCACGTACCAAATTTCAACCGGATCGGATGAAATTTGCTTCTCAAAGAGGCTCCTATACGTAAAAGTGGTCCAATATGGGCCATTTGCAATACCATCCGACCTACATTAATAATAACTACTTGTGCAAAGTTTCAAGTCGATAGTTTGTTTCGTTCGGAAGTTAGCGTGATTTCAACAGACGGACGGCTGGACGCGCGGACATTCTTAGATCGATATATATATATATATATATATATATATATATATATATATATATATATATATATATATATATATATATATATATAATATATATATATATATATATATATATATATATATATATATTATATATATATATATATAATATATATATATATATATATATATATATATATATATATATATATATATATATATATATATATATATATATATATATTATATTATATATATATATATATATATATATATATATATATATATATATATATTTCTATCTAAGAATCCATCTAAGAATGTCCGTATATATATATATTGTCCGGGGTCTTAGAACAATATTTCGATGTGTTACAAACGGAATGACAAATCCTATGGTGGAGGGTATAATAAAATGTTCAATTTTCGATAGAAATAAAATTTTGATAAAATTTTGGAGGGTTTAATAAAATGTTGAATTTTCTACAGAAATAAAATTTTGATAAAATTTTCTATAGATATACATTTTTACACAATTTTATATAGAAACACAATGTTGACACAATTTTATATATGTGTACTTCGTACAGACAATCAGTCTAAATGCGCATCACAGATGATACATGCATTTGAAATACAATGTTGACACAATTTTATATAGAAATAAAATGTTGGCACAATTTTATATAGAAATAAAATTTTGACAAAATTTCCATTGGAATAAAATTTTGACAAAATTTCCACTGAAATAAAATTTTGACAAAATTTTTTATAGAAATAAAATTTTGACAAAATTTTCTATAGAAATAAAATTTTGACAACATTTTCTATAGAAATAAAATTTTGACAAAATTTTCTATAGAAATAAAATTTTGACAAAATTTTCTATAGAAATAAAATTTTGACAAAATTTTCTATGGAAATAAAATTTTGCAAAAAAATTCTATAGAAATAAAATTTTTACAAAATTTTCTATAGAAATAAAATTTTGCAAAAAATTTCTCTAGAAATAAAATTTTGCAAAAAATTTCTATAGAAATAAAATTATTGGTTCATATATAAACCGATCAAGAACTAAAGTAGAATATATAGGTATTTAATTTTCCTATTTGAGCTAACATAGATTCTATATGGACTAAGTTCAATATAGAAGACAATATTAAGAAGTTTTAATATTATACCTTGGCATGGTTTACTTGGCTGTTACTACAACCGAAGTAATTCAATTGTGGATAATACACTTTAGTAGAAATTTGTACACAATGCCTGATGGAGGCTACATAAGACTCGGCCTGGGCAAATTTTAGGCCATTTGTACTTGTTTTTACATAACCACCAATAATGCCATAGTTCATTTTTGTGTAAATAGCACAGGCATCATTACTAAATTATTGCATTTTTGTTGCAACATTCGACTGTAGTCATATGAAATATAATCACACATACTAACTCATGCAAACACTTATCACCATGAAGAAGTCAGATCTTTCTTTTCTCTCTGGCGTTTGTGCACATATGTACGTGTGTGTTGGAGTGTATGAAAGAGATTTTCTTTTTAGTTTTGAAATTTATCCATTGTAAGGTAGCTGGTGTTGTATATGATGTTCGTTTTTAATTGAAACCAAAAAAGGAAAAAAAAACAAAACAATTGAAATTTTAATAATTTTTTCCAACAAAGAATATTGTTTATTTAGATTTTTAATTACTTTTTTAGTGTTTCTAGATTATAATATATGATTGCCTAGATTTTAAGTCCTTACGTATACGTATACAAATATGCATATGTCTACGTCTATGGAGTTTGTTCACCAACAAACAAGCATAGCACATAAAAACGCATGTTTGTCTATAAGAAGATTTTCTATATAGGGCTAATATGAGTTCGTTTTGTGTAAACTTATGGATATTTATTTAAAATTCTCCTATGTTGCTAATGAATCATCAATGAGCTTTTATTGTTGGATAACGGATGACGTTATAAAAATGTATGCTATTTCATTTATAACAGATCAAAATGTTTATTTCCGGCCATATAAAGTTTATACTTTTCATAAAGAAAAAAAATTAAAAAAATTCTAAGAGGGTGTAACGATGTCCGTCTGTTTGTTGCTATCACGCTGCAACCTTCAATAGGGAATCTATGGTCCTACTTAGTTAGAATGCAACAAATCTTATCTATTAACCTACGCTATGAATATGAGCCCATGAAAATTTACCTTAAAACCAAACTAAAAAGGGATCCCCAAAAACAAGAGGAAATAACAACATCAAAATTTTATGTTTTTTTGTTGTTTTTGTTTTTTTTTAGATGGGGAGGGGCATTATGAAAGTAAACCCCAAATATTGGATTTGTTCTTCGTTTGCAATTAGGGCCTATTTTCGTATACTGGGATTTGACAACTATACCAGAGATGGTCCGAGAAGCAATTTTTTGCGTTTTCTACTGTCAGAAAGTTGTAAACGTCACATACCTATATAAAATATAACAAGTATATAGGGCCGTAAGTTAAAACTTCCTAACACCGTCTTCTATATTGCAAGGTAGTTGTTTAAGTTCGAGTAAAGATTAATTGGACTTAATAGTGTTCGTTAGAATTTGTATACTACTTTTTAGTACATCCCTGCCAGAGTAGAAATGTCATAATTTGAATATTAATTTATCTTGGCAAAAGCCCCGCCTTCCGCCATCTTGGTTGAGAGCATCTCTCACTTTACTTGTTATCGATAAGCCAATTGGTGCGGTTGCAAATTTATCCATATCGTTGGAAATTATAGGTAATATTGTTTACCATTAATTATAATAGAAAACACCTTAATAAAACCTTCTGCTCTTGTTATATATTGAAAATATTAAACTATCGTGTTTTTATTTTTCTCTATATTTCCATACTTTTCGCATTCGGCGAACATTTTGATCCATTCGTACCGGATAATTGGACTTCGGAGTGGAAGAATTGGTTTAACCGGTGTTTTTCTTGGTTTTTGTTATAGACACAGTCCACCTGACCTGGTCATCAATTTCACCTTAAACTCAAACCAATCAGTTCATCATCCTCAACATCTGTTTCATCGTTTTATAAGGTAAGTGCAGTGCATTTTCCCTTATAAAGTGAGTTCGCGGTCGGTGCAACAACAAATATAGTGGTCGTCCGTCCATTTAAAGAAAAAAAAAAGGTTGTTTTACAACGCTACGCGATCGGTTTTTATTATAAAATATTCCTAAAAGTGGTGTACAAGTTCAGTGATATCAGTGAATATTAGTGTTTTTTTTATTTAAAGTGGTTTATTTGCCTTTATTTGCGTGAAAATATCGTTTTTCATTGTTTTTAAGTAAATTTTCATTTGCCGACGGCAAAACGCATTCAAGGTTTTTGTTTTTGTATTTCCATTTTGACGTCTGTGCAAATAATTTCGGAGAGAAATAACTTAAAGTACATATTTTCACCACTTTCGTACACTAATATTCACTATACACATATATCACTCTCTTTGTTTCGTATATTCACCACTTTTTCGCGTTTTCTGTGCTGAAATTTCATTTATTAATTATTGTTTCGTTCATTTGCATACATTTGAGAACATACAAAAGCTTTTATTTTGTTTTGTTCTCATCAGTGTTGCGCTCTTAGTCGATTGCTATAGTATAGTGACTAATCGGGCACATCTCGTACTATCGTGTTATCGGATATCGATCATCATTTGAATTCTTAAGGGGGCTATACACTACGTGTAATTCCCACATTAGAATTCAAGTTGAATTCAAAGGTTTGAATATTTCCCTGTTGGAATCGGGGCTTGAATTAAAACTCGGTATATTTTGAAACTTTTACGCTCTCACACTGAGAGAAATTATTCGATCATTCAAATATTTGGTAAATTTTGAATATTTATTGGACAGGTATTTATTATTATTGATTTATTTATACCTTTGTTTATTATTATTATTATTATAATTTTTCTTGTGTCAAGCGTTCGGGGGTAATATTTTGTGCACCCTACATTCAGTATTTTCGGTTTCTGGGAACGTTTGATCTTTTGTCGGATTTTCGCGAGTTGTGGACTCGAATTAATCTTTGTAACTCGAGTTACTTTTGCGTATTTTGCTATTTTTATTGAACGGAACCTTGTCTGAGTTTGGTAATTTTATTGGCCGTTGCTTCTTGGCTATATTGTAATTTCGTATTTGGTTACATTCTTCAATTTGGTAGTTGAACGTAAAGTTAGAATGTCTGTATCTCCCTTTGATCGCTTTATTCGCGTTTCGGACGCTCTTATTAAATTCCACGCCCATTTTAATGCCATGAAAGATGAGGAGTTAGACGTCTATAGCCTCGAGATTCGAAGTGAGGAATTGGGGAAGTTGTGGACAAAGGTTCAGGATTGCTTTGAGGAATGCGTGGCTATTTTACAGGGTGCCGGAACAACGCAAACGAGCGATATTGAATCGGTGGACGGGAAATATGACGCGTCCCATCAGGCTTATATGAATTGTTTGTCCGCGATAAATCGAAAATTGGGCCAGTTTCGTCGGTCACGTAGATCATCGATCACTTCGTCTGCGTCTTCGGTCGTTGCAGCATCGAGACGGAGTATCGGGTCTCATAAATCGACTCAAGGATCCGAAGCGATTTGGGCTAATAACGCGACTACTTCGATACCGGCTGATCGGGATGGGCAGTCGCTGCCTAATGGCAAAGCCGGGTTTAGGGGTGAAGTGGCCGTTAGTGGCCCTCCACTTTGTGATATGGTTCACAATTTGGCGTTGCCCCGTGCGATACGGATGTATTTGAGGGCAATTTTCTAGACTGGCCTACATTCCGGGATTTGTTTCAAGCAGTTTATGTTAACAATTCAAGATTAACGGACGTCGAGCGTTTGTGTCATCTTGTGCGGAAGACCAGTGGCGAAGCTAGGGAAATTGTCTCGAAGTTTCCGCTGACACATCGAAGTTTTGCCCTCGCGTGGAAGGCCCTCGTTGATGCATACGACAATAAGCGGGTTCTAGTTCACAATCAACTTAAGTCTCTCTTTGCAATTTCGGCAGTATCGGTAGAGACAAGTGCGGGTTTGAAATCGATTCAACGTGGAATCAATGGCTGTCTTTCGGCATTGAATACGTACGAAGTTTCGACCGATAATTGGGACCAGATACTCGTTTTTATTTGCCTTCAACGTTTGCCGCGGCTCACACAGACTCTTTGGGAGCAGAGTGTTAGGGACAAATCAGCCCTTTCGTCGTGGGCGGATTTAGACGCTTTTTTGTCCGAAAGGGTTCGTACGTTGATGTGTTTGCATGATTTGCGGGAAGACACGTCTTCGAAGCGTTCTCAGGAAAAGAAGGTAAAAGCGCATTTTACCAATGCGTCTTCTTCTAAATCGTCGCGTGCTTCGTCGGAATCTAAGTGCGTTATTTGTCCTAAACATAATCATAGACTTTCGGCTTGCGTTAAATTTGGTAAACTCTCGGTATCGGAACGTTACATAGTGGTAAAACGTAACCGGTTGTGCTTGAATTGCTTAATGAAAGGTCATGAGATGAAGGATTGTCCAAGACAATATTCGTGTGCAAAATGTAATTCGAGACATCATTCGCTATTGCATCGCGATTCTACGCCGTCTAATAGCGCGACTTCGGCGACGGGTTCGACCAACACCTTGTCGAGTTCAGCGGCTAGTTTTCAACCGAGAACTATGCCTTCGGTTGATCAGCCGCAACCTTCTACCTCGTCGGCGTGCCTACCTCGCCAGGCATTTCATACGACGCAAAATAGGGCCGTGCTTTTGGGAACTGCGATGATTAATATCATGCACGATGGGGTTTCATATCCGGCACGCGCTTTGATTGACCCCGCTTCAGAATCTTCGTTTCTGACGGAACGCTTTCGAAATCGGGTGAAACTACCGGTTCACGCGGCTAATGTTACAATTTCGGGGGTAAATAGCGCAATTTCGGCCAAATCGAGTAAAATGTGTAATTTGAAAATCGGATCTCCACTCAACGCGTCGGTTTTGTTGGAAACTATGGCTATAGTGCTCCAATCTATATCCGGGAATTTACCTTCCTTTACGGTGTCGCAGGAAGTTTTGTCTCAGATTCCGGATATTCGCTTAGCTGATCCGAATCTTTTCGTGTCGAGACCGGTCGATATTCTACTAGGCGCTGACTTGTACCCGAGAATACTATTAGAAGGTTGCCGGCAGATTGCGGCTTAATCATTGATAGCACAGAACAGTGTTTTCGGCTGGCTAGTAACGGGTCCGATTTCTACATCGCAAATTCAAACATTTACTACGACTATAGCGGTTGATGAAGAGGAAAATTTAGATAGAACGCTTTTACGGTTTTGGGAGTTGGAGGAAACACCACGTAAAGGGGTTTTGTCCCCCTCCGATAAGTTCTGTGAGGAAAATTACGTTCGGACAACGCGCAGAGATTCGGAAGGTAGATATATAGTTACACTTCCGCTAAAGGAAGAGCTCGGTCCTCGTGGATATTTGGGTGAGTCCCGAACAACTGCTTTGAGGCAATTTTATCGTAATGAATCGTCATTATCGAAAAGGCCGGACGTGAAATCAGTTTATGATAGTGTTGTTAAAGAATATTTGCATTTGGATCACATGAGGCCAGTATCCGCCATTTCTGCAAGTGATACACTTTCGTGTTATCTTCCACATCATCCTGTCATTAACCTCGAGAAGAAGACTTCCAAACTTCGCGTCGTATTTAATGCGTCTAATAAAACGTCCAACGGGAATAGTCTTAACGATATCCTTCACGTAGGTCCCACTTTGCAGCAGGACTTAGTCCTTCTTATTGTGCGATGGCGACTATTTAAATACGTGTTCAACTGCGATATTACACAGATGTATAGGCAGAATCGAGTGGACTCTTCTCATGCTCCGTTGCAGAGAATTGTTTTTAGGGATTCTCCGACAAGGACAGTCCAGGACTATGAACTACAAACGGTGACCTTCGGTGTAAACTGTGCACCATATCTCGCGATACGGACACTGTTACAGTTAGCTGAAGACACTGAGGAGGAGTTTCCACTCGCGGCCGATATATTACGTAAATGTATGTACGTTGATGACGTTTTGACCGGAACTCATGACCTTGAAACTGCGATAATGGCTCGGGATCAATTAATCGCGGCGCTTGCGACGGCTAAATTTGAACTGCGGAAATGGACATCGAATTATAGAGAAATTTTAGATTCACTACCGCCGGAATATTTGGTTGATGCTCAATTGCTGGCATTTGTCGAGGCTAGCAATTCGATACCATTGGGTGTGAGATGGAATGCTCAATTGGATGCATTCTACTTCGCGGTCGAGCCTATAGCAAAAAGGTGTGGATACACTAAACGGGAAGTGTTGTCGGCTATCGCGAAATTATTCGACCCTGTCGGTTGGTTAGGTCCAGTGATAATTGTGGCAAAGATTATCATGCAGAAGGTTTGGCTTGATCGCGTCGGCTGGGATGAAATACTGCCTTCGGCAACGGCATCCGAGTGGGAAAAATTTGTAGATAGTTATCCGGATGTCAATTCGATAAATATTCCTCGGTGGATTCGTTACACACCGTGCACTTCGGCCGAGCTTCACGTATTTTCAGATGCCTCGGTTAAGGCATACGCGGGGGTAGTATATATTCGAGTTTTGGCCCCAAATGGCGAGATTGTCGTTAATTTGCTATCGTGCAAGACGAAAGTTGCTCCGTTGAAATCGGTTTCTTTGCCTCGTTTGGAGCTTTGCGGCGCTGTTTTAGCGTCCGAACTCGCAAGAACGGTCATTCGAGAAATCGGTATTGATTTTGGTCGAATTTATTGTTGGACGGATTCGACTATTGTACTAGCCTGGTTAAAGAAAACGCCTTCGGCTTGGACAACATTTGTCGCGAATAGGGTATGTCGCATTCAGGAGAACGTCGGTGGTACGAATTGGTATCATGTGAGGTCGGAGGATAATCCTGCTGATCTTGGCAGCCGCGGTGTGTCCCCTTCGGATTTGGCCGCCTCTCGACTTTGGTGGCATGGGCCTCAGTGGCTATCGTGTAGTCAATCGGAATGGCCGGTTCGTGACACTTCCTCTTTTGACACCGACGTAGAAATTCGGTCTGTGAAGGCACATGCTTCTTTCGTTAATTCATACGAGGATGTTCTCGATAGATTTTCTTCTCTGGATAGAGCGCTGCGTGTTATCTCATATGTTATGAGATTCTTTTATCGGACGCATCCCGCTCATAGGCGTGATTGTAGCTATGCGGATCACAGTTTATCATCGTCTGAGATTAGGGCAACTAAAAGTCGCTTGATAGTGCTTGCTCAAAAAATGAATTATGGTAATGAATATAAGGACTTGATGGATAGGTCTTCGTTAGGTACTGGCAGTTCACTTGTTTCTTTGAACCCGTTCCTTGATGAAATGGGTGTAATGCGGACGTATGGTCGTTTGAGCCGCTCGCCTATTCTTTCGTATTCGGAGCGGCACCCTATAATTTTGCCCTACAGCTGTCGATTCACGAAGCTTTTGGTGGAATTTGTTCATTTGATTTCCATTCATGGAGGAAATCAGTTGATGTTGCGTATTCTTCGTATAGAATACTGGATACCTCGGGTGAGGAATCTTATTCGTTCGGTTATACATAGGTGTAAACCATGTCTTTTGGAGAGGAAACGGGTTTGTAGTCAGGTGATGGCTCCTCTTCCTCCGGAAAGAACTGTTCTCGACAGACCTTTTACTACGACTGGCGTAGACTATGCAGGCCCCTTTGAGGTGAAGTCGTTCACCGGACGTTATTGTCGCATAACTAAAGGTTATGTGTGCGTTTTCGTGTATTTTGCTACTAGGGCGATTCATTTGGAAGCGGTTTCCGACTTGTCGACTGCCGGCTTTCTTGCGGCATTTCATAGGTTTGTTGCTCGTCGGGGTTGTCCTGCGACCATTTTCTCGGACAATGGGACAAATTTTGTCGGTGCGTCGCGTGAGCTTGAACGAAATTTCCGGGATGTAATTAGGGGAAGCAGTGATGTCGTGTCCTCTAAGTTTGCACACCAGGGCCTATCGTGGCGATTTATCCCAGCTGGTGCGCCTCATATGGGAGGCCTTTGGGAAGCTGGGGTGAAGAGTTTTAAGTTGCATTTCAGAAGGCAAATAGGGAATGTTCGTTTCACGTTTGAAGAGTTTTCGACGGTGTTGGCTCGTATTGAGGCTTGTTTGAATTCAAGACCTCTTTGTCCCCAATCGGATAACCCGCAGGAGCTTGACGCTTTGACACCGGGTCATTTTCTTATAGGTGCCCCTCTACTCGCCCCTGCTGAGCCAGTTATAACCGAACAGCCTCTTTCGTTGGTGAATCGGTTTCGTAAGGTACAGGCTCTTGCACAACAGTTTTGTGTACGTTGGAAAGAGGAATATTTGAAGAATCTGCATATGAGATATAAGTGGAAATTTCCTCAGCGCGATGTTATGGTAAATGACCTAGTCGTTATTCGTCATGAACAGCTTCCACCAACTTCTTGGAAATTAGGTCGAGTCGTGTCGGTTCACCCGGGCGTAGATGGTCACATTCGGGTCGCGGATATACGTACGGAGAATGGCGTTGTAAGACGACCTATAGCTAAGTTGGTCTCATTGACCGACACTTCGGCGAACTCTTTGTAATTCGTATATTTTCTCGCAGTATCATGGAAAATACCTCGTGCTTCGCTGACGACTTGGAAAATTTCGAGGTTATTATGGATCAATCGGATGATGATACTGCGTGCCCCCTTGATATGTCGGCGGTCGAACGGGCATTGTTGGAGGAGCCGATGGCGATACCGTCGCCTGCCATTCCGGAGGTTCAGCTATCGCCCCAAGAAATTGAGAGTCCACCTCCGGTAGTTGTGGATGAGCCCGTGGTGGCGCCTGCTGTAGTAGAGGCTACTGATGTTGGTCGAACTCCTGCTCCATTGGTTTGCAGGGTTTGTGGAGGTCGTCACGCATTGCGGCGGTGTCGGAAGTTCCTCTCTCTTTCGATTGAGAAGAGGATACGTATGGTGGTACGACATCGCTATTGCTACAGATGTCTAGCACAGACCCACCAGTCGAAGGATTGTCCTAGCCGGCGTAGGTGCCCCAGTTGCTCCGGGGACCACAATGTTTTGTTACACGCTGCGGCTGTGGCGCCTCGAATTGAACATGGGAGCTCGAGGTCTGCTCAGCGGATTCGTAGTGGGAGCCATACGAATCGTCCGTCCGATCTTGCTGTGGCACGGTCATATTCCGATTTTGGCGGCGTCGGAGTTCTGCCTCTGCAGAATGTCGTTACTCTGGCGCCCAGCCTCGTAGTCCGCGTGTCCCCCCATGGTGTGTCCGTTCCGGTCCGTGCAGTAATCGACAACTGCGCGCGCCAAAGCCAAATCTGTCGTTCTATGGTCGAGAACTTAGGGCTACCGGTTACAAATATTGAGGGGGTCCAATTTTGCCGGTTGACAGTATCGTCCGCTTATGATCCAGAGCAGCGACTGACGTTTACTGCTCGTGTGCACGATCTAGGTCGTGTGTTGACCCCCGCCGAAGCCGTGCCAGAACGGATCAAGGAATCCTTTTTGGGATTACCTTTGGCAGATCCGCAATTTTACCGAGTGGGACGGGTTGCGATCGTTTTTGGTCCTGAGGTGTATGGGCGAATCATAACACATAGGGTGTATACGTCGCCCGGTCTCCCGGTGGCTCATTATACAATCTTCGGTTGGGTTCTGTCCGGGTTGTGTAACTGCTAGGGTAAATGCGCGAGAGCCCCCCTTTTGGGTTCTAACGGCCCCCTTTTGGCCATCGTTTTATTGTATCTCTTCGCGAGAGCCCCCTTTTTGGGGTTCTAACGGGTCCCCTTTTGACCCATCGATATATTGTCGCGAGAGCCCCCCTTTTGGGTTCTACCAGGTCCCCTTCTGACCTTACGTAATTATTTTTATTAGTTTTTTTTTTTGTAATCTAGTCTTAGGTTGAATTTGGAAAGATAAATGAATTAATAAATTGGATTTATGGTAAATGAACTGAAGGAAACTCACTTTGCACTGCACTTAGCCTCATTTTGTATTTTAAGTTTAGTTTTAGTTACAACATACCTTGATGTTGCAAGGCGGCCGGCAATGTTTAAGTTCGAGTAAAGATTAATTGGACTTAATAGTGTTCGTTAGAATTTGTATACTACTTTTTAGTACATCCCTGCCAGAGTAGAAATGTCATAATTTGAATATTAATTTATCTTGGCAAAAGCCCCGCCTTCCGCCATCTTGGTTGAGAGCATCTCTCACTTTACTTGTTATCGATAAGCCAATTGGTGCGGTTGCAAATTTATCCATATCGTTGGAAATTATAGGTAATATTGTTTACCATTAATTATAATAGAAAACACCTTAATAAAACCTTCTGCTCTTGTTATATATTGAAAATATTAAACTATCGTGTTTTTATTTTTCTCTATATTTCCATACTTTTCGCATTCGGCGAACAGTAGTCCATAAGTAGTATATATTCAATTAAAAAAGGCCGATTAAATACGTATATAATTAAGTTTGACAAAATTTTGTATAGAAATATAATTTTGATAAAAGTTTCTAAAGAAATAAAATTTTGACGAAATAAAATTTTGACAACATTGGACAACATTTTCTATAGAAATACAATTTTGACAAAATTTTGTATAGAAATAAAATTTTGACAAAATTTTCAATAGAATTAAAATTTTGACATTCTCTATAAAATTAAAATTTTGCCAAAATTTTCAATAGAATTAAAATTTTGCCAAAATTTTCTATAGAAATTAAGTTTGACAAAATTTTCGATAGGAATAGCATTTTGAAAAAATTTTCTATAGAAATAAAATTTTGACAAAATTTTCTATAGAAACAAAATTTTGACAAAATTTTCTATAGAAACAAAATTTTGGTTGATTATTTTTGGCTCGAGTGGCAACCATGATTATGAACCGATATGGACCAATTTTTGTGTGATTGGGGATCGGCTATATAAAACTATAGACCGATATGGACCAAATTTGGCATGGTTATTAGCGGCCACATACTAACACCACGTTGCAAATTTCAACCGGATCGGATGAATTTTGCTTCTCGAAGAGACTTCGGAGATCAAATCTGGAGAACGGTTTATATGGAGGCTATATATAATTATGGACCGGTATGGACAAATTCGTGTCCATATCGTCTTTGTTAGAGACCACATACTAACACCACGTTCCAAATTTCAAACCTTTCCACGTTCCAAATTTCAACAAATTTCCTCCAAGAGGTTCCGGAGGACAAATCTGGGGATCGGTTTAGATGGGGGCTATATATAATTATGGACCGATATGGACCAATTCTTGCATGGTTGTTAGAGACCATATACTAACACCACGTAGCAAATTTCAACAGGATCGGATAAATTTTGCTCCTGCAAGAGGCTCGGGAGGTCAAATCTGGTGATCGGTTTCTATGGGGGCTATATATAATTATGGACCGATATGGACCCATTTTGACATGGTTGTTAGAGACGATATACTAACACCACGTACCAAATTTCAGCCGGATCGGATGAAATTTGCTTCTCTTAGTGGGTCAGCAAACCAAATCTGGGGATCGGTTTCTATGGGGGCTATATATAATTATGGACCGATATGGACCAATTCTTGCATGGTTGTTAGAGACCATATACTAACACCACGTAGCAAATTTCAACAGGATCGGATAAATTTTGCTCCTGCAAGAGGCTCGGGAGGTCAAATCTGGTGATCGGTTTATATGGGGGCTATATATAATTATGGACCGATATGGACCAATTTTTGCATGGTTATTAGAGACCATACACTAACACCACGTACCAAATTTCAGCCGGATCGGATGAAATTTGCTTCTCTTAGTGGGTCAGCAAACCAAATCTGGGGATCGGTTTCTATGGGGGCTATATAAAATTATGGACCGATATGGACCCATTTTGACATGGTTGTTAGAGACCATATACTAACACCACGTACCAAATTTCAACCGTATCGGATGAATTTTGCTTTTAACAGGATCGGATAAATTTTGCTCCTGCAAGAGGCTCGGGAGGTCAAATCTGGTGATCGGTTTATATGGGGGCTATATATAATTATGAACCGATATGGACCAATTTTTGCATGGTTATTAGAGACCATATACTAACACCATGTACCAAATTTCAGCCGGATCGGATGAATTTTGCTTTCAACAGGACCGGATAAATTTTGCTCCTGCAAGAGGCTCCGGAGGTCAAATCTGGGTATCAGTTTATATGGGGGCTATATATAATTATGGACCGATATGGACCAATATTTGCATGGTTGTTAGAGGCCATATACTTACACCATGTACCAAATTTCAGCCGGGTCGGATGAAATATGCTTCTGTTAGAGGCTCCACAAGCCAAATCTGGGGGTCCGTTTATATGGGGGCTATACGTAAAAGTGGACCGATATGGCCCATTTGCAATACCATCTGATCTACATCAATAACAACTACTTGTGCCAAGTTTCAAGTCGATATCTTGTTTCGTTCGGATGTTAGCGTGATTTCAACAAACGGATAGACGGACGGACATGCTTAGATCGACTCAGAATTTCACCACGACCCAGAATATATATACTTTATGGGGTCTTAGAGCAATATTTCGATGTGTTACAAATGGAATGACAAAGTTAATATACCCCCCATCCTATGGTGGAGGGTATAAAAAAAGATAAATATCTGTACTGACTTAGAAATATATCCACTTAAAATCTATATAAACTAAGTGGGAAGTTAACCGGGCACACACCCTCCACTCCACTAAACAGTTATCATCCAAAATATCCCATCATCCAATATTATTCATAGAAAAACTTGGTCTTTGTGGAAAATTTTACAAATCCATATGAAAACTTTGCACATCCTTTAGTCCTTGCACAATAATGTCCTTTTATATGATGCGTTTTTAAATCCGTTAGCATTATATTTTGCAATTTTCATTTATAGACGTCGATGGCGTTTTTCCAACATTGCCCCAAGCAAAACAACGACAATGTGAAAAACTTTACGACGACTCATACATACAAACAAAGCAAAGTAAACTTTGCATGCGATTGTGAGAGAGGGAGAGAGAGAGAGATACAGTACACACACACACACATTTTCCCCATATAGTAACACCTCCAAACATTCGTGGTAGAAGTTTTAAATAAGAATCCTGTAAATATTTAATTAATTTTCGCTTATGACTATAAGAGGCTTTTGTACATTGAATACTACAACAATGCCAGCAGGAACACCAGCAATAAGGACTGTGAATATCCTTAAAATAAACATCAAGCACTAAGACATCAATTCACCTCCTCCTACTTTCCAATGAAAGTAGGGCGTGCAGCCCTTTTTCCTGTTGTTGGCCACATCTCTTTTTCTACTTTCTGGTACTATTCTTTCCTAGGTCTTTGGTAAAGACAAAAAACGGTAAGATTGAAAAAGTCTGTCCAACTTGAGGATATTTAAATAGAGCCAAACACTAAACTCGTTTTGTAAAAATGTGAAAGTTACAAAGGACACCAAAAATCAACTTTGTTGTTATTATTGTGTTGGTCGAAAGTCTTATTGTTTTGTACAGCTGGAATAACGAGCTATTTGACTTTTAAATTTGCAACGACTTAAATCAGATGAATGTTGGAGAAATTAACAAGTATATACGGCCATAAGTTCGGCCAGGCCGAATCTTATGTACCCTCCACCATGGATTGCATAGAAACTTCTACTAAAGACGTTCATCCACAATTAAATTACTTGGGTTGCGACCGATGGCAAGGCATCTTAAAACTTCATAACATCGTCTTCTAAATTGTAAGTTAGTCCATGCGGGATATATAGTAGACAAAAGAAAGGTCGATTGAAAACGTATATATTCAGTTCTTGACCGGTATATATAGGGAAGAAATAATTACGAACCGATATGAACTTTTGTGCTGTATTTATAGAGCCAGAATTGAAATATGGGGGTAGCTTTATATGGGGGCTATATACAATTATGAACACGAGTTTACCAAAAATGGCAGATTTTTTACTGTTTGGTAGATTGGTAGAATTCTTGATGTTTTGGAAGATTTTGCAAAATATTCCTCTCCAACTCTAAAATGCTTCATAAATTTTCTATAAACTATAAAATTTTGACAAAATTTTCTATAGAAATAAATTTTTGACAAAATCTTGTATAGAACTAAATTTTTGACAAAATTTTCTATAGAAATAAATTTTTGACAAAATTTTCTATAGAAATAAATTTTTGACAAAATTTTGTATAGAACTAAATTTTTGACCAAATTTTGTATAGAAATTATATTTGGACAAAATTTGCTAAAGACATAAAATTTTGACAAAATCTTTTTATAGAAATATAAAATTTTGACAAAATTTTCTGTGCCAATAAAATCTTCATAGATTATTTTTGGCTCGAGTGACAATCGGAATTTTTCTGTAGTTAGGGATCGGTTTATTTAGGGGCTATATATAGTATAGATCGATACGGACCAATTTTGGCATGGTTGTTATCGGCCATACACTAGCGAAATTAGTGTTGGGCATTATAGTGCCCGTGTAGTGATCGCTCTCTTCAGCTCTTTTTCAAACAATGAACTAGTTCGGTCAATTCGTTCATTAGTTAATTTTCGTTTAGTGACCGGTTCATTTCAACTTCTGTTGTTGCTTTCTTCCAGTTCATGAATGAAATATATTAGCATCCCGATCGGTTTCTACGGGGGCTATATATAATTATGGACAGATGTGGACCAATTTTTGCATGGTTGTTAGAGATCATATACCAACACCATGTAACAAATTTTTGGGAGCCACCGTGTTGCAATGTTTAGCATGCCCGCCTTGCATACACAAGGTTTGGTAGCCACCGTGGTGCAATGGTTAGCATGCCCGCCTTGCATACACAAGATCGTGGGTTCGATTCCTGCTTCGACCGAACACCAAAAAGTTTTTCAGCGGTGGATTATCCCACCTCAGTAATGCTGGTGACATTTCTGAGGGTTTCAAAACTTCTCTAAGTGGTTTCACTGCAATGTGGAACGCCGTTCGGACTCGCCTATAGAAAGGAGGTCCCTTGTCATTGAGCTTAACATGGAATCGGGCAGTACTCAGTGATAAGAGAGAAATTCACCAATATGATATCACAATGGACTGAATAGTCTAAGTGAGCCTGATACATCGGGCTGCCACCTAACCTAACCTAACCTATACACAAGGTCGTGGGTTCGATTCCTGCTTCGACCGAACACCAAAAAGTTTTTCAGCTGTGGATTATCCCACCTCAGTAATGCTGGTGACATTTCTGAGGGTTTCAAAGCTTCTCTAAGTGGTTTCACTGCAATGTGGAACGCCGTTCGGACTCGCCTATAGAAAGGAGGTCCCTTGTCATTGAGCTTAACATGGAATCGGGCAGTACTCAGTGATAAGAGAGAAATTCACCAATATGATATCACAATGGACTGAATAGTCTAAGTGAGCCTGATACATCGGGCTGCCACCTAACCTAACCATGGGGGCTATATATAATTATAAACCGATATGGATCAGTTTTTGCATGGTTGTTAGAGACCATATACCAACACCATGTACCAAATTTCAGCCGGATCGGAAGTAATTTGCTTCTCTTTGAGGCTTCGCAAACCAAATCTGGGGATCGGTTTATATAAGGGCTATATATATTTATGGACCAATATGGACCAATTTTAGCATGGTTTTTAGAGAACATATACCAACACCATGTACCAAATTTCAGCCGGATCGGATGAAATTTGCTTCTCTTTGTGGCTCCGCAAACCAAATCTGGGGATCGGTTTATATGGGGGCTATATAATTATGGACCAATGCGGACCAATTTTTGACTGGTTGTTAGAGACCACATACCAACACCATGTACCAAATTTCAGCCGGATCGGATGAAATTTGCTTCTCTTTGAGGCTCCGCAAACCAAATCTGGGGATCGGTTTATATGGGGGCTATACGTAAAAGTGGACCAATATGGCCCATCTGCAATACCATTCGACCTACATCAATAACAACTACTTGTGCCAAGTTTGAAGTCGATAGCTTGTTTCGTTCGGAAGTTAGCGTGATTTCAACAGACGGACGGACGGACATGCTCAGATTGAATTTCACCACGACCCAGAATATATATACTTTATGGGGTCTTAGAGCAATATTTCCATGTGTTACAAATCAAAACCATTTGGAAGAGTTGTATCTAATACCATGCATTTGGTTAGCGATGGCATGTTTACACTCGGTTGATTAATCGAAAAATATTAATTTGGCGAAATGATGTGTCATTTCCATAATAAAACGTCAGATTTATAAAATGCATCTGAAGCATTTATGCCCTCTTTCGATGTTGTTTTTCAAGGAGCATTTGTTTCGTTTTCCAATGGACAATGGCATAAACCAAGTACTATGTTTGATGTTGAACAGTGGCTCACAGAGCTAATGGGTGGAAAATGGCGTAATTTTGAATTGACTGACTCTTACACGATGCATTGAGATTGCATTAGTATTTGATCTCTAACAACCAAGCAAAGGTTTCTCCATATTGGTTCCTAATTATATATAAACCTCCATAAAAACCCATCATCACATTTTAATTCCGGAGCCACTTGAACGATCACATATTATCCGATCCGGTTGAAATTTGGTACGTGATGTTGCAAAAATTGGTCCATATCGGTCGAAAATTATATATAGCCTTTATATAAACCGGTTTCCACACACAAAAAAATTTCACGAAAAATTTTCCAATTAAAATTTTAATTGAGTTTTAAAAAATATTCAATTAAAAATTTAATTGATTCAACAAATTTTTTTAATTGAAACAAAAATTAATCACAAAAATAATAGTATCAATTAATTTTTTAATTGGATCAATTAACTTTTTAATTGACCTTCAATTAATTTTTTAATTGATACTATCATTTCTGTGATTGAAGACATTTCAATTAAAAATTAATTGGATCAACTAATTTCGTGATTGAATCAAAAAAAATTTTTTTTTGTGTGCATATTTGATTTTCGGAGCCTCTTGGGGGAACAAGTTTCATCCAATCAGATTGGTTCGTACTTGACGTTAGTATATGTCCTCTAAGAAGCCTGCAAAAATTGGTCCATAACGGTCAATTTTTATACCCTCCACCATAGGATGGGGGGTATATTACTTTGTCATTCCGTTTGTAACACATCGAAATATTGCTCTAAGACCCCATAAAGTATATATATTCTGGGTCGTGGTGAAATTCTGAGTCGATCTAAGCCTGCCCGTCCGTCCGTCTGTTGAAATCACGCTAACTTCTGAACGAAACAAGCTATCGACTTGAAACTTGGCACAAGTAGTCGCTATTAATGTAGGTCGGATGGTATTGCAAATGAGCCATATCGGTCCACTTTTACGTATAGCCCCCATATAAACGGACCCCCAAATTTGGCTTGAGATTGCTCTAAGAGAAGCAAATTTCATCCGATCCGGCTGAAATTTGGTACATGGTGTTAGTATATGGCCTCTACCAACCATGCAAAAACTGGTCCATATCGGTTCACTTTTACGTATGGCCCCCATATAAACGGACCCCCAAATTTGGCTTGCGATTGCTCTAAGAGAAGCAAATTTCATCCGATCCGGCTGAAATTTGGTACATGGTGTTAGTATATGGTCTCTAACAACCATGCAAAAATTGGTCCACATCGCTCCATAATTATATATAGCCTCTATATAAAGCGATTCCCTGATTTGGCTTGCGGAGCCTCTAAGAGAAGCAAATTTCATCCGATCCGTCTGAAATTTGGTACATGGTGTTGGTATATGTTATCTAATGACCATGCAAAAATTGGTCCACATAGACCCATAATTATATATAGCCCCCATATAAGCCGATCTCCAGATTTGACCTCCGGAGCCTCTTAGAGGAGCAAAATTCATCCGATCCGGTTGAAATTTGGAACATGGTGTATAAGACCGCTAATAACCATGCCAAAATTGGTCCATATCGGTAGTTATATATATCCGATCCCCAATCACACAAAAAGTGGTCCATATCGGTTCATAATCATGGTTGCCACTCGAGCCAAAAATAATCTACCAAAATTTTATTTTTATAGAAAACATTGTCAAAATGTTATTTCTATAGAAAATTTTGTCAAAATTTTGTTTCTATAGAAAATTTTGTCAAAATTTTGTTTCTATAGAAAATTTTGACAAAATTTTATTTCTATAGAAAATTTTATAAAAATTTTATTTCTATAGAAAATTTTGTCAAAATTTTATTTCTATAGAAAATTTTGTCAAAATTTTATTTCTATAGACAATTTTTTCCAAATTTTATTTCTATAGAAAATGTTGTCAAAATTTTATTTTGTCAAAATTTTATTTCTATACAAAATTTTGTCAAACTTAATTATATACGTATTTAATCGGCCTTTTTTAGTTTAATATATACTACGTAACAGGTTGGCTGATAAGTCCCCGGTCTAACAAAGAAAAGCACTTTTTGTCAAAATTCGTTTTTATTGTTCAACATAGTTCCCTTCAAGAGCGATACAACGATTATAACGACCTTCCATTTTTTCGATACCATTTTGGTAGTACTCCTTCGGTTTTGCCTCAAAATAGCCCTCAGTTTCGGCGATCACCTCTTCATTGCAGCCAAATTTTTTCCCTGCAAGCATCCTTTTGAGGTGTGAGAACATGAAAAAGTCGCTGGGGGCCAGATCTGGAGAATACGGTGGGTGGGGAAGCAATTCGAAGCCCAATTCATGAATTTTTGCCATCGTTCTCAATGACTTGTGGCATGTGCGTTGTCTTGGTGGGACAACACCTTTTTCTTCTTCTTATGGGTCCGCTTTGCCGCGATTTCGACCTTCAAACGCTCCAATAACACCATATAATAGTCACTGTTGATGGTTTTTCCCTTCTCAAGATAATCGATAAAAATTATTCCATGCGCATCCCAAAGAACACAGGCCATTATTTTGCTAGCGGACTTTTGAGTCTTTCCACGCTTCGGAGACGGTTCACCGGTCGCTGTCCACTCAGCCGACTGTCGACTGGACTCAGGAGTGTAGTGATGGAGCCATGTTTCATCCAATGTCACATATCGACGGAAAAACTCGGGTGTATTACGAGTTAACAGCTGCAAACACCGCTCAGAATCATCAACACGTTGTTGTTTTTGGTCAAATGTGAGCTCGTGCGGCACCCATTTTGCACAAAGCTTCCGCATATCAAAATATTGATGAATGATATGACCAACACGTTCCTTTGATATCTTTAAGGCCTCTGCTATCTCGATCAACTTCATTTTACGGTCATTCAAAATCATTTTGTGGATTTTTTTGCTGTTTTCGTCGGTAACCACCTCTTTCGGGCGTCCACTGCGTTCACCGTCCTCCGTTCTCATTTCACCACGCTTGAATTTTGCATACCAATCAATTATTGTTGATTTCCCTGGGGCAGAGTCCGGAAACTCGTTATCAAGTTTTTGCTTCCACCGTATTTTCTCCCTTCAGAAAATTGTATTTTATCAAAACACGAAATTCCTTGTTTTCCATTTTTTCACAATAACAAAAGTTGCTTCACAAAAGACGCTCTATCTCACAAACTAATTGACTTACAGACGTCAAATTTTGACACGAATCATTTGAAGGTTGGTACTATATAAAAATAATATGCATTTAATACTAGCATCTATGTATCAGACCGGGGACTTATCAGCCAACCTGTTATGGACTACCTTGCAATTTAGAAGACAGTGTTAGGAAGTTTTAAGATACCTTGTCATCGGCAATTGTTATCGCAACCCAAGTAATTCGATTGTGGATGACAGTCTTCAGTAGAAGTTTCTACGCAATACATGGTGGAGGATACATAAGCTTCGGTCTGGCCGAACTTTCGGCCGTATATACTTGTTTGGTAAATTATATTTGGCACGAGTGGCAACCTTGGTTATTTATTCTGAATTGTTATACTCAAGGAGGGTTTTTAAATTAAAAAGATACATTTGTTATAATATATAGTTATAATGAAAATGTTAGTATTTGTGAAAAAAAAGTGACAACTGATGATGAGATGTATTTAATTCATATGATGTCTGCATAGAAAAAGTGTGCCACCTTTTTTACAATAACTGAGCCAATGACACGTTTGTGACACTTTTTAGAAATTCTCCGCGGCAATAATGATGCTAACTTTACAATATTGCTATGAAGTAGATATTTTATAAATAAAAGAATTATTTATTCTTAATTTTGTTAATACACCAGATTTACATTGGAATTGCCACTTTGAGCCACCGTTTAAATATTAAATAAAAATGAAAATGAAAATGAAAAACAAACCAAAAAACCAACTTAGTCGCAGAGGCATATTTTGTGCTCAATGATTTGTTTCCTTGTCGTCTGCAAATTTTGTTTGCTGTTGTAGGAGATGTGAGCAGATTGGTACTAAGGGTAAACGAAACATTTCAATGGATTACAGGTTAAATGGAGAGACCCCAAGTCCTTTAACATTGTTTGAAGTATGTTTTGTCACGTGAAATATTTGTTGCTCACGGATTTTCCTCGAAAATATAAGAAAAATACCTAAAATTTTTGCAATGCAATTTCCCCCATTGAAATCTACACAGAAAGAACAAATGCAAGAACAAACAAAAAAAAAAGGAAAGTCTAAAGTCAGGAAAGTCAGGCGTTGACGACTAAGTAAATTAGAAAGTCGGGTGGGACTGACTGATATCATACCCTAAACCAGTCCTAGTAAATTAGTAAACATAATCATTTGTGGGGTATAGAGTAATCAGAATCGGTTGACAAAAACCCGGTTTATCGGTTTGACTTCTTAAACCGATTATCGGTTTTCCGAAATGGTAGCAGTCGCAATGTTCGTTGACCCCAAGGAAAAGAATCTCATATGCGCTTCACAAAAATGACGGTCAAGCATGGGAGCGGGAATATAGTGGTATGGGGCTGTTTTTTCTGGTATGGCCTAGGTCGAATTTATCGCATTATTTATAAAATGACCCTGTTCGAATATAGAAATATATTGGAGAACACAATGCTGCCGTAGGCAGATGAAAACATACCTCAAAGGTGGGTGTTTCAACAAGACAACGATCCAAGACAATGACATAATCCTTCTATATTGGCCTACTCAGTCACCAGACCCTAAACCCATTGAAAACCTTTGGGGAGAACACAGAATTGGGAATGAAACATTTGAAAACAAGCATATATGGCCGTAAGTTCGGTCAGGCCGAAACTTAAGTACCCTCCACCATGGATTGCGTAGAAACTTCTTCTAAACACTGCCATCCACAATCGAATTACTTGAGTTGCGGTAACGCTAGCCGATGGCAATCTTTCTTAAGACCTCCTAACGCCGTCTTCTAAATTGTAAGTAAGCCCACACGTGGTACATATTAAATCAAAAAGACCGATACAATACGTATATAATTCAGTTTGGCAAAATTTTCTATAGAAAAAACAAAAATTTTGACAAAATTTTCTTTAGAAATAATGTTTTGACAAAATTTTCTTTAGAAATAATGTTTTGACAAAATTTTCTATAGAAATGAAATTTTAACAAAATTTTCTATAGAAATAAAATTTTAACAAAACTTTCTATATGGTTTATTTGGAGGCTATATAAAATAATTATGGACCGATATGGACCAATTCTGGCACGGTTGTTAGAGACCATATACTAACACTGTGTCCCAAATTTCAACCGGATCGGATGAAATTTGCTTCTCTTAGAGGCTCCGCAAGCCAAATCTGGGGATCGGTTTATATGGGGGCTATATATAATTGTGAACCGATGTGGACCAATTTGTGCATTGATGTTTAAGACCATATACTAACACCACGTTGCACATTTGAATCGGATCGGATGAATTTTGCTCCTCCAAGAGGCTCAGGAGGTCAAATCTGAAGAACGGTTTATATGGAGGCTATATGAAATAATTATGGACCGATATGGACCAATTCTGGCACGGTTGTTAGATACCATATACTAACACCGTGTTCCAAATTTCAACCGGATCGGATGAAATTTGCTTTTCTTAGAGCCTCCGAAGGACAAATCTGGGCATCGGTTGAGATAGGGGCTATATAATTATGAACCAATGTGTACCAATTTATGCATGGTTGTTAGAGACCATATACCAACATCATGTACCAAATCTCAGCCGGATCGGATGAAATTTGCTTCTCTTTGAGGCTCCGCAAGCCAAATCTGGGGATCGGTTTATATGGGGGCTATATATAATTATGAACCAATGTGTACCAATTTATGCATGGTTGTTAGATACCATATACCAACATCATGTACCAAATTTCAGCCCGATCGGATGAAATTTGCTTCTCTTTGAGGCTCCGCAAGCCAAATCTGGGGATCGGTTTATATGGGGGCTATATATAATTATACACCGATGTGGACCAATTTTTGCATGATTGTTAGAGACCATAAACCATCTGCATGTACCAAATTTCAGCCGGATCGGATGAAATATGCTTCTCTTAGAGGCTCCGCAAGCCAAATCTGGGGATCGGTTTATATCGGGGCCTATATATAATTATGGACTGATGTGGACCAATTGTTGCATGGTTTTTAGAGACCATATACCAACTCCACGTACCAAATTTCAGCCGAATCGGATGAAATATGCTTCTCTTAGTGGCTCCTCAGACCAAATCTGAGTGTCCGTTTATATGGGGGCTATACGTAAAAGTGGACCGATGTGGACCAATTTGTGCATGGTTGTTAGAGACCATAAACCAACTCCATGTACCAAATTTCAGCAGGATTGGATGAAATATGATTCTCTTAGAGGGTCAGCAAGCCAAATCTCAGGGTCCGTTTATATGGGGGCTATACGTAAATGTGGACCGATATGGCCTATTTTCAATACCATCTGACCTACATCAAAAACAACTACTTGTGCCAAGTTTCAAGTCGATAGCTTGTTTCGTTTGGAAGTTAGCGTGATTTCAACAGACGGACGGACGGACATGCTTAGATCGACTCAGAATTTCACCACGACCCAGAATATATATACTTCATGCGGTCTTAGAGCAATATTTCGATGTGTTACAAACGGCAAGGCAAAGTTAATATACCCCCACCCTATGGTGGAGGGTATAAAAAGAGGTCTCTATGGTCAAACATAAAGTTATTAGGGGCAAATTTTTCAAAATGGCGCCATACAAATATGGGAGCTATATTTACATCTGAATCGATTTCGATGAAATTTTGCGCATGCCGTTAGTACTATAGAGGACTGGATCTAGCCAACATTGAGTAAGATCGGTTAATAAATAAGGTTCTATGGCCAAATTTGGGAAAATCGGGCTATACATATATATGGGAGCTACGTCGCAATCTGAACCGATTTCGATGAAATTGTGCATATACAGTTAGAGCTATAGAAGATTACATTTGGCCACATTTGAGTACTATCGGTTGATAAATAAGGGTTTTATAGCCAAATTTAGAAAAATTGGGCGGTACATATATGGGAGCTATAGCTAAATCTGAACCGATTTCCGTGAGTTTTTGCACATATAGTTAATGCTATAGATTACATTTAGCCAACTTTGAGTAAGATCGGTTGATAAAGAAGGGCTTTATGGTCAATTTTATAAAAGGCGGGCGGTGCATATATATGGAAGCTATAGCCAAATCTGAACCGATTTCGATGATTTTTTGCACATATAGTAAGCCAGCAAAAAAAGAACTTCCAAAAAAGTAGTTTGGATCCCCAATCTGTGATCCGGAAGTAGTGCAAACTTGGTTCATCTCCAATGAATTTTACATGGGCTTGTCATAGGACGGAAGAACTCCCTTTTTGGATTCTTTGCATTGCTTTAGAAGTTGTGCCCTGGAAGTTAATTTGAATAAAGAATTTTAAAAAGCGAAAAAAAATTTTACCAATTTCATTTTTTTTTTTCATCCATATGTTTTATTACACAATTATTTTCCTATTATCTAATTTTTACAATTTGAAAAACTTTTTCGCTCCGACCAGGGTTGAACCTGGGTTTGCTGGCATCATAACGGAACGCCTTAGCACACTCAGCTTCAAACGCCATTGAACATAAAGCGTCGAAAGGTCAATTCAAATGTTTGTGATATGATCGTAATACGACACCAAGGAATAACATTCTAATTGCTTCTCGAGATGTTCTTTATTAGTATGAACGAAAAACTAAGAAACGCAGGTTCAAATCTCACCAGCGGCAATTTTTTTATCAAATATTTTTCTAAAAAATATTTTTTATGTTATGCATCTTTTTTATTTCGCCATATATTTTCGTATAAATATATTTTTTCCATTAAAAAATCAACAAAAAAATTAAAAATTCTCGTAATTTACAAAACCTTCTGAAAAGAACTTCCATGGAAGCGAAAAAGTCAAACGGCACAGGTTCAAATCCCAGCGGGGATGAAATTTAGTTTTTTTTTTTTATTATTTATTTTACTTTTTTATTAATTTCTATTTTTTTAGTTTTTTTTATTAGTTTTCTATTTTTTTGTAAAATTTAATTGTACAAAATTTGCACTTAAAATAGCCTGATTGCATTATTTCTAATACTTGTCCACAAGGACTGCATCGGAAGTAGAAAAAAATCGTTGGGGGATCCCAAGATGCGCTTTAGAAGAAATGTTTGTTTACTTGTCCAAAAGGACTGCATCGGAAGTGGAAAAAATTATTGGGGGATCCCACGATGTGCTTTAGAAGAAATGTTTGTGGACTTGTCCAAAAGGACTGCATCGGAAGTTGAAAAAACTCGATGGGGGATTCTGGGATGGGCTTTAAAAGAAATGATTGTGGAACAACTTACAATTTTTTTTTGCTGGGAAGTGCTATAGAAGATTACATCTAGCCAACTTTGAGTACTATCGATTGATAAATAAGGGTTTTATGACCAGATTTTGGAAAATCGGGCGATACATATATATGAGAGCTATATCTAAATCTGAACCGATTTGGATGAAATTTTGCAGACTTGAAGGGCGATGAAAAAGATTATTTTTTGCCAAATTTGGTGACGAGCCGTTTGTAAAAAAGCGCAACGTAACCCCATTTGTCGAAATCGGGCGATACATATATATGGGAGCTATATCTAAATTTGATCCGATTTCTTCAATAGCATTCGTCCTTGTGCCCAAAAAACTCCCTGTACCAAATTTCATCAAAATCGGTTAATAATTTGCGACCGAAATCATGTGAACAACAAATACATGGACAGACGGACGTACGGACATCAAGCGCTAGATCGACTCAGGAGGTGATTCTGAGTCGATCGGTATATATTTTATGGGGTCTAAAATCAATATTTGTGGTAGGCACATTTTTTGACAGATCAAAGATATTATACCCTAACCACTATGTGGTTTAGGGTATAAAAAGAGGAAATCGCTCAATTGGTGTGGTACTAAATCCAAATTTCCTAAAATGGGGCAAAAAATTTAAGTAAGAGCTGCATGTAAGTCTAAATATATCGGCTAATACGTATACATTTGAAATTTGAGCAACATTGGTTAATAAATAAAAGTATTATGGCCAAATTTGGGAAAATCGATCGATGCATATATATGGGAGCTATATCTAAATCTGAACCGATTTTGATGCTATTTTTCAGATTTGGTTGATACCACAGAAGGTTACCTTGTGTTAAATTAGAGTAAGAACGGACACTAAATAAGACTATTATAGTCAGAAATATGTTAAAGTTATAACGAGTACACTTTTCAAAAACAGGCGACACATATATATGGAAGCTCTATCTAAATCTGAACCGATTTCGATGAAATTTGGCACACTTAAAGGGTGGTCCATCGGATTACTTTGTGGCAATTTTGACGCTGATAAGTTAGTAAATGATCGAAATCTGACCTTATTTGTCGAAATCGGGCATTACATATATATGGGAGCTATATCTAAATTTGATCCGAATTCTTCCAAAATCAATAGCGTTCGTCCTTGTGCCCAAAAAACTCCCTGTACCAAATTTAATCAAAATCGGTTAATAATTTGCGACCGAAATCCTGCGAACAACAAATACATGGACAGACGGACGGACGGACATCAAACGCTAGATAGACTCAGGAGGTGATTCTGAGTCGATCGGTATATATTTTATGGGGTCTAAAATCAATATTTGTGGTAGGCACATTTTTTGGCCGATCAAAGTTATTATACCCTGACCACTATGTGGTTTAGGGTATAAAAAAATCGGGCAATATTGATCCAATATCGAAAAATAGATTATATCTAACATCTTTGTCTAGATGTTAGCCCAACCATCCCTGAAAACCCAGCAAAAAAAATTGGAAGTTGTTGCACAAACATTTCTTTTAAAGCCCATCCCAGAATCCCCCATCGAGTTTTTTCAACTTCCGATGCAGTCCTTTTGGACAACTTCACAAACATTTCTTCTAAAGCGCATCGTGGGATCCCCCAATAATTTGCTTTCACTTCCGATGCAGTCCTTTTGGACAAGTATTAGAAAGAAAGCAATCAGGTTATTTTAAGTGCAAATTTTGTACAATTAAATTTTACAAAAAAATAGAAAACTAATAAAAAAAACTAAAAAAAAATAGAAATGAATAAAAAAGTAAAATAAATAATAAACAAAAATAAATTTCATCCCCGCTGGGATTTGAACCTGTGCCGTTTGACTTTTTCGCTTCCATGGAAGTTCTTTTCAGAAGGTTTTGTAAATTACGAGAATTTTTAATTTTTTTGTTGATTTTTAATGGAAAAAATATATTTATACGAAAATATGTGCCGAAAATATAAAAAGATCCATAACATAAAAAAATATTTTTTTAGAAAAATATTTGATAAAAAGAGTTGCCGCTGATGAGATTTGAACCTGCGTTTCTTATATTTTCGTTCATACTAATAAAGAACATCTCGAGAAGCAATTATAATGTTATTCCTTGGTGTCGTATTGCGATCATATCACAAACATTTGAATTGACCTTTCGACGCTTTATGTTCAATGGTGTTGGTGGCTGAGTGTGCTAAGGCGTTCTGTTATGGTGCCAGCAAACCCAGGTTCAACCCCTGGTCGGAGCGAACAAATTTTTCAAATTGTAAAAATTAGATAATAGGAAAATAATTGTGTAATAAAACATATGAATGAAAAAAAAATGAAATTGGTTGAAAAAAAATTTTTTTTTTGCTTTTTAAATTTCTTCATTCAAATTAACTTCCAGGGCACAACTTCTAAAGCAATGCAAAGGATCCAAAAAGGGAATACTTCCGTCCTATGACAAGCCCATGTAAAATTCATTGGAGATGATCCAAGTTTGCACTACTTCCGGATCACAGATTGGGGATCCAAACTACATTTTTGGAAGCTCTTTTTTTGCTGGGAATTTAAAGCAAATCGGATGACTTAGGTCCAATTTCCAAAGAGGTGGGCAAAGGGGAAGTTCCCCTCCCCGTACAAATATTATAAAGTCTGGTATCCCATATTAACTTAATAACCTCCTCCAAGTCCTCTGTAAATTGCAAATAAATCGGAGAAGTTTAATTTGTACATATAATCGGGCAAAAGGGAGCTACCCCTCCAAGACCAAATATCGAAACCTAAAGTGAGCCACCGTGGTGCAATGATTACCATGCTCGCCTTGCATACACAAGGTCGTGGTTTCGATTCCTGCTTCGTCCGAACACCAAAAATTTTTCAGCGGTGGATTATCCCACCTCAGTAATGCTGGTGATATTTCTGAAGTTTCCAAAGCTTCTCTAAGTGGATTCACTGCAATGTGGAACACCGTTCGGACTCGGCTATAAAAAGGACAAGGGATTGAGCTTAACATGGAATCGGGCAGCACTCAGTGTTAAGAGAGAATTTCACCAATGTGATATCACAATGGACTGAATAGTCAAAGTGAGCCTGATACATCGCGCTGCCACCTAACCTAACCTAAAGTAGCGGATCTTTGTCTAGTGGCAAACCCCAAACTTCCCTGAATAATTCTGTAATTGCAACTACTTAACAGCCTGTTACTGTATGTCGATCGACTGAAATGGAAACAAACAGCTGAATTTACAACCAAAAATCAGCTGTTTCTAGGCATTTCAGTCGATCGATAGAGCTCGATCGACATACATAAACAGGCTGTAAATTAAAAAATTAATGGTATTAATTAATTTCGGGATTGAATCAGAAAAACTTTTTATCTGTGTGCACTAAATTTTTTTTTGCTTTATTTCAGAATTTTCACAGAAAAACTAGCTCCAAATTTTGTTTTAATTAATATACAATTAAATGATATAATTAATTTTTAAATTAAAGCAAATATAAAGAACAGGAATTAATTGGATCAATTAATTTTGTGATTGACATTACAAACAGCACGTTTTTTTTTTGTTGTGTACCTTATTTTTACTGTATACCGAAAGCACTGTGTGTATATGGGAGTGTAGACTAAGTGGTAAACATGCATCAACGGTTTGTTATGTATGACTAAAACAAAATTCCCCGAAAAAAATGTATAAAAAATAAATAAACGAAAATCCCACAAAAAATAGAAACGACTGAGACCTATCGACAAGAACCTAAACAGACCTCGGGTGTTTACTGTATTCAGCTTCAGTGCATTTCAAAAATATGACCTTTTTGTTGAATGCAAGCATAATTTTTTTTTACTCCTATGAAATCGTTGCAAGCATAGCCATTTTATAAAATTCGGCAAAGAATGATCAGTGCGGTAGTTTCAGATATTAGTTAATGCTACTTAAGCTACAGGGTATTATTTTATATTTTGATTGGGTGGGGGTGGAGATATAGACGGCACTAATTAACGAGATTCCTACTGTCCCTATCTACTATATAGGTAGCAACAATAGGAACGATATAAAATATATAGATTAGCTATTTGAAAACATCTAATTCATAATATGAGTATTATCCAATTTCACCATTTTATCCATGCGACCTTCGTTGTCTTTAACATTCAAAATATGTGGCAATTGGTTGTTTCTTTTTTCAGACATTTCTCCAACTCTTTTTCCATGCCTTCAATAGTGTTTGCTGTTGTTTGCTTCAGGGGCAACATAGTGTATTACAAAATAATATTTTTTGATCGTTTGTATTTGAAATGTTTTACGTTATTTTATGGTGTTGCTTTAGGCTGCTAGTCGGTATATGAACCAAGAGAAACTCTTCATGTGTAAAGCACATTGATGTGGATGTATGTTTGTGGATTTGTGTGTGTGTGTGCCAATGCCAATAGATGCTTGCTTTGGTTGAGCCTATTTTTATGGTGTGGGTTTTACTGGATCCTACCTCCAGTTGCTAACTAATCGCAGTATATTTTGTATTTTATGCTCGAAAATGTTCGTTGTTGGCTCATAGCCAAATATTTGACATACATTCAAATATGAATGTATGAATGTGTCAGGTGTACACACACTCCCATACCCATTAATTTGTATACACCCACATATACAATACTTTGTTACTGCCAACAGCAATCTCAACAAGAACACCAACAAACGTTTACGCTCTTTTCGCATTACAAAGGCTTGCAAGGGACTGGCTTTGGTCCGAAAGCGAGCAAAAGTAACACGAAACAGATCTTTGAAAATTCACAGTGGCACGCGTTTATCAATTGACATAGTCTAGCCATGATTTTTATATACACAGAACGAAAAAATAATTTTAGTTGATAAAACAAGTATATACGAACGTAAGTTCGGCCAGGCCGAAGCTTATGTATCCTCCACCATGGATTGCGTAGAAACTTCTTCTGAAGGCTGTCATCCACAATCGAATTACTTGTGGATGACAGCCTTGCGGTAACACTTGGCAAGTAACCGATGGCAAGGTATCTTAAAACTTCCTAACACCGTCTTCTAAATTGCAAGGTAGTCCATACATAGTATATATTAAACTAAAAAAGGCCGATTAAATACGTATATAATTAAGTTTGACAAAATTTTATATAGAAATAAAATTTGATAAAAGTTTCTATAGAAATAAAATTTTGACATAATTTTTTATAGAAATAAAATTTTAACAAAATTTTCTATAGAAATAAAATTTTGACAACATTTTATATAGAAATAAAATTTTGACACAATTTGCTATAGAAATAAAATTTTGACAAAATTTTCTATAGAAATAAAATTTTGACAAAATTTTCTATAGAAGTAACATTTTGACAATGTTTTCTATAAAAATAAAATATTGGTAGATTATTTTTGGCTCGAATATGAACCGATATGGACCAATTTTTGTGTGATTGGGGATTGGCTATATATAACTATAGACCGATATGGACCAATTTTGGCATGTATATTAGCGGCCTTATACTAACACCACGTTGCAAATTTCAGCCGGATCGGATGAAATTTGCTTCTCTTAGAGGCTCCGCAAGCCAAATCGGGGGATCGGTTTATTTGGGGGCTATATATAATTATGGACCGATGTGGGCCAATTTTTGCATGGTCATTAGAGAACATATACCAATACCATGTACCAAATTTCAGCCGGATCGGATGAAATTTGCTTCTCTTAGAGGCTCCGCAAGCCAAATCGGGGGATCGGTTTATATGGGGGCTATATGTAATTATGGACCGATATGGACCAATTTTTGCATGGTTGTTAGATACCATATACTAACACCATGTACCAAATTTCAGTCGGATCGAATGAAATTTGCTTCTCTTAGAGCAATCGCAAGCCAAATTTGGGGGTCCGTTTATATGGGGGCTATACGTAAAAGTGGACCGATATGGCCCATTTGCAATACCATCCGACCTACATAATGTCCGTCCGTCTATAGAAAATTTTGCCAAAATGTATTTCTATAGAAAAATTTTTTAAAATTTTATTTCTATAGATATTTGAGTCAAAATTTTATTTCTATAGAAAATTTTGACAAAATTTTATTTCTATAGAAAATTTTGACAAAATTTTATTTATATAGAAAATTTTGTCCAAATTTTACTTTTATAGAAAATGTCAAAATTTTATTTTGTCAAAATGTTATTTCTTTAGAAAGTTTTATCAAAATGTTATTTCTATACAAAATGTTGTCAAACTTAATTATGTGCGTATTTAATCGGCCTTTTTAGTTTAATATATACTATGTTACGTATGGACTACCTTGCAATTTAGAAGAAGGTGTTAGGAAGTTTTAAGATACCTTGCCATCGGCAAGTGTTACCCAAGTAATTCGATTGTGGATCACAGTCTTCAGTAGAAGTTTCTACGCAATCCATGGTGGAGGGTACATAAGATTCGGCCTGGCCGAAATTACGGCCGTACACCCAGAGAAGGAATATGATCACCTCAAACATATTTCAAGAGAACCATGTTACTTTTTCACTGCGACCATGTAGTATTTGTGTCGCAAAAATATTCTTTTATCGTCAAACATAACATGCTTTCCGAAATCAGATACATGATTTCCGAGAAAAGAACATGGTTTCGACAAACATGCTACATGTTTTCCGTGAAAAAGTAACATTTTGCTCTTGGAACATGGTTGGGGTGATCATATTCCTTCTCTGAGTGTATATACTTGTTTTACTTTAAATCTTTTTTAGGCATCCATTTCAATAACTCCATCCCACTGTGTGGTATATAAGTCTGCATTCACAATCTAACACATAAAGGCAACAAGAATCCTAATAGGATACTACATCCCAGTTGAGGCCAGTACCCGAAACGATTCTATCTACAATAAGCAAAGGCCCAACATTCTAGTGACGTGGTATCACAAGCACCAGTTTCGCAAAGAAAAAACAAAAAAAAAACAATCCAAGTTCATTTTATGCATATAGAATGTCGATTTTTAGGCTTAACTTTTATAACTGCTTGAACTCTAGACTAACTCTAGAGCAAATGCAAATATTTTCGTTCAACAATACACACTGCCAGATAGTCCACCCTATGGGGATAGACGGTAGCCCCATTGTCCATTTAGCTCTGACCAAAGGTCCATCACTCAGCCTAAATAAGCAGCAGGGGTTACTACAGAATATCCACCTTGAATATGAAATACTGTTCCCGAACAAGGGCGAGCATATTTCCACAACGAAAAACAAACCGAATTTTTCTAATGAAATTAAGCCTCTAGCCTTTAAAGTTGATTTTTATGTTTGAGTTTACATTAAACCTACTTCATTCTGTATACACTGAAAAAAAAAAACAAGTATATACGGCCGTAAGTTCGGCCAGGCCGAATCTTATGCACCCTCCACCATGGATTGCGTAGAAACTTCTACGAAAGACTGTCATCCAGAAATTTCAACTCACATGATTGTTAAATATCATATACTACCACCACGTACCAAATTTCAACCAGATCGGATGAATTTTGCTTCTCCAAAAGGCACCGGAGGTCAAATCTGGGGATCGGTTTATATGGGAGCTATATATTATTATGGACTGATAGGAACCCATTCCTGCATGGTTGTTGGATACCATATACTAATATCACGTACCAAATTTCAACCGAATGGGAAGAATTTTGCTTTCCAAGGTGCTTCTGAGGTCATCTGGGGATCGGTTTATATGGGACCTATATATAATTATGGACCGATATCGACCAATTTTTGCATGGGTGTTTGAGGACGGACGGACATCGCTAAATCGACTCAGAATTTAATTCTAAGACGATCGGTATACTAAACGATGGGTGTCAGACTTTTCCTTCTTGGCGTTACATACAAATGCACAAACTTATTATACCCTGTACAACAGTAGTGGTGAAGGGTATAAATATGGGAAACATTTAATACTGAAGCAATTTTAAGGAAACTTCGCAAAAGTTTATTTATGATTTATCGCTCGATATATTTGTATTAGAAGTTTAGGAAAATTAGAGTCATTATTACAACTTTTCGACTAAGCAGTGGCGATTTTACAAGGAAAATGTTGGTATTTTGACCATTTTTGTCGAAATCAGAGAAACATATATATGGGAGCTATATCTAAATCTGAACCGATTTCAACCAAATTTGGCGCGCATAGCTACAATGCTAAGTCTACTTCCTGTACAAAATTTCAACTAAATCGGAGTTAAAAATTGGCCTCTGTGGTCATATGAGTGTAAATCGGGCGAATGCTATATATGGGATATATATCCAAATCTGAACCGATTTCAACCAAATTTGGCACGCATAGTAACAATGCTAATTCTACTTCCTATGCAAAATTTCAACTAAATCGGAGCAAAAAATTGGCCTCTTTGGGCAAATGAGTGTAAATCGGGCGAAAGCTATATATGGGAGCTATATCTAAATCTGAACCGATTTTGCTGATATTTTGCAAGTTTTTCGAGACTCATAAAATATTCGGATGTACGGAATTTGAGGAAGATCGGTTGATATACACGCCAATTATGACCAGATCGGTGAAAAATATATATGGTAGCTATATCTAAATCTGAACCGATTTTTCCAAAATCAATAGGGATCGTCTTTGAGCCGAAACAGGACCCTATACCAAATTTTAGGACAATCGGACTAAAACTGCGAGCTGTACTTTGCACACAAAAATACATCAACAGACAGACAGACAGAAGGACAGACAGACGGACAGACAGACGGACAGACAGACAGACGGACATCGCTAAATCGACTCAGAATTTTATTCTAAGCCGAACCGTATACTAAAAGGTTGGTCTATGATTACTCCTTCTTGGCGCACAAACTTATTATACCCTGTACCACAGTAATGGTGAAGGGTATAAAGACCGATTAAATACGCCTATAATTCAGTTTGACAAAATGTTCTATAGAAATAAAATTTTGACAAAATTTTCTATAGAAATAAAATTTTAACAAAATTTTCTAGAGAAATAAAATTTTCAGAAAATTTTCTATAGAAATAAAATTTTGACAAAGTTTTCTATAGAAATGAAATTTTAACAAAATTTTCTAAAATTTTTGGCTCCAGTGGTAACCATGAATTTTGAACAACAGATGAATTTTGGTCTTCCAAGACGATCCGGAAGTTAAATCTGGAGAACGGTTTATATGGGGGCTATATATACACGCAGAGAAGAAACATGATTGTCACAATCATATTCGAAGAGCAAAATAATATGATAGGAACTATTTTTGCGGCGACCATGTAACATTTTAACCTGCAACTATGTTGGCTCAGTGAACATGGTTATAAGAAAAATGTAATTGTTCTCATCTAAAATGTTATTATATTGATAAAAAGAATTTTGTTTGAATGAAAAAACAATGGTCACGATTTAAAATGTTATGGTATTCATTAAAAATGTTTTTCTCCTAGTTAAAAGAACATGGTCACAACCTAAAATGTTTTGATCTTTATGAAAAAACTTTTTTCATCGTCGAAAAAAGGACGCCACTTGAGAAAAGAAAACACATTAATTAATTTTATTTGTTTGTTTTTATTTATTTATAAACTAATTCATTGTTTAATTGTATTTATAATGCCGTTCAAGCAAATATCATATATTTTTACACACTCTATTTTATTTCAATTTCAACAATAAGTAATTATTCCATATTTACATCGAGCCTATCAAATGTACAAACGCAGACATCATGTAACTGCAAATAAAAATAAATGATACCATATAGCAAATATTCACATAAAACCACGTGCCACTTCTGAATAAATAAATTAACACAAAACACAGTAAATCCGTATTCTCCGTCCATTCCAAGAAACAATCAACACACGACTGACGCGCAAAATGAAAATCGTATGTACCTGCTCAATGTTTTTATAAAATTCTTTTCGCTGCAAACAAGTTAAAAAATTAAATGGTCACGAAAAAATGTAAATGGTCTTTATGGCCATGTAATGGTTCTAGACATGTCTATACTTAATCTATAAAAATACTGTAAAAAAGTAAAAAAATTGAATGGTCAGGTACATGATTTTCCCGACCATTTAATGGTCTCAAATTCTATCATTTAAATGATAGAACATGTTTGCGGTATTTGAGAACCATTCAAATGCTTATTGCCACCATACATTTTTCTCCGCTCGAAAACTATTTTTACAAAGACAAAATACATGGTTTTCACTGCAATTACATGCTCTAGATAAGCATTAAATGGATGCGGCAACCATATCCAAACATGGT